>NC_061510.1:320770504-320850683 GCF_022539505.1 Lolium rigidum | reverse complement strand
AATTGTTGGGGAGATAACCCCCGGTATGCCAAAGGCATGCCAAACCGGATGGTTTGAGTCATCAAGATACCGGTTTAATGTTCATACCGGAGCACAAAGATAAGAGTTTGGCTAAGTGAAGCTAAGCCGGTATCCCCAAGAGGGGTATACCGGAACCGGATAGAAAAGACACCGGACTACCGGAAGGAAGAGCATGTCGGCAGTTCTGGTCAAAGATTCTCTCCAGAACTAGAGGACAAAGATGAGCTAAGCAAAGTAGCTTTAAACGAAGGGCTGACGATAAAGAGGAGGATGACGATCAAAGAAGCCGGAGGACGTCAGCCTCCCTGATTAAAGAAGACCCCGGTGTCATCTATGATTAAAGTAGCTTTGTAAAATAGTTTGTCTAGTTAAAGATGCCATTAGGGTTTCTTGCCCTGTAAGCCACCCTCTCCCCTATATAAGGAGAGGGGGTAGCCCTCTTCACGGACACGGACGGAGCGATGTGTAGAAATTTGTAACCTGTTGAGATCAATAAAGAAGATGATCTAGAGCGAGTTCTTCCTTGTGTCTTTCTTATTCAACCTCTAGCCTTGGCTAAGTTCTTGAGGAAACCATCCGGAAGTTCATCCCATCTAATCACAAACCCTCCCCCGAATCCTCTAGCGTCCATTCGGCCCCAACTTAAGCCATCCTATGGCATCTGTCCGTTCACCACGACGACAGTTGGCGCCCACCGTGGAGCATGAAGTGGCGCTTGCTGGAGTTCATATTCGGGCGGGCATCCTCGAGATCGCCGGCGAGCGGACGGTGTCCGCGCTCGTCCAGCGCCTCTACTCCATGGACTTCATCAACGACAACGCGGGATGCTTCGCCAACGGTGGCATCTTCCCCAAGAACGGCCGCATCATCGAGTTCGGCAGCCACCGCGTCTACTTCGGCACCGTCCCCGTGCGCCAGCGCCTCTCGCCGGTGCTGGTGGCACTGGACCCGCCAAGGTGGCTCTGTGCTGGCCGCGCCGCCGGCAGCGTCGAGGTAATGATGACCGGCGTGGTTGGTGCAGGCAAGGAGGCTGCGGATGAAGGTGCTGGTCGTGCGGCTTCGACCCGTGCGGCCAAGCCACCGCTGGAGCGCGACGCTGGCGCTGCGGGAGCATCTTCCGCACCACCGGCAACACCACTCCAAGCGGCGATGAACGTGCTGGCAACGCCGATCACGCAGAACATCGACCCGGCAGCGGCTCAGGCGGAGCTGGAGGCACAACGCCAGAAGCTGCTCGCGAACGGCGCCGACATCGTCCGGGCGCAGCGCGAGCTGAACCTAACCCTACGTGAGTACAACGCTGCCCATGGCTTTGCTTCTGTTAGCGCTCATGCCGCTAGGATACCGGAGAACCGGCTTAAAGCTCGCAATCTAGATCAGGATTTGCGTAAGGAAGTTCTTACCGGCAAGAGTGCCTCTGCATCTATCAGCATCGTAGAGAAACCTAAGTACAGTAGCCCGGATAAAACTATAAAAGCTGCTAAGGCTGCAGTAGAGCTGTGTGAATCGCTTTCCGGAGATGCTTTGGCAAAACAGCAAGAGCGTGTTAGAGAGCTGCTGGAAACTATCGAGCAGCAAAATGCTGAGCAGCTGGCTAAGCTGAACAAGGCTGCGGCTTCAAAATTCGCGCGTTCAACAAAGAATGCCGGAAGCAAGTCCCATGGGCAGGCCTCGTCCCCCCATCCGGACAGAAGAAGAGAAAAAGAAATGAACGCACAGCAGATGACCGTGTACGATCCGGTTCTTGCCGGAAAACAACAAGCCGGGCAACACGATGCCGGTAGAAAAAGCCAAGGGGCAGATCGTGGCTACGCCAGAGGAGGCTACGCCGGAAACAATCATGCCGGTAGACATGAAACCGGGCAAAACTATCCAGCTGCAAGGGCAGCGTATGATGATGAGGAGATGCCTCCACCAAGGTACCGGCAGGCAAGGGCCGCGGTACCGGAACGTTACGATGAAGCTGACTCGACAAGACTCACCGCTTACCGGAACCCTTTGGGAGAGCGCGTGGGAGAAAGACATCTGCCAGAACGGGATGCGAGGCACCGTCTGGACAGAGTGTACCTTTCTGAAATGATAGAGGCAGAAGGTCCACCGGGTCCCAAGTGTTTTGGCCCAAGGATCATGAAAGAACAACCACCAGTTCGCAACTTCTAGCTGCCCCGTGACACGAAAACATATGATGGCACAACTAAGCCGGAAGGGCGGCTCGCGGACTACGTGACCGCGGTATACGTCGCTGGCGGCGGAGGAAGCGTAGCTGGAGGAGGAAACCGGCGTTGGGCCGTAAGAATTGTACCATCGTTCTTGGTAGGACCGGCAAGAATCTGGCTAAACAACTTGCCGGCAGGAAGCATAAACGGCTGGTTGGACTTTGAGGAAGCCTTTGTGAGCAACTTCGGTAGCACCTACCGAAGGCCTAACGGAGCCTCGACAGCTCGCTTTGTGCTTGCAGCGCACGCAGGAAACAGACCGGGATTACCTGACCCGGTGGAACTCTATTAGAAACTCTTGTGAAGGAGTGATAGAAGCACAAGCCATTGCTTGGTTTAGCCAGGGATGCCGGCGAGGTTCGCCTTTGTGGCAAAAGCTGCAGCGGAACATGCCAACAACTTTGGCGGAGATGATACGAGTGGCGGATAACTATGCGTTGGGAGACCCAATGCAACCGGCGGTGCAGGCTGAGCCGGAACAATCAAACCCGCCTCAGCAGCGCTAGGAACAATACCGGGACAACCGGAACAACAAGAAGAAGGGAAGATTTCCCGGATCGAAGGTACGCTCCGCGGCAAGTTGCTGCTGTGCAGGAAAACTCGATGCCGGCGGCAGCCGGAGGCGTAAAACCAGATCGCAGCCATGGGCGGGTCCTAAGAAGCAATGGGTCGAGAAGAAACCCTGGGGCCAGAAAAAGAACTGGCAAGAACCCGTAAAGTACACCATGGAAGCCGCCATGGATCAACCTTGCCGGTGGCACACGCCGAACCCGGCTCACCCATCAAACCACCTAACGAAGGATTGTTCTTGGACCAAGTACTTGATGCAAAAGGGAGCAGTGAAAGATGCGCAGGCACAATGGTGCACCACAATGTTGCCACCATCGCAAGATATGCTGCGCCAGCAACAACTACCACCACCACCACCACTAACCGGAGCAAATGCTTTACCGGTACAGCCTCAGCCAAACGAGCAGCGGTATCGAGCAAGTCAATCAGGTGGAGGAAGGCTATGGCCAACCACCTCCACCGACACCTTTGGGCCGGAATATCTATGAGGATCCGGACGTGTCTTGTGTCGTGTTCGTCACCGAGCCGACAGGACAAGCAAAGCCTACGTCGCCGTTCCATGGAAGTGAACGCGGTGATGCCGGCAGTACCAAAATACATGCTATGGTCGGATCGGGAACTCACCTGGTCGTTCAAGGATCACCCCAAAATCATGCCGAACCCGGGTGGTTACGCTCTCGTGGTGGACCCAATCATGAAAGGGCCAACGACTCGCGTCAAGTTCAGCAAGGTGCTAATAGACAATGGGAGCAGCATAAACATAATGTACCGGCACACCATGCATACGCTAGGCATAACAGAAAACATGCTTCAGCCAACTCGCACAACGTTCCACGGAATCGTTCCGGGTTTGTCCTGCGCACCGGTTGGAAAAGTCCGGGTGGATGTGTCGTTTGGAGGACGTGACAATTGCCGGGTTGAAAACGTTGAGTTCGAGGTGGTGGACTTAGATAGTCCATACCATGCATTGCTGGGGAGACCGGCACTGGCGGCCTTCATGGCCTCAACCCACACGGCGTATCTCAAGATGAAGATGCCGGCACCTCGTGGACCCTTAACTGTGGTGGGAAACTATAGAGTCTCACTGGAAACAGCATATGCCGGATCGAACCTAGCAGAATCGCTGGTGATCGCGGAGGAAAAGAAGAGGATGCAAACTGCGGTTGCGCTGGCTCAGTCTTGACAATTGAGCTTAGCGGCAATGAGTGCAAGCTTGAGCGCTCCAGCGTTCAAGCCGACAAAGGAAACAAAGGACATCGTGCTGGATCCGGCTTTCCCCGAGCGTACCGTTCGTATCGGTGCCGGCCTCGGCGAGGCATAGGAAACGCGCTCGTCGGCTTCCTCCGTGAGAATCGGAATATCTTTGCTTGGTCTACTGATGACTTGGTAGGTGTTCCGAGGGAGCTGGCTGAGCACTCTCTGAACGTCCGGAAGGATGCCAAGCCGGTGCGACAACCCTTGCGCCGGTTCGCTGAAGATAGGAGGAAGATTATTGGAGAAGAGGTGACAAAATTGTTGGTTGCCGGTTTCATCGTGGAGGTCACGCATACTGAGTGGCTGGCCAATCCGGTAATGGTCGAAAAGAAAAAAGATGAGAACCTGGAGGCAAAAGCTCCAAAGGTGTGGCGCATGTGCATCGACTACACCAACCTCAACAAGGCTTGCCCGAGAGATCCTTTCCCTTTACCGCGGATCGATCAAGTGATTGATTCTACTGCTGGGTGTGAGTTGTTGTCTTTCCTGGATGCTTATTCCGGTTTCCACCAAATCCCCTTGAAAAAGGAAGATCAAATAAAAACTGCGTTCATTACCCCGCACGGGGCTTATAGCTATATCACTATGCCTTTTGGTTTGCGCAACGCTGGTGCAACGTACCAGCGCTTGTATGCAAAAATGTTTGTTTGATCAAATTGGAAAGAATGTGCAAGTTTATGTGGACGACATTGTGATAAAAACCAAAGTAAAAGATACCCTAATTGGCGATATCCGGCAAACATTTGATAACTTAAGAAGATTCCGGATGAAACTCAATCCGGCAAAATGTACCTTCGGTGTCCCTGCCGGCAAACTGCTTGGCTTTCTAGTATCAAGCCGGGGCATTGAGGTCAATCCGGTAAAGATCCGGGCAATCGAGAGAATGACGATACCACAAGATCTCAAAGATGTACAAAAGTTTACCGGAAGCTTAGCATCGCTGAGCCGGTTCGTAAGCAGGTTAGGAGAAAAGGCCTTGCCACTCTATGCTCTGATGAAAAAATCTGATACGTTCGTCTGGACCCCTCAGGCAGACGCAGCGTTTAAAGAGCTGAAAACAATGCTAGCCACTGCGCCAATACTAGCTTCGCCGTTGGAAAGAGAGCCCATGTTTCTATACATAGCAGCAACTAACCGGGTTGTGAGTGTTGTTGTGGTGGTAGAAAGAGAAGATGAAGGAAAAACCGTCCAGAGGCCGGTATACTACCTGAGCGAGGTGCTCTCCCTCTCAAAGCAAAACTACCCGCACTTCTAGAAAATGACTTATGGCGTGTTCATGGCCGCCACAAAGCTCAAGCACTACTTTGAGGAGCATCCTATGAAGGTGGTGAGTGAGGCACCCATCTCCGATATCATGAGCAACAAAGATGCTAGCGGCAGGATTGCAAAATGGGCAATCCGAGATATCACCGTACGTACCGGTGTATGAAAGAAGAGATGCCATAAAATCGCAAGCTTTGGCTGATTTCTTGGTTGATTGGGCAAAACTGCAATACAAGCCCCCAGATCAAAGAATAGAATATTGGAAGATGCACTTTGACGGATCCAAACTCAAAGAGGGTCTAGGTGCCGGTGTGGTGCTAACCTCACCAAAGGGAGATCATCTCCGGTATGTTTTACAAGTACATTTCGGGGAATCAAACAATGTCGCTGAATACGAGGCTTTGATCCATGGGCTTAAGGTCGCAAAAGAAATCGGTGCACACCGGATCATTTGCTATGGAGATTCAGATCTTGTGGTACAACAATGTTCCGGAGATTGGGACGCAAAAGATGCCAACATGGCCTCATACCGGTTTCACGTGCAAAAGATTGTCGGCTTCTTTGAAGGGTGTGAGTTTCACCATGTGCCGCGTGCAGAAAATGAAGCCGCGGATGCTTTGTCCAAGCTGGGCTCGTCCAGGCAAGAAATTCCTCCCGGAATAGCCTTAGCACACTTAAGAGTACCATCAATCAAGCCGAGTCCGGAGTCGGAGTCAATTTTTGTACCGGAATCACATGTGGTACCAATGGATATCGACGAAGGAAACCCGGGGACTGTTCCGGCAAACTCGGGGACTGTACCGGTAAGCTCGGGGACTGCAGCGCCGGTACCAGAAGAAATAATGCTGGTGGACGGCATGGACATAGACGCACCGGTGTTTCTGGTTCGGGAAGCACCATCATGGGTTGAACCTATTAAGGAATTCCTGATCAACGGCACTTTGCCGGTTGACGAAAATGAGTCGAGAAGGATCCAGAGGAGGTCCAAAGCTTACACCATCATCAATGGCGAGGTGTACAAGAGAAGTGTTACCGGTGTCCTCCAAAGGTGTGTGAAACCGGAAGAGGGAAAAGAAATGCTTGAGGAAATCCACAGAGGGGAGTGTGGGCATCACGCTTCGTCAAGGGCGCTGGTGGCAAAAGTATTCCGGCATGGGTTCTATTGGCCTACGGCTTTGGAGAATGCGGAGGATCTGGTAAGAAAATGCAATGGGTGCCAGAGGTACGCCAAGCAAAATCATACCCCAGCCTCCGGCTTAAAGACAATACTGCTAACTTGGCCGTTTGCCGTTTGGTGCCTAGACATGGTTGGCCCATTCAAAACCGCGAGGGGGAACATGACCCACATCTTGGTTATGGTGGATAAATTCACCAAGTGGCTAGAGGTGAAACCCATTGCAAAGTGTGATGGGCGCACATCGGTGAAATTCTTAAAAGATGTTATTTTGCGGTATGGCTACCCACATAGCATTATCACGGACAATGGCACAAACTTTGCTCAAGGTGAGTTCAAAAGATTTTGTGAGGACAACAACATCCGGTTGGATTTGTGCTCAGTCGCACACCCATAAGGCAATGGGCAAGTTGAAAGAACAAACGCTTTGGTACTTTCCGGTATCAAACCAAGACTCATCGATGTGGTGGAAAAATCGCCGGGGTGTTAGCTAGATGAGCTACCATCAGTGCTGTGGAGTATAAGAACAACTCCAAACCGGTCTACCGGATACACTCCATTCTTCATGGTTTATGGAGCAGAAGCGGTCATACCGACCGACATTCTCCATGATTCACCAAGGGTGCAACTCTACACCGAAGAAGAGGTAAAGGAGGCCCGAGAAAACGATGTGGACTTGCTAGAAGAAGCAAGAGAGCTAGCTTTGGCAAGAACAGCCATTTACCAGCAAAACCTCAGACGCTATCACAACCGGAAGGTTAACCCGAGGGTGTTCCGGGAAGGAGACCTAGTGCTACGCCTGGTGCAGCGCACTGAAGGCCTGCACAAGCTTTCCCCTCCGTGGGAAGGGCCTTTCATTGTGAGCAAGGCTCTCCACAATGATGCCTACTACCTGATTGATGCACAGGAATGGAAGAAAGGAAAGGCGGACAGGTCCGGAGAGGAGACCAAGCGTCCATGGAATGTAGCTTTGTTGCGTCCTTTCTACTCTTGAAGTTGTGGTGTAAGAAGTTCCTTTTTGTACCTTATTTGCTATGAATAAAAGATGTCGGAACCTCGAATGAGTCTCGAGGACTACCCCACTAAAGTTGCATGTAACTTGTTTATTTTTTCAGTTTACCGGTTGCTTATTGAACGTTTTTTCTTTCCGGTTTAGTAGTGTGCTAAACCCTACCGGAGTCTTCGACTCTGCTGCTGTCCGCAACCCGGCTTCATGGCAAGCAAGATAAACCGGTAGGGGATAAGCACATGAACTGCGAAGAGGGAGAGCGGGAAAGAACAATCCGGAAAAATTTGACTAACCCCGGTTATACCGGTTTTTTGCAAAATTTCGAGTTATTTCTAAGTTCAAGAAAGTGCTTGCTTGGTAAAAGAACTTTGTGCTCATACGCCAAAAACGCCCAGAGAAGGTAGGCAGAGCCAAAGCAAAAGAGCCAAGTGTGCATCGAATTGGATGCGGAAACAATTTCGGGATCATTGCAGTGCAAGACAAAAATCGAAACGATAAGCAAAGTGCTAAGTAGCAAACCAACATAGATTAATAAGTTACCGGTGTGCAAGACACCGACATAAACTGTTGTACCACAACCAAAAGGATGAGTTTTAGCTTACATCATAAACCCCGGCATACCGGGGTAGAATTTAACAAGTTTTGTTATCAAGCAAGCAAGAGCAGATAACTTGCTGTCACAGCAAATATTCAAGCAACGGGGGCTTCAGGGGGAGCAGCGTTGGCCTCGGGAGCTTCCGGCAGCACGTCCTCGGCACCCTCATCTTCACCTTCCTCTTCTTCTTCCTCATCGCTGAGGTAGTCCTTGACATCAGGAGGGGGAGGGATGAAGGTGCGGACCTGGGCGTACTCAGCGAGCCGGTAGGCCCGATCCTGCCGCTTCGCGGTAAGAACCGGGTCCACGTCGGTTGGAGCGTCTTGGCGCACGCCTTGGAGTGCGTCCAGATCCAAGTCCGGGTACCAGGAGCACGCGGAGCGCAGCGCGGTGTCAGCTCCGGCACGAGCTGCAGAGCATTGCCACTCGCGAATCCGGCGCCCTGCCTCCTTTAGCCGGCTGGCGGTGAGGGTGATGTTGGCTGGCATAGCTTCCTCAGGCCACAGCACCTTGAAAATCTGGATGGCGGCGTTCGGTAGATCGACAAGGGTCCGGTCCACTGAGCGCATGTGTTGGACTCGAGCGGAGAGGGCGACCAGATAGTCGTACCCGTCCCAGTGCGCGTCCATGTTGGGGAATTCCCGCGCCACCCGATCCTCCATCACCTTTTTCACGGCGTGTGCCTGGGAGTCCGGGAAGTGTTCTACAGGAAGAAGGGAAAAGCATAAGCGTAAGATACCGGAGAACAATATACCGGAAGGAAAAGGAACACGGATGCATTTTCAAAAGGAAAAGCTTATAAGCGAAAGAAGGGACAAGGCAAGAGCTTACGGAGAGCCAGCACATCAATCTGCATAACCAGCCGATCATATTCCTTATGATCAGTGGTCATGACCTCAATGTGGTGCTCCGCCGCTTTCCGCGCCTTCCTCTCCTCCTCCAGCTCTGTCATCAGCACCGCGTTGGAGTTCGTGGAATCATCCACAACCTCCGCCAGCCTGGCCTCGGCTGCGGCCTTGGCGTCCTTCAGATCTTGCTCATGCTGAAGCCTGGCCTGCATAGCCTGTTCCTTGGGCTCCTTGTAGCGGTTTTTCTGGGCGCTCAGGGCCTCCTGATGCTGCCGGATGAGCTGCTCCTTTTCGCCTAAGCACCGGAAAGAAAAGTGTTAGCAAAGTGGCAGTTGGTAAAATGAAGAAAGAACGTGTTAACCGGAAAAGAAAAAGTGATACCTTGGAGAGTGGCAATCTGGGCCTTGAGGGCCTCAAGGGTAGCTTCCGGGACAGCTGTTGAACAAAAGATTCATAAGTGTTAAAGAAGGAAACATTCCGGTAAAAAGATGCCGGAGGAAAAGAAAGGAAATAAACCTTGGCAGTGGCTGTGGGCCTCGGCAAGGTCCCGGTGCTCCCAGAGAAGCTCATCGAAGAGCTGCTTCCGGGCATCCGCGGTGCTCTGTTCAAAGCAAAATAATTGCGAGAAAGAAAGAAACTATGTTATCAACCCGAAACTCGGGGACTGACTATGCCGGTTTCGCGCGTTTCTAGTTAAGTTTCGCGCTAAGAGCAAGGATCTTAACCCGAAACTCGGGGACTGGCTATGCCGGTTTCGCGCGTTTCTAGTTAAGTTTCGCGCTGAGAGCAAGGATCTTAACCCGAAACTCGGGAACTGGCTATGCCGGTTTCGCGCGTTTCTAGTTAAGTTTCGCGCTAAGAGCAAGGATCTTAACCCGAAACTCGGGGACTGGCTATGCCGGTTTCGCGCGTTTCTAGTTAAGTTTCGCGCTGAGAGCAAGGATCTTAACCCGAAACTCGGGGACTGGCTATGCCGGTTTCGCGCGTTTCTAGTTAAGTTTCGCGCTAAGAGCAAGGATCTTAACCCGAAACTCGGGGACTGGCTATGCCGGTTTCGCGCGTTTCTAGTTAAGTTTCGCGCTAAGAGCAAGCATCTTAACCCGAAACTCGGGGACTGGCTATGCCGGTTTCGCGCGTTTCTAGTTAAGTTTCGCGCTAAGAGCTGTGCTCTCAACACGAAACTTGGGGACTGGGAAGATAGACAAGATCCGGAAAGAAAGAAACCGGCATCAACAAAAAGTTACAAGGAAGTTGGCGAAACTTACCACCACGTTGCTGGTGGCGTCGTACCACGCACTGTCGAACTCTTTCACGGCACGCTTAAGCCGCATGAAGTGTTCTTCAGTGGACCGGGGCCCAGCAGGATCTGGCGCTGGAAGGCGGTCCTTCCCCAAGCCGCAGGTGGATGCAGAGATGTCCGCATCGTTCCATTTTTGGGCATAGGGGAGAAGGTGCCCCAAGTCCCGGCCCTCGCGTTGCAGCTCAACGATTCGGCCCAGGAGGCCGGAAGGTTTCTCTGGGACCGCAGCAGCAGCAGGGCTGACGTGCAGCACTAGAGAAAGCGAGCCGGCTGAGGCGCTGCCCTCCACGGCCTTTCCCCGGGAAGCCCCCGGCTTGAGGAACTGGGTGATCTTGGGAGTTGCGGGCGGCGGTTTTGGCTTGGCCACAGGAGGTCCTTGGCTTGATGGCGGTGTTGGAGTAGTCCCGGTAGGCTCAAGAATAAGAGCTTCCGGGTGCGGTGCAGAGGAGGCCGGCGCGGAAGTATCCGGCGCGGCCTTGCTGGGGGAAGAGCTTGGCTGCTTCTTCTTCTTCTTCTTCTGGGCAGGAGGAACCAGAGGTTCCGCCCGCCCGACGGTTTCGTCGTCAACGCCGGTGTTGCTGGCGCCGATGTCTTGGGTCTCAGGAGGGGAGGTGAGATCCTCCTCTGCGCGGTGATCAGGAGGTGTAGGGGCCGCGCGCCCCGAACTTGTAGTGCCTCCCGGAGGGGAGGCAGAGGTGTTGCCGGCGCCAGATGGTGCCGGGCTTGAGTGAGGAGGAGGAGTTGAGGTCCTTGCGGAGCCGGCAGAACCTCCGGCTGGGAGCCAAGCTTGAGCGTAGGGCTGAAAGAGAAAAAAAGGAAGGGTTGGAAAAAAGCAACCGGAAAAGAACTTGGTAAGAACAAAGCAAACAAAAAGAGAAATAAAGAACTTACCCGGAAGAAACCGGCATCTTCTTGTGCTTGTAGCGCTTCGTGCCTACTTGCTTTCCCCCAAGGACTTCCGTCCGAGGGCGTTTGGCAGAAGGAGCTTGGCTAGGGCCGGCGTCAGCAGCAGGCGCCTTGTTCTTCTTGCTCTCGGGCATGAGCTTGTTCAGAAACTCATCCCCGGCCTCGGCCTGCAGGGGAGGCACGTGCTCGTGGACCTGTGGTTCGGGGCCAGCTGAGGGAACATCTACAGAAGGAAATAAGCAACAGAATATGAGAGATCAAAAAGAAAAGCTACCTCAACCAAGCTCAGGTCGTCAGACGAACCGGCTGGCTCCGGTGGAGATTTGCCGAGGCGCGAGGCTGGAGTCCGGCCCATCTTCAGGTCCTGCCAATGAATGAAAGGGTCCGGGTCGAACTTGTCAAGATCACGCTTCTGGCAAGGGCCTCGCCGGTCTGAGTCAATGCGGGGGAAGCGGTCCCTGGCCTGAAAACAAAAGAAAAGAGGGTTAGTCACAGTATAAGAGTTACCGGTAAACCGACCCGAGTTGCGTAATTTCTTACTTCTTGGGTCGGAGGATTAGTGGAACTGAGAGGCCGGAGGCCCCACTCCCAATCAACCGGCATGTCCGTTTGGCATATTTGGTTAGCCTTCAGGACCACATCTGCCTTGCTCAAGGGCAGGCCGGTGATCTTGGTGGGATCGCCAGGGCCGTACATCTCGCTCATCTTGTGAACGCGACGCTTGAGGGGAAGCACCCGGCGGCTGATGAAGGTGCGGATAATATCGTCGGAGCAAATCTTGGTATCCTTCATCAGTTTCAACATGAAGCGGACAACCCGGTTTGTCTCTATGTGGTCCGTACCGGGGTTGTAGTTCCAGTTGATCTTGGCGGGCGGCGCCGGATTGAAGGGCGGCAGATTAATGAGGTCTGCGGCGCTCTTGTTCTTCACGTAGAAGAACGTCGTCTGCCACAACCGGCAAGACTCGAGGCCGTTGAACTTAAAAAAGGGGCTCCCTTGGCGGGAGCCGATGATACAAGACCCGCATTGTACGGGGGGTTTGGGCTTGGGAATGTCCTTTCCCTGGACCGAGTTGATCCGGAGAGAAAAGAAGCGGGCAAACGTCTCACGAGTGGGACGGATGCCGATGTAGCCCTCCATGAAGGCCACAAAGCAAGAAAGATAAAAAACGGCGTTGCCGGGAAGATGGTGAGGCTGGAGTCGATAGAAATCGAGGAATTGGCGGAAGAAATCGGAGGCAGGAAGGCCGAAGCCACGCTCAAAGTGAGCAAGGAAAACAACGACCTCACCGGGTTCAAGCACCGGTTCGATCTCGTCGCGAGGAAGCCGGCAGGAGACTCCATCCGGTATTCTCCTAGACCGGTAAAGCCAATCGATCTCATGCTGAGTCACGTCGGAACCTCTCCAGGCTCCGCGTGTGATACCGGAGAGATCCTTTCCGGGGGCCCGGCTGGAGGTGCCGACCTCTTGATCCTTGATGGATTCTATTTCCATCCGGGCGAGATCTTCAGTTAGCCCGTCGGAGGTTCTACTGCCTTGACTACTAGAAGAGGAGGCAAGGAGAGACTCTTCACTAGACATGTAGATCTGGACAACACCGGAATCTACCGAAAAACAGTTTTCCCCAAAACGACCCTCGCGCGAAGATCTACGAGTAAGAGAAAAAAGCAAAATAAAGAGGGGATAAATACTCTACCGGCCCAAGATCTGGAAAGCTAAGAGAGAAGAGGTAAGGATGTATCGGGCCTAACCTGAGGCGGCGGAGTCGCGGAAGAAGTGGCTCGCCGGAGGAATGGTGAGCTTGCGGTTGGCGAGGAGGTCCGCCGACGGTGAGGTGGAGAAGAGCTTGAGGAAGCACCAATGCCGCGACTGCTACGGGAGCGCCGCAGAGGTTCTTCACGCGGTGAAGTTCAGTAGCGTCCGGCGGAGCAGTAGCGGAGGTTCGTCGGGCGGCGGAGCTCGAACAGCGAGCGGAGCGGCAGAGGCGCAGAGGGCAAGGGCACTGTGCGCGAAGAAGTGGGGAATGCGAAGAAGAGGATGAAGAGGAACCGCTCTGCCCTTATATAGAGAGAAGGGGTAGTGGGCCGAAAACCGTCGGGCCGCGGCGGTTCGCCTCGTGGGCCGCCACGTGGCGTGCAGATACACGCGCGGAAATCAACATGCCACAGGGAGGCCACACAGATCCGGTGTGACGCCATAAATGCTGGCGCAGAAGCCGAAGG
This sequence comes from Lolium rigidum, assembly GCF_022539505.1. NCBI lineage: Eukaryota > Viridiplantae > Streptophyta > Magnoliopsida > Poales > Poaceae > Lolium > Lolium rigidum. Next base: position 320,837,305 of record NC_061510.1, on the reverse strand, counting down.
GAAGTGACCCCTGACACTGGCGCGTCAGACACAGTGCGCATGTCACTGACAGGCACGGTACCCGAGAAATTCTCGACTTCGCCGAGGAAAGAGTTAATGACTAAGATGCCGGAGGATAAGACACCGGAGAATGCCTTGCAAAGGGAGAAAACGTAAGTCCGGGCAAAGATGCCGGATCCAAGCTAAACGCCGGGTAGATTAAACCGGTATCCAAAGACGGGAGAACCTGGCATGGTCTGTTGGATAGAATCCGCCAGACTATACCAGCTTCGGGGACTAATGTTGGGGGGATAACCCCCGGTATGCCAAAGGCATGCCAAACCGGATGGTTTGAGCCATCAAGATACCGGTTTAATGTTCATATAGGAGCACAAAGATAAGAGTTTGGCTAAGTGAAGCTAAGCCGGTATCCCCAAGAGGGGTATACCGGAACCGGATAGAAAAGACACCGGGCTACCGGAAGGAAGAGCATGTCGGCAGGACTGGTCAAAGATTCTCTCCAGAACTAGAGGACAAAGATGAGCTAAGCAAAGTAGCTTTAAACGAAGGGCTGACGATAAAGAGGAGGATGACGATCAAAGAAGCCGGAGGACGTCAGCCTCCCTGATTAAAGAAGACCCCGGTGTCATCTATGATTAAAGTAGCTTTGTAAAGTAGTTTGTCTAGTCAAAGATGCCATTAGGGTTTCTTGCCCTGTAAGCCACCCTCTCCCCTATATAAGGAGAGGGGGCAGCCCTCTTCACGGACACGGACGGAGCGATGTGTAGAAATTTGTAACCTGTTGAGATCAATAAAGAAGATGATCTAGAGCGAGTTCTTCCTTGTGTCTTTCTTCTTCAACCTCTAGCCTTGGCTACGTTCTTGAGGAAACCATCCGGAAGTTCATCCCATCTAATCACAAACTCTCCCCCGAATCCTCTAGCGTCCATTCGGCCCCAACTTAAGCCATCCTATGGCATCTGTCTGTTCACCACGACGACACTAATAGACTAATCACTCTGTCTAGACTTATTAGCGAGGAAGATATCCACACAATCAACCTACCTTAGAGCATCCCAGCCGTCTCCCCGACGACGCCTTTTTTTTCATCCGGATGGACGAAAACGGCCCAGTCGCGCCCCCGGTTCCTCTTTTTCATCCGGATTAGGCCTTTCATCCGTCCGGAGAGCCCAGGTCATCCCCAGCCCCCCGGGGTGCGATCGGGGACTCCAGACGAGAGAAAAGCGGGGAGGGACCCGCTATGTAGGCGAGAGAACAGAAGAACCCCACCACTTTGTCGACGTAAATCCCTCCTCCCCTCCCGTTTCTCTGTCGCCGCCGGCACCACCCCTCGGCAATCCGCTGGCCGGTTGTCTCAACTCCGCCGTTCCTCCACCCAACAGCCTATATTCCGTCGCACGTCGTGCCCTCTGCCTAGTTTCCGCCGCCGGGCAGCCCCCTCGCGTCGCTCCTCGTCGACACACCCGGCAGGTGTTCGTCCAATTGCCTGGTCGGACATGGACTCCGACGAGGAGGAGGAGCAGATGTTCGCCGAGCTTCTTGAAGAAGAAACGGCAGCCGCCGCCCAAGACGAGGAGCACCTGCTGATCCTAGCTTGCCTGTCCGGCTTGTACACCGAGTCGGTCATTGGTCGCCGTGGTGGGTCGGCACTAGGTCGCCGGAAGTGCAAGACGAGACAGCGAATGGAGGGCTACTGCATGCTCTACGCCGACTACTTCACCGACGATCCATTGCACGGTGAGGCTGTTTTTAGGTGTCGTTTCAGGATGATCCGGAAGCTCTTCCTGAAAATTGTGTATGCTCTTCGAGAGTACGACTCCTATTTCAGATGCAAGTTGGATTGCACCGGCATGGTAGGGTTTTACGCCCTCCAAAAGTGCACGGTGGCTATGCGGATGCTGGCATATGGAGCTCCTGGTGATTCTACCGATGACTATCTTCGGTGGCGGAGTCCATCGCTATTGATTATTTCTACCAGTGCAGGGCGGTGATAGCAGTGTTCGGGGACATCTACTTGAGATCACCTACTGTCGAAGGCGCTGCTAAGATCCTCGCTGTCAATGAAGCTCGAGGATTTCCAAAGATGCTTGGAAGCATTGACTGCATGCATTGGAAATGGAAGAACTATCCGTTTGTCTGGCAGAGAATGTACAAGGGTCACAAAAAATGCTGCACTGTGATACTTGAGGCAGTGGCTACCCATGATCTCTGGATTTGGCACTCCTTTGGTATACCGGGATCCAACAACGACATCAACGTCTTGCAGTGCTCGCCGGTCTTCTCCAAGCTTGTTGAGGGTCATGCTCCCCTGGTTAACTTTGTGATCAATGGCCGGTAGTACAACAAAGGATACTATCTTGCAGACGGTATCTATCCAAAGTGGGCAACATTTGTGAAGACTATCTCAAGTCCCGGCCTTCCGAAGGAACAACAGTTTGCCAAGGAACAAGAAGCTTGCCGAAAGGATGTCGAGCGTGCATTTGGTGTTCTCCAGCAGAGATTTGTTGTAGTCCGGTTCCCCACTTTGACTTGGTCCAAAGATCAGATGTGGGGGGTGATGAACTGTTGTGTGTGCTTACACAACATGATTATCGAGAATGAGCGGAAGCATCCGGTTCCTCCGAGCGAGCTAGTTGCACCATATGACAGAGAGGGTTCTCTTGCACAACCTAACCACCAGATGCCGGCATCGTCGGCTGCGTTCCGTCAGAAGATTCGAGACTCCACAATGCATCAACAGCTGCAGGATGATCTGGTGGAGCATATATGGACGCTTCGAGGCAACACCAACTAGTTTCCATTTAATTTGTTTGAAAACTTGTCTTGTTTTGTTGAACTGTAAATATTTATTTGTAATAATAAGCCAACTGTTGGCAAAACTGGTCAAATTCGCCAAATTATGCACGAAATTTGGCATCCAGGGACGTTTTCCTCTAAAAATCGCCGAACCCCGTGTATCTACCAGGGAGACGCCTAGAACTTCGGCGCTCTCCGGGCCAAACTTTCATCCAATCCGGCGCTAAATAGCACCGGATTTTGGCCCGGGGAGCCCCAACGGCTGGAGATGCTCTTACAAACCAGATATCGGCGGCGCGGCCAAGCTCAACTGCCACACTACTAGTATTAGTGATTGCATTCTGGCACCTGCTGCTCTGGATTGTCATCCGTTTCAGATAGTGTTCCATTCAACGTGTTTGAATTATAAAAGATCTTTGCAACTTTGTGTTAAGACTTAAGAACCACTGATGACTCATGTGAACTATGTTTAGTATATTACTATATTTGTTAGAAAATTGTCACTTCAGTCTCCCTGGCTAATTTGGTGCATATAACAAGAGGATAGTACTGAAACAATAACGTTTACAAACAGGAAAGAAATGCGCCAACCGTGTGAATCTTCGTTCTTCAGTCGCCCTGGCTAATTCGGTGGTGCCAAATTGTTCTGTTTTTCTCCTCAAACGATACATATGGATATTTGTGACAAATGTTGAGAAGGGACACAAAAATAGTATAAAAAGTGATTATCAAATTGAAATAAGGGTAGAGCTATATTTCATTTGATATAAGAAAATCCATACATAATTCAAGGGTGTTCCAGAGTGAAAAAGTATGCTCCCCGAATGTAAAAGCATTCTCAAAATTATTCGAGGGCGCTCCAGAGTGAAAAAGTATGTCCCTAAAATATCAAAGCATTATCAAAATAATTAAACATGCAAATGCCCAAATCTCTTATACATGTGTAAATTTCCATGAAACAAAAGATACTTGTGCACTAAAAATAAATTGAGTGCTCTAAAAATGCCTTTTGGCAAACTGTATTATTTTCCTTGAGACGCAAAAAGTGATATTTTCTATGGAAACTAACATTCATAAGACTCAAGTATGTACATGTAATTTTGTGAAGTGAGGCTAGCTCAACTGGTTGGGAAAGTGGATGTACAAACCTAGCATCTAAGTTCAAATCCTCACGGATGCAAATTTAGGTTTTTATTTATACTTGAGGCCCAGGCTTGGTGCAGAGGTCGGGAAGTGAAATTCTCCCCATTTTTTAGAGGCCCAGGCTAGACCTGGTACTCATGCAATTTATTTTGAGGACTATGCTTTAATCTTAACCAAGATTAAAAATCTTAGTACTCATGCCAAATGGCTGTATGCATCAGAGGCCGGGAAGTGAAATTCTCCCCATTTTTTCGGAGGTCGCAAGTTTCCTAACCGCTCTCCCGACCCCCACCCCAACCCTAACCGCTGCCTCTGCCGCCGATAGCGCCGCCGGGGCAAAGACCCACAGGGCGTGGCGGCGGCGGGGGCCCTTCCTCGTCGACGTGGGTGACGGCAGACGGAATCTCCTCCTCGACGCATACGGTGGATCGGCCGGCGCGGGTGATGGGCGGCGGCGGCTCTGCGCTGCGGAATCCCCTCCCGTAGGCTCTCCCCCGCAGCACACCGGCAGGGGCTGGTGGTGGGCGGCGGCCAGGCCCATAGCCTGCGCCATCCCCTCCCCCCGCCTCTCGCCGGTGAGTGGAGGCGATCTCGAGCTTCTTCCGCGACACGAGGTCGCCCGAGGCTGCAGCCTTGGGTACGACGGTGGAGGTGGCCCTCTTCTCCGCCGTAGAGGGTCGGCCTGCGGTTGGTGGTGGTGGATCTATCGATCTATCACCGCGTTCCGGCGGCGTGATGGAGGAGCATGGAAGCCGGCGACGGTGTTGCCGGTGGAGGGTTGGAGTGGCCAGCTCGGGATGGTCACCGACGTGGGGGTCCGACCTAAATAAAGGCGGCGGTCCTAGGGCCTCTCTTGCGTGAAGAGGAATACCTACCGGAGCCCTGGACTCGTGATCTGGCCGGTGTGTTGAGTTCCGGAAGGTTCCGCCGGCGAATGTAACAGTGCATTTTGCCTGGAGTTTGCTGGATCGGTGGTATTCGGTCGTGCGCACCCATGCTTGTATTCCGACCAATTGGTTCTGGAGGGAGCGGCGCGAAGCTCTTTTTTCTGTGTTGACATCAAGTGACTATGGATCCATGATGAAAGTCGGAAGAAGATAATTTCAGCCAATTTCATGAAGGCCGGAGGGGAGGACTAGCTAAGGGAGGTTCAAGTCTCCGCGCTGTTGAGAGACTTGCTTGGTGTTCCGGGCTTCACAGCAGCAGTATGAAAGTGGGGGCGACAACACAGGTGAAGTTCAGAGTCCTACCTTTCAGGGTGAAAACCCAAGATCTGGCTTTAACTGGTTGCGCCTGGCAATGACTTGTTGGAGGCATTGTTTTGAGAGCGGGGACTATCTTCAGGGTGAAAACCTAAGATCTCTGATCGGGCGACGATGGTGTTTTGAGCACTGTTCCCTTCTTGGAGGCGTCATTTTTGAAGAGTCTGTATTTCAGGTGTTGTCTTGGAGGTGGATGTATTGTTGTTGTTAGGCCCGAGATGTTGTAGCGGGACTTTTGTTTCTTAGTTTTCTTTTCCTTTTTTTGGCTGTGTGCATCCGTAGTGCCATTAGGGTGGTGCGTTGTTGCAGAAGCTGGGTGTAATTGGTATCTTTTTGATATTAATATATTCCCTTTATCGAAAAATGTACATGTGTAAACTGTTTCGTATACTGTTTCATTTCGTGTATGTTTACTGTTCATTCTAGGGACAGATGCTCCAGCGAGCACTTCGCCGCACCCGAAGATGTGTGAGTTGTCTTGCAGTAATCTACAACTATAAAATAGAAACCTCTAAAAGATACCCCAAAACAATGTTGCTGAAATATTGGACTGATATTTGGTCCTACGATGCTTACCTTATTACAGATCAATGCAGATTCGCAGGCCATCATGGGCTAGTTGTACTGGTATTCCTTCTCTGTTATCATAGGAGTTACACATCGGGCCAGCAGAAAATAAATTTGATATAGAGGTTTAAGCAAGAACAAACCTGCCCGACCATTCTTCCAGAACGTGGTTTTCTCTGTGATGTTCGAACTCATGGTTCATTCCAATCAGAAGAGCTCTCTTCGGGCATATCCTCTTGATAGTATCAAGAGTCTGCAAAAATCAGTCAGCATTAGCATTAAGTGTTAGTAGTAATTGCTAGTTTGACTTGTGCTATATAGGGCATATCCTCTTGATATTTATAGTATCAAGAGTGTGCAAAAACTAACTGATTATGACATCTTGACATGCACAGATGCAATTGCTGGTTCAAGCTATATAGGTTTGCTTTATCAATATGCTCTAGGCCATAGCTCTTGGCTGGGCACTTAAACACCAAATTGATATTCCTAAGAATTTGAAGCTTGAAAAAAATATTTCAGAGATATTAAATTCATATCCATATTAACCTCAGTAAATGTAAGATGGCTACTGCGAGCATGCCCCTGTTCAAATGTCACAAAAGACCGTATCAGTAGATTCGACGATATATGGATTTGCTTGCATTAAAGATTTAACATTCTGTTTTCAGCAGTCTACAGACTTACCACCCCATGTAACCGGTTTGTTTCTAGTATAAGAAGGTCAAGTTGTCCAGCGCCATACTTTGAAATTGCTGCATCAGAATGCACTCCAATAAGGGAACAAATTGATCAGGACTTGTAAGGTGTAAAAGGAAAAAATAATAGATAAAATGTTTGGAAATGGGATCATTATTTGCATCGGTGTAACCCATCAATATCTAGAAACATGATGGCAGAACTCTACTATTGAAAGCATCTTTGAATGACAGATGTTATTGTACATTAACAACTTCAAAGCACTGAATCCTTGCAACGTGCAAAGTTGTGTTTCCTGTAATCATTCATAATTTATTTTAGTTTGCTTTGAAAAGTGCATCTGCACTTTTGTTCCTTGACAAACATATCATCCTAATTCTTTAACTTATACAAACTATCATATGATATTGCAAATAAGATTTAACATTTTTTCATGCAAATATACCCCAAAAGCTGCCACTGTACTCATAAAAAGGTGCTTATAGACTGGCTTATAACTTAGCACATTCGGGATCTATTTCACAGGGAATTAGCCTCACTGGAGATACTGATCGACCCCTGTGGAAGTGTGTTTGGTCTGCACCAGTTCCAAACAAAGTAAGGATATTTGGGTGGAGGGTGGCCTCCGACAACCTGCTGACCCAGGACAACAAGTGTAAGCGCACCCTGGAACACTCTAACATTTGCACCATATGTGGAACTGAAGCTGAAAATAGTTTCCACGCAACTGTTGGCTGTACAAAAGCAAAGGCGATCAGAAAGGAGATGAGAAAAGTTTGGAATCTGCCCATTGAAGAGGAGTTCAGATTCACGGGAAGAGACTGGCTTCTTGTGTTGCTCTCAAAACTGAGTAAAGTAGAGCAAGGGCACGTGTTGCTGCTACTTTGGAGGGCCTGGTTTTTAAGGAACGACATAATTCATGACAAAGGTACTGCTACGATTAAGCAATCTGTTGAGTTTTTTCTTAAATCCTATGCCCTGGAGACTTCCTCTTCTCTAGGAAAAGACAAAGGAAAGAATGTAGCGCTCTCTTCTGGAAGCCATACAAACAGGTGTAAGCAAAATTTTGAGAAAACCTGGGTTAAACCTTGACGTGGATGCACCAAGGTCAATGTTGATGCCTCTTATATCCAGGATGGTAATCAAGCAAGTGTGGGGGTGGTAGCCAGAGATGAAAAAGGAGAGGTCTGTTTCTCTGCTGCAAGACTGTTGCTCGACTGTTCTTCTGCCGTTGAAGCTGAACTTGAAGCTATCAAGGATGGCCTATCCCTTTCTGCTACGTGGGTTCAGGGAGAGGTCATTTGTGAAACAGACTGCCTTGTTGCTGTTTCTGCTATTAATAAGCCTGAAGAGGATCTGTCGCAACTCTGTTACATTGTCAATGATATCAAAGAACTCCTGTACTCTGACGGTAGAACCTCTGTTGTTCATGTCAGCAGATCTTGTAATCGTCTTGCCCATAGTATAGCTGCTATCGCTAGATCTTGTAATTCTGTAGGATTCTGGTTGGGAGCTGTCCCAGATATTGTCGAACCTCTTATGATCGAGGAGTGTAAGTTGGTTACAGATTAATATAGATACTTTCTTTCAAAAAAAAGGTAAAGGATTCAAATTAGTTGGATGAAGAATGATGGGGATAGTATAATCGTACTGTGCTCAGTTCTAGGGAGAATTCTGGAGACATCAGACAAATATGCAACTCTGGCTTTCCTCCCAAATAGGAAGCCTAAACAAACATAATCCTCTCCGTGCATGACCTGGAAAGAGAAGCTAGCACCATCGTGAATTCATGATGGAAATATAGCAAGATCAAGCAAGCGTTTCACAATAGAAGGTATATATGTGTATCATACTGGCAAGGGCACAAACTGTAGCCCCGATGATATAAATGGTTTGTCAACGTCACACTCTATTATCGTCCAGTCTAGTTGAGCGACTCTGGCCACTTCATCGCCTTCCTGCACCTTCTGTTCCACCAAGTATGGGAATCTTGCTGCAACACTGTAATACCTGATATGCGTTTCCTGATATGCGCTATGATGACTTATATGACGTACGGTAGTCCATTCAGGAAGCTAAGGTTACCTTTCCATTGTGAATTGTGTGAGGAAAACCGGAACTTGATCGATCTCATTTTTATGGTTGCTTGGGTGTACCAGCCAAACATCATCAAGACCTAAGACGGCATCCGCATGCTCATGAGTCAGAATAATCTGCACGCAAAGGACCGTTCAGTATGCATTTATCATTATTGGAAACTTAAGTTGAAAGAATGCCAACCATGAATACCTCACCGAGTTAATGGAAGGAACTTTGTGGTGAACAAACCACCGGAGAACTTGTTCTCTAAAGGTCTTGCCGACATCAATTAGAATGTACTTATGTGTGCCATCGTTGTCGCAATAGTCTATCAAGAGGGATGTGTTGCACCTGAAAAGGACCAAGGTTTAAAATAGCGTGCTAAATGAAATAGCGTTGGCCTCCTTCAAACGCTATGGATGCTATATCGTGCTAATTTCGTGCTATATTTCAAATAGCGTTTTGAAAAAATATTAAATATAGTCTAAAAATAAAGGATTTCGCTAAAAAGGTTGGATATTTAGTCCAAAAAATGACTGAATCATACATACATAACCACATACAACAAATAGATCTCTAATTTTTCAGAAGGCTAACATCAGTATTCTGCAAGGCAACAATATAATATAAATTCTTTATTTAGAATCATCACAATTAGAGATATTAGGTTCTAATCTAGAAAAGGAACCAACATATTGTAGTTCATCACCACGAAAAAGTGAAAGCAACTTAGATTGAAAAAATAGCGCGCTAACGCTATGAAGTTTTAGCACGATATATCATGCTATTTCACAAATAGCGCTATAGCGAGCAAACTTACTAAAATTTAGCGTAGACCCTCCAAATATGCTATTGCGTGGTATTAGCGGAGAAATAGCGCGCTATTTTAAACCTTGAAAAGGACTGATCATGTTGAAAAGGAGCGCCAGTTTGGATAGAAAAACACAAACTAGCTAAGACCAGATGAATCATGGTAGCCCATTAACACCGTTGTCACATTATATTTGTTAACTTTCTTAGTGGCTAAGATCAATTTTCTTTTTCTTATTTGTGGTTCTCCCTCTGATTCAAATTAGTTGACTCCATTTTATCTAGATACGGATGTATCTAGTCAACAAATATATCTAGATTTCCCCTTAAATTTGAATCGAGGAAGTATAAAAATTTGTTGCAAAATCTTTCTGGTGATCGAGTCGCACTAGAATTGGTATAGGTTTCCCCTTAAACTTGTACATTTCATATCGCAGCAGATACATGACGCCAATGATAAATGGACTCTATGAAGGTCGTTAAGTCTTAAGACACCGTACCCAGAAAAGGCTCAAGGAGAAAATACTGGTCACTGTAAAAGGTTCTGATACTTTAATCAGTATATCTATGGTCGTTTTTGTTCGATCTGATGTTACAAGCCGATAATTAGTTGATGAGGAGACTCCTATGGTGTGATGATCGGCATGCAAAAGGGCAAAGCCGCAGCACCTCGTATGGTTTGAATCCTACCTTTACCTTAATGACAAAGCCGGATGGAGTCCCCGCTCCCGTGGTTCCAAATATAGCGTGAGTTCGCGAGAGGGCATGCATGTGAGAGAAAGGGTTCTCGTGAGCCAAGGGCGGCTCCTAAAGCGTGAGCGAGCGCACCTGTAGTTGGGGTTCTGCTCCGGCGGGAGGGTGTGGGCCTGGGAGCAGGTGGAACACGGCGGCGTGGACGGCCGGATCAATTAGAATATACTTATGCGTGACATCGTTGTCGCAATAGTCTATCAAGAGGGATGTGTTGCATCTGAAAAAGAATGAATTATGTTATACAATAGATTGTCCCAGTTTTGAGGAAAACTGGGCTGATATTAAGAAACAATCACCAGTAAGATCAGATGAATCATGCTGCCACATTGGCACCATTGTCACATCATACTTGGTAAGTATAGTAGCATTAAAAACAATTTTATTTTGCTTCTTTTGTTTGGTATAAAACAAGTAGCAATAGTTATTTGTAGAGTCATAATATAATTGGAAAGATTTTGCCCTTAACTTTATACATTTCATATCGCAGCACATACATGACACCAATGGAAAATCTACTCTATGAAAGGTCATCCAAACATTCAGCCACAGCAGTACAGTACCAGAAAAGGCTCGCAGTACAGATTACAAAACAAAACTGGACACTGTAACTCTGTAAGAGGTTCTGACTCCTCAATCAGTATCCACGGCAAGTCAGTAATGATTTTTTTCAAGCACATGTATAATGAATCAATCCGCATCCGCTAGGACCAACCTGCAGGCTAAAAACGGCAAAACGAAAATGGTATGCAGGTTTTAAATATACTCCTTAACGGGAAATTAACTGATTTGGTTCTACTATACTAGTCGAGTGGGTTTCAAAGAAAGAGTTCCATCTCGTGAAGCCTGTAGTTGGGGTTCTTCTCCGGCGGGAGGGTGAGGGCCTGGGAGCAGGTGGTGCACGGCGGCGTGGACGGCTGGATGAGGCATCGCACGTCGGGGAGCGCTCCGGAGCAGCCCGTTCCCAGGAAGATGAGTGACGACGCCGGGGCTGCCGCTTCGACGGCGTCTCCGTCCGGCGGAGCCGTGGCTGCAGCCTGCATCGGTCGCCCGATCCTCTCTGGTCGTCGTCTCCTTGGGAAGAGAGAGGTTTTAGTTCCTGTGGGTGTGGCCTTTCTGGTTTCTCTTCCTGGTCGTTCGGTTGATTGGTTCCGGTTGGCGCGGCCTTTCCTAATCGACTTTTCTAATGCGACTTTGCCTTTTGAAATCTTTAGCCCTTCTATTAGCTTTTTTTTTTCTGAAAAAAACTACATCCCATCCTAATCACCGTTTACTAAAACGCGTTGCTGCGGGAATCGGTTGTGGTTTTTCTAAATGATACTCGTATAGTGAGGAAGGATGAAATGCGTTTATGCGGGGCGTTGGCATGCCATACAACCTATAGGCTTGCATAATACTAGAAGAAACCAAAAATATAAAAGCAGAAAATATAAATTGGGAGATTGACACAAAAGCCAATTTTTAAAGAATTTAGCTGGCATGGCTATGGCCATCCTTTTTTTTTGGAAGGAGTTCAACTGGATATTGTCGGTGCAGATACCAATTTGTACCGGGCTGGTGACAACAATAACACATTACCCAAGTTACTTTTTCCGAACTGCCAATACGTATATGGCTGCATCGTATTATTAAGATGTGGGATGACCTTCTATTTTCCTAGGAAGTGAAGCAATGCATCAAAACCAAATCTGACAGAAGACATTCTATTCAGCTACTAATACATCTTTTTTAAACTGAAGGCTCGACGAGCCCGACTTTGAATTAACAAAGCCAATACGACCAGAAGTACAACTAGAACAACCACAACAGAAAAAGAAAGCGAAATCTGGTGTTGCCAGCTAGCGATACAAGCACAATAGCTAAGCTAAAGCCTAAACAAAGAAAAACAAAGGAGCCCAAGGCCTCAGCTAAACACGGGCAGCTCAGCTGGAGACTTCTCGCACCGAGCCGCCGCTCCGAGGAACTGCACCAAACTGAAGAAGTACGCTAGGCCGCCTAGCAGAGGACCACCGTCGCCGAGGGAGCTAGCTAACTGCGCAAGAGAGCAGGTGAGGCTCCAGAGTTCAAAGGGGGAAAACCTTCACGACAGCGCCTCCAGGAAGGGACACGGCGCTCACAAGCGTCGTCGTTGTCGGCACAGGGAGCTGTCCAATGCTTTCGCATGGGCTTCAACACCCACCCCACGGAAAGCCTTTGTCTTTGCAACTGCCATCAGGACAACCCCCGGCTGTTGAGAACCACCAGTGTCCTCTTGCGCCGACCTCAACTCCAACAGCCATCCTAGGCCCGAGAGTGGTCGCGAAACCGGGAGCACACCGTCTATGTGAAGCCGGTTGCATCAAGACGCAGTGCATCGACGAGAAGGGGATCCGAGGAGGAACTTGGAGAACTCGCGAGTCAACGGGGCAGCAGCCAGTGCCCAAGGGAGGCAACCAACAACAGGATGTGTGTCATGGCCACGCCTCCAAGGAGGTAAACGTCGTCCGAAGACGTCGTCGTCACCGGCAGTGGCCTAAGCCTTGCGGTGTTTTCGCGGACACACCATCGAACCCGCTGGTGTCTGCAGGCCGCACACCGCAAGACCAAACCAGATGGGCAGAACCGAGACGCACCGCCCCCACGGGTTTCAATGTAGCTGGAGGGGATCAAAACACCGACGGCGGCTCGCCATCACCATGCCATAGCCGTACCATCCTACCAGCCACGGATCCCAAGCTCTCGCGAGCCGGAGAAAACCCGAGAAAGAAACGGGATGTCCTGGCCCCTACCGAGAACACCCAAGTGCGGACCAACCCTAGGCCCACCGACCCAGATCTAGGCCCGCTGCCGCCATCCCATGGCCAGGGCCGAGATCGTCGCACCACGCGCGCCACCAGCAAGGGGAGCTCGGCCACCTGCCAGAGACGAAGAAGACCGCCCTACCTTGCCAGCAGCGGACGAGTAGGGGCGCCTTCTACCGCCCCGAGGCGCGCACACGCGGCCGAGGGACCCTGCCCTTGACCACCGGCCAGGGCGCCGCCCACCGAGACGACGCCGCAGCCCACCGGACCGACGACGCGCAGAGGTCGCGCCGCCGCCACCCATGGCCACGGACGCGCTGACGTCGGGACGCGCCAGCTGCGCCGCCACCCCGCCAGAGCCGCGCAGTCCTCGCGCCAATCGGGCGCCGTCGCCTCCTACGCAGAGACGCCGCCCCTACCGACCGCGCCGGCCCGCGCCGCCACCGCCAGGCGAGAGGGAGTGGAGGCTAGGGTTCCGCCCTGCCGCTCGCGGGAGCAGGCAGGACCAAACAGCCAGAAGGTGCTCCAAGGGGGGAGTGTCGCTACTAATACATCTGGTACCCAGCAAAAGGAATCGATTATATACTCCAACCTCGTACGATCATTTTGTGGATTGTGGCATGTGTAACAAATGCCAACCTGCAAAACAAATGCATCTGGTTGGGTATCAATCTGGCTATCCAGATTAAGAAAGATGAAACCTGACTGCTGATGCAAGGTACTTGCTAAAGCATTCAGTTGTCTCAACAAAAAAAACTGATATGGTAGGTCCGAGCTAAATAGGATAATTGCTTCAAGGTAATAATTATTTATAATTTGATACATGAACAAACGAAAAGGGAAGAGAAGCATGAACCTACGGAGAGACCAGGAACTGATAAATACATCGTCACTCGTCAGGTTAATGGGATCTCATAGGAAGGACAGTATTATCGGGGCTTTAAATTTGCTGAGCAGACCAGCCACGATGATATGCTTGCCACTATGATGGGTTGGCAACCACCCGCACGGGAGAATTCGTGATGCTATGAGCGAAGCAGATCCAACAGGTTTTGCACAAACCTAAACAGTGAGGAAATGCATGATTACCATCTCTCAAGTAAACAAGGTCGTCTTCACGAATAAAAACAATAATTAGAACGAAGCGATGAAGGTTTTTTAAAAAACCACGGGTGTTAGCTGATTTGAAAAGAACCGTGCCAGCATGTTATAACATTCATTGTCCAGAGAGAATCACAACTGCGTCTGGGCATCCTCATCTGGGCATCATGGTAATCGCCGCATCCTCCTAAATGCCGAGGGAACGCGAGTCCTATGCAATTCGATAGACTTCCGTGGACATTAAGCTGAACCCAGGCCTAAATCTCCATCATATGCCTGCCACTATGATGGGTTGGCTAATATAACTCCTCCTGATGCCCTCCATGCTCAAATTTGATTACCAATTGAGTTTCATGACTGCTAGCACATACACGCTCATCAACAAATACGAGCTTATTCATTGTGTTCTTTTCACACATAATCTCTCACTATTGCGATGTGCTCGATTAACAACTTTTATTATTTTTTCGAAAAGGAGGTTTAGACCCCTAACCTCAACAACTCCAATATATTGAGATTAAAATGGCAATGGGAAGATAGTGAACTTCAAAATCACATAAGAAGAATAACCAGCCCACACAGGAAAGAGCACAAGATTGTATATATGAGGTGGATTGGCTTAGTTAGCATGGGTCCAGGAGGTGGTAGAGTCGGTGAGCCCCTCAACACCCCATGTTCTGAGATTGAGAGCAAGTGCAATAAAAGAAAAAATTAATAACATGAGAAAAAGACACGTGCAGAAAGCCTACAAAGACATCTCATAATATTTATTTTCCAAACAAGCTACTCTCCTTTCCATTATTTGTGTAATGGAAATACATAGTCTTTATCCAAACATTCAAAAGAAAACACGAAAAGGGATTGGCAAAAGATAGTGCCCTCGCACCGATAGGGAACCCACTGGTACATATTCATCATTGAATATGCAATATGGCGCAAAAACATATCCGCACTAGACAAGACATTTCATAGAAATTCTAGACATACAATACAAAACCATTCAAACAAAAGAACAAAAGACCTCTAACCGAAACTATGGCCCTTCAATTCCAAGGTTGTAGACGCCTGAGGAGCTTACTGGGACGACCCTTGCGAGTTCCATCGCCTTGTTGATCGTCTCATGTGCTCCCAACTTCAGCCTCTGCGCATCCTCTGGTCAAAATATACCTACCGAGTACATGATAAAAGAACAGATAGTGAACGTGATTACAACAGGGGACCTCAAATAAAATTTGTTAAATGTGATTTTATTCCTAATATTCTAGATAGACTATCACACAACATTAGTTAACAACATATACAATTTCAGGTATCAAGACAAGAAAGTATAAAACAACGCTACCCCAAGTAAGAACCCAACGTACCCCATACTACTTTAGCCACTCCACGGGAGAAAAAAAAGATTAGATGTTTCAATATTATTGCAAAAGGAGCATTTCAGATTACCATGGCCGTTTATTTTCTTAAGATTTTCTCTTGTAAGAATAGCATCTTTGAATAATTGCTACATATTTATTTTTATTTTCAGAGGGATTTTAGCTTTCTGGGTCCCCTTATTATTAGCCCAGCTATATTTCTCTCTAGCATGTAATACACAGATCTAGTAGAGAAATGTTTATTTTTTTTACTTAAAGACCACAAAAATCCATCTAGGCCATTTTTCTTGTTCAACAAAGCATCATGATTCTTAATAATATTCCATTGATTCAATATATCAGGGAACATGTGTCTCCTAAAAGGAATGTTAAATTCACATCGGATGACTGATAACCCATAAGTATAGGGGATCGCAACAGTCTTCGAGGGAAGTAAAACCCAAATTTATTGATTCGACACAAGGGGAGACAAAGAATACTTATAAGTCTTAACAACTGAGTTGTCAATTCAGCTGCACCTGGAAAAGCACTAGTAACAGGGGTGATGTGAAAGCAGCAGTAATATGAGAGCAATAGTAACAGTAACACAGCAGCAATGGCACCAGAAAATAGTTGATACTATTTCTAATGGCATTTAGGACCGAGTGAGTATTTGATGATGAAAGATGGACCGAGGTTCCCAACTATCTTCACTAGTGATAACTCTCCAATAACAAGTGTTGGGTGAACAAATTACAGTTGGGCAATTGACATAATTATTATAGCATTAAGACAGAACATCCAGTTTATTAATCATGTAGGCATGTTTTCCATGTATAGTCATACGTGCTCGCAATGAGAAACTTGCATAACATCTTTTGTCCTACCAGCCGGTGGCAGCTGGGTCTCTAGGGAAACTACTGGTAATTAAGGAACTCCTTTTAATAGAGTACCGGAGCAAAGCATTAACACTTGGTGAAAACATGTGATCCTCATATCTAAGCCATCCCCTCCAGTTATCCCGACTGTCGTCACACTGGGGCCTCGGGTTTCGGACATATACATGTGCAAACAACTTGTAGATACAATCTAAGCAATAATTATAGAACTTAAATCTAAGATCATGCCACTCGTGCACTAGTGACAAGCATTAAACACAACAAGATTGCAACAACAATAACTTCACAAACTTTATAGATAGACTGATCATAATGTAACAATTCATCGGATCCCAACAAACACAACACCGATTACATCAGATGGATCTCAATCATGTAAGGCAGCTCATGAGATCATTGTATTGAAGTACATGAGAGAGAGAGTACCAACTAGCTACTGCTAGAACTCGTAGTCCATGGGGGAATGATACGTCTCCAACGTACCTATAATTTCTGATGTTCCATGCTTGTTTTATGACAATACTTACATGTTTTGCTTGCACTTTATAATGTTTTATGCATTTTCCGGAACTAACCTATTAACAAGATGCCGAAGTGCCAGTTCCTGTTTTCTGTTGTTTTTGGTTCCAGAAAGGCTCTTCGGGCAATATTCTCGGAATTGGACGAAATCAACGCCCAGAACCTTATTTTTCCCGGAAGCTTCCAGAGAGCCAGAGTGAGACCAGAGGGGAGCCCTGGGGGCCCCACACAAGGTGGCGGCGCGGCCTAAGGGGGGCGCCCCCCTACTGTGAGGGGGCCCCGTGGCCCCTCCGACTCCGCCTCTTCGCCTATTTAAGCCGTCCTGACCTAAATCTTCGATACCAATTGACGAAACTCCAGAAAGACTCCAGGGGCGCCGCCACCATTGCGAAACTCCAATTCGGGGGAGAGAAGTCTCTGTTCCGGCACCCTGCCGGGACGGGGAAGTGCCCCCGGAAGCCATCTCCATCGACGCCACCGCCTCCATCATGCTCCGTGAGTAGTTCCCCCATGGACTACGGGTTCTTGCTGTAGCTAGTTGGTACTCTCTCCCCCATGTACTTCAATACAATGATCTCATGAGCTGCCTTACATGATTGAGATTCATCTCGATGTAATCGGTGTTGTGTTTGTTGGGATCCGATGGATTGTTACATTATGATTAGTCTATCTATAAAGTTTATGAAGTTATTGTTGCTGCAATCTTGTTGTGTTTAATGCTTGTCACTAGGGCCCGAGTGGCATGATCTTAGATTTAAGCTCTATACTTATTGCTTAGATTGTATCTACAAGT
The DNA here is from genome assembly GCF_022539505.1 of Lolium rigidum. Classification (NCBI taxonomy): domain Eukaryota; kingdom Viridiplantae; phylum Streptophyta; class Magnoliopsida; order Poales; family Poaceae; genus Lolium; species Lolium rigidum. The sequence goes on along the minus strand of NC_061510.1, from coordinate 320,819,752 downwards.
TGTTTGCACATATCTATGTCCGGAACCCGAGGCCCCGCAGTGACAACGAATCGGGATAACTGGAGGGGAAGGCTTAGATATGAGGATCACATGTTTTCACGGAGTGTTAATGCTTTGCTCCGGTGCTCTACTAAAAGAAGTACCTTAATTTCCAGTAGATTCCCTAGAGGCCCGGCTGCCACCGGCTGGTAGGACAAAAGATGTTGTACAAGTTTCTCATTGCGAGCACGTATGACTATATATGGAAAACATGCCTACATGATTAATAATCTTGATGTTTTGTCTTAATGCTATTTCAATCCTATCAATTGCCCAACTGTAATTTGTTCACCCAACACTTGTTATTGGAGAGTTACCACTAGTGTAGATAGCTGTTGACGTCAGAAACCCCCTGGCGGGCAGAGACGGGCAACACCGTAGAGCTGGGAACAACTAGGGCTGCGGCTGGCCCCAGTCCCTCAGAGCGACGGCCCGCAAAGCCTCCTGGTCGCACGCGCCGATGTTTATCACAAGGGCGTGCCACCTGACCTATACCTGGTCAGGAAGGTGTGGATGATGCCTCTCTTAGTTTCCTCGCAGGGCACACACGTAAACGTTAAATACGAGCCTCGATCGGCTCTCAGGTTATCTCCGTGAATCGGCTCAAAGAGCCGATCCACCCATGATTCAGACGGGGTGTCCGAATATATGGTGGTCCTGCTTGATCAAGGTAAAGTTAATGAGATCTACGACGATGTAGGGTTTTCACCGCATAATCGGATCGTCCTACTCCAGGTTGGGCCTCACGGCCACGCACGGTGATCGTAAGCCGATCCTAAACAAGGCCTAAAAACCAACACGAGGTTGATCCCCGGAACATCCTCGCTTAGGGCCAACGAACGACACCCTACGTGCCGCTGGATCCTCCCCCCTTTGTAAGGCCTAACTATTGCAGATATTAAACTAATCCTTGTAGAACAAGGAGTAATCGTAACGGATCAGATCTACTAAACTATGATCAAGCGGGTGCCGCCCCTACACCTAAGATAGGTGTAGGCGGCTAGACATGCAAGGGTTGCACTACGAAAGCATGTAATATGAAGAACAATGCTAACCCTAACATGTCTAAGATAACTACGTTGCTCGCCATCAAAAAGGCTTCAGTACGAGCAACGCATGAACAACGTGGGCAGGCTTGTGCTGCCTAGATCGCAAGATGCGATCTAGGCAGCATGATGCTTACCGGTAGAAACCCTCAAGACGAAGGAGTTGGCGATGCGCCGAGATTTGTTTGTGGTTGAACGTTGGTTGTTGTTTATTCCATAAACCCTAGATACATATTTATAGTCCGGGGGACTTTCTAATGTGGGCGTGCACTAAACCGTGCACGGGTAAAACTCTAACTTTTAATCTAGACACAATCTATCGTAATTAAAGATACACGGGCAACCTAGCCCAAATTCTCCGTGCAAGGCCGCTTCATAGATCTTCCATATGTAATCTTCCAAGCCCATCTTGATCGCGGCCCACCTCCTGATTTAGCCAAAATCTGGTGATAACACATGCCCCCCTGGTTTTGGTAATGATAATTTCAAAACCACTATGTTTTTTCCTCTGAGGGGTCATGTCATGGCAGAGCAGAACGGTCACAGCATGCTTCATCATGACGACTTGCCTTCCCAACTTCTCTGCACGATTTGACAGTTTTGGCACCATGTCCTCGACAACTGCTCGAAAATTAAAACCCCCATCTCCTTTTATTTAACCGCATCGAACAGTTCTCCTCTTCACCCCTTCCGCATTAGCACTCCAAAAAACCCTCCTCTGCAACCATGTCTTCTTCCTCTTCCCCCTCTTCTTCATCGGATCTTTCCCACGTGTCCTCTCCCATCCGAGAGTCGACGCCCTCGTGGGGTACGCAGGCGGCGTACGACATCCTCGCCCCAACGGCGTGGGACAAAGAGGACCACGACTCCTCCGTCTGGTCCGAGGATGACAAATCCCTGACCGATGGGGAGAGCGACCTCCGCTTCCTTGCTGACGGGGAACCGGAGGAGGAGAGCGATGACGATCGCTTCTCCTGGGCAGACTTCACCACCTCCGAGGAGGTGAAGGAGGAGGAAGAGGAGGAGGATGACGACGACAGCCTTCCCGACGAGCCGCCGGCCAAGCGCCATTGCCCCTGGCCGGGGAATCTGAGTGACTTCGACGGCGACGGCGATGACGACGACGAGGAGGATGAGGACAACGAAGGTCCTGCCGGCGGCCGCTGGAGCAGCGACGACGAGCCGGCCGGGAGCAGCTCCGACAGCGGCGATGAAGGCGATGACGAGGGCTGTAACAGCCCGTAGATAGGACCCCTAGCTAGGATCAGTAGTAGTAGACGGGGCAATGTATCCCCTTAGCACTCCCTTTTGAGAGCAATCAGCTCTTCGGTGTAAGAAATCTGGTACATCAATGAAGAAATTCCCCAATTCGATTTTGCCGATTTCCTCTAAGATAATTTAGCCGATTGTCCTTCGTACTGATTCCGCCGATCGTCAATCTGGTCAATGCCCAATAAGCCGACGGCAGCGCGTCGGTTCCTCACGATAAATTTCGAGATGGATCCACCCAGACCCAAACTCCTTGTTAAACAAGGCCAAGCCATAATCGCGCAAATCCTAGGACTTGTAAATGCAGATCTCTCAAGATGGCATGTTAAACCTGGCGGCAAAACTCCTGAAATAATGTCCGGTCTCCTTATTAACTTTAAATTTCAGACATTCTTCTGCCGCATTATCCTCTCCGAATTCCGCTCGCTCAACCCCGGCAGCTTCCTTCTGCCATAATCCACTGTCTTTCGAACGAGCTGTTATGAAGAGTGAGCCGATTTCGACAAAATCGGCTAAACCTCGAGGGCGAGCTGCCCCCCGAGCCTCAGCCAAGGCGAGGATAAAGAATGGACCATCACCAGCTTCCAACTGTGGTGCCGCATCTACCGATTCCAACAAATCGGTTCCCCGGATCATTGATGTTTCGGGGCGGGCTCAATCACGTCCAAGAGAGCTATCCTGCAGGGCCACCAGCCGATCACCTTTCTTGCATTGACAGTTGATACGGTGGATGATTACCCACAGCTCCATAGCCACGGCTGATTTGCATGCCAACATTCCTCTGATAGTACTGCTGAACTGGCGATCTGGCAACCTTGCGCACTTGTACTAAGGTCGATGACCGTGCATCGGCTTTGCGTCATGACACACCTCAAGAAGGATCGTTAAACCTGATTATGAATCTAACCAGCCCATCTACCAGGCTGGCAATCCAGCTTCAGGCAGGTGTCCACGACAGAGCCCTGGGCTTGTCGCTGAACCAACAAAATCGGCTTCCTGTAGCAAAGGATCCTTCAGGGCAAACTGCCCCCCGAGCCTCTTCAGTTCAATCCTTGCGCCTTGATGATCAGATGGGCGCAACGTCCCCCATGGGAATTAGGGGTCCTTGAAGGGAAGACCCACTCCCTGCTCCATCGGCTATGCTTGAAATTTTTTTGAATTTTCGGCCGATTTGTGTATCGGTCCCCATACTCCAATACCCATCATCAAAGGATGAGACGTTTCAAGCATATCCTCGTGTCTTATCCACCTGGGTACCCCCGGAGCCGATTCTGTCAAGCGAATTGATGGTATCGGCTCTGTTGGATAACATGTTGAACCCAGGCAGAATGGATGGTGAGGATAATTTTGGCCGATCGCTGGAATCGGCCTCCCGTTGCTTTCTCGGTGAAGGTTTTGTGATGTCCCTTCACAAATCTTTTGGGGCCGATCACAAGGATCGGTCTCGCCACGTTTATCCATCGACATTTGCTTTTGTTACATGGTCAGGCCGGTGGATAAAACCAGCCTAACCCCGTTCTTTGTCACATCGATGCGCTCACATTCGTCCAAATTGATACCTGAGAGCGGCTCTTGGCCTGATGTCTCCCAAATGTCCATGCCGGCTGTTGAAACCTCGACTGAATCATCTGCACGGACGACTTCTACTTCATCTCCATCCCACTGTATCAGGCATTGGTGCATCGTGGATGGAATGCAACAGTTGGCGTGGATCCAATCCCTCCCTAGTAGGACAGCGTAGGTACTCTTGCTGTCGACGATAAAGAACGTCGTAGGGACAGCTTTTCTTCCTACGGTCAGATCCACATTCAGAACACCTTGCGCGTCAGATGCTTGGCCGTTGAAATCGCTCAGTGTTACGTTGGTCTTGATCAGATCCGAGCTGGAGCGTCCCAACCGACGTAGCATGGAGTATGGCATAATGTTGACTGCCGCTCCGGTGTCTACCAACATCTTGTTGACAGGCTGCCCATTGATGTAGCCTCGCAAGTACAGGGCCTTCAGATGCCTGTAACTTCTTTCCTTTGGCTTCTCAAAGATGACCGGCCATGGGCCGCAGTCTAATTGTGCCACAGGTGCTTCATACAATCTTGGAGCGCTAAACTCCGTTGGAAGAATGAAGACCATGTTTGTGCCAGCCCGATGTATCATCATCGGCTTTCCTCTCGCTTGGGGCGCCACTCTTTTCTTTGTGGCCGGCCTTCTTCGTCCGTGGTTCGCCGGATTTTGGCGGCCGGATCAGGCCGTGCCTTCCTTAGCGTGCGCAGTACAATCTTTCCGCTTCTTCCAACCCACGCAGACGCTGAACCCTTCGCTTTTGGGAACGGCTGAGCCCATCAGGGCACCACCTGGGCCGATGATATTTATCTTCTTCATCATCGTCCTCTAGTTCCTCGAGATCTTCTACCCGAGCGGGCTCAACATGCTTGCTCCGAGGTGGGCGAGGCCCTAGACGCTCGAACACGGACACGTTAGCGGCGTCCTTCTTCCTCTGTTTGCATTCTGGGCAGTTCTCGATTGTTGGCAATCGGCTCATTCCTGAGTCCCAGCAATGTTTGAAGAACGGACAGCTCCAGTGCCTATCCATGTTATCCTGCCCCCTTGACCTTCCTTCAGCGCGACGATTGTACCCGTCGTCGCTTCTATCATGTTGACGGTACCTCCTGACCTCTGCATCAGACCGACAATTCCTTTCATCACCTACGTCGTAGTGCCGACGTCGGTCGTGCTGGTGCTCATATTTGTTGAGGAGGCGCTCGGAGAGTGGACGTTGATACCGCACGCTTCTCATTCCCTCCCTTGCCAGGTAACGCCTGTCATCATCTTGGGGCCGGTCGCGTGGATCGGCCTCCTCTTCATCCTTGCCACGGGAGTGGCTGCTTTCTGCTTCGTCTTTGCCACGGCGGCTTGCAAACCCTGCCATGTTGACACCAAAGGAGAACTTTGGCTGGCCTACGGAGTGGCTGAGATCCACCATGTTGACGCCAGGCGACGGACTTGAGTCTCTATCGAGCTTGATGTCGTGCGGCCGGGCCTTCTCAGAGGAGCCGATGAGTTCGGCTTCGAGGGTTGCCTTGATCTCGTCATGTTTCCTTTTGAGCTCCTCGGGCAGATCCTCATACTTCAGCGACCTGGTGCGTTCTTCTGACGGGGCGGACAGGTCCACTCCATCGAGTGCGCCTTCAGGTGTGAAACCCTTCCACCTGACGCCATGGGCGCGGGTTCGGTGGAAAGAGCCGATGAGTTCGGCTTCGAGGACCGCCTTGATTTCGTCATGTTTCTTCTTGAGCTCATCAGGCAGATCCTCGTACGTGACCGGAGTGTCTTCCGCCATCTCGGATGTAGATGGCGATGTTGTGGATGTCGTCGACGGTCCCACCGGGCGTGCCAGAATGTGTTGACGTCAGAAACCCCCTGGCGGGCAGAGACGGGCAACACCGTAGAGCCGGGAACAACTAGGGCTGCGGCTGGCCCCAGTCCCTCGCAGCGACGGCCCGCAAAGCCTCCCGGTCGCACGCGCCGATGTTTATCACAAGGGCGTGCCACCTGACCTATACCTGGTCGGGAAGGTGTGGATGATGCCTCGCTTAGTTTCTCGCAGGGCACACACGTAAACGTTAAATACGAGCCTCGATCGGCTCTCGGGTTATCCCGTGAATCGGCTCAAAGTGCCGATCCACCCATGATTCGGACGGGGTGTCCGAATATATGGTGGTCCTGCTTGATCAAGGTAAAGCTAATGAGATCTACGACGATGTAGGGTTTTCACCGCATAATCGGATCGTCCTACTCCAGAGCTGGGCCTCGCGGCCACGCACGGTGATCGTAAGCCGATCCTAAACAAGGCCTAAAAACCAACACGAGGTTGATCCCCGGAACATCCCGCTTAGGGCCAACGAACGACACCCTACGTGCCGCTGGATCCTCCCCCCCTTTGTAAGGCCTAACTATTGCAGATATTAAACTAATCCTTGTAGAACAAGGAGTAATCGTAACGGATCAGATCTACTAAACTATGATCAAGCGGGTGCCGCCCCTACACCTAAGATAGGTGTAGGGCGGCTAGACATGCAAGGGTTGCACTACGAAAGCATGTAATATGAAGAACAATGCTAACCCTAACATGTCTAAGATAACTACGTTGCTCGCCATCAAAAAGGCTTCGAGTACGAGCAATGCATGAACAACGTGGGCAGGCTTGGCTGCCTAGATCGCAAGATGCGATCTAGGCAGCATGATGCTTACCGGTAGAAACCCTCAAGACGAAGGAGTTGGCGATGCGCCGAGATTTGTTTGTGGTTGAACGTTGGTTGTTGTTTATTCCATAAACCCTAGATACATATTTATAGTCCGGGGACTTTCTAATGTGGGCGTGCACTAAACCGTGCACGGGTAAAACTCTAACTTTTAATCTAGACACAATCTACTGTAATTAAAGATACACGGGCAACCTAGCCCAAATTCTCCGTGCAAGGCCGCTTCATAGATCTTCCATATGTAATCTTCCAAGCCCATCTTGATCGCGGCCCACCTCCTGATTTAGCCAAAATCTGGTGATAACAATAGCTGGGAACCCCGGTCCATCTCTCATCATCATATACTCGTTCTATATGTCATTGGAAGTAGTATCAACTATTTTCTGGTGCCATTGCTCTCATATTACTGTTACTGCTGTGTTATCGTTACTACTCGCTCTCATATTACTCGTCGCTTTCACATCACCCTCGTTACTAGTGATTTTCCGAGTGCAGCTGAATTGACAACTCAGCTTGTTAAGGCTTATAAGTATTCTTTACCTCCCCTTGTGTCGAATCAACAAATTTGGGTTTTACTTCCCTCGAAGACTATTGCGATCCCCTATACTTGTGGGTTATCAAGACTATTTTCTGGCGCCGTTGCCGGGGAGGCATAGCTCTACTCATAAGTTCACCTGGGGAGTACACTCTACCTCTATCTCTGTTTTTTTTTTTTTTTTTGCTTAGTTTACTTTTGTCTAGTTTATTTGTGCTTAGTTTATTTCTGTCTAGTATTATTTTACTTAGTTTACTTTTGTCTAGTTTGTTTTTGTTTTGTTTTACTTTTCTCAAATACCCAAAAATCCATAAATATTTGAAAAATCGAAAAATTAAAAACTGTTGCTATGGGAGAACCTACAACCTATTTGAAACTTATTGAATTATATAATAATTATAGAGAATCAAGAACGGGAAAAGTTATGAGTGCTGTGATAAAAAAATTGAATACAATTGTTAAAATCTTGCTTAAACGCCATGATATAAACTGTTGCTCTCAACAGGATACTAAACATCTTAAATTTCAATGTGGCTTTAGTGAGGAAGTTTTAATTAAGAACTATAATTGGAATAGCTATATTCATCTTGGGTTCGAAGAGGTAGAACAATTTGTCATATTTATGGGAGCCTCTGAGATAGAATCCTTCATGTCTAAAAATTATGAAACTTGTGCTGTTTGTAAGGACCTTAAAGATTATGTCTCTTCTATCCTTAATTTTTGCATAGAAAGCTACAGTGATAATCCTTATATCATTGATTATAAAGAGAGACTCATTAATGCACAAGAATGCACTCACAATTTGCAGGAACCAATGGAAGAAGAAATTGATGAACCTGAAAGCTCATTGGATGAAAAAGATGAGGAAATTGATGAACCTGAAAGCTCATAGGATGAAAAAGAAGAGGAGAGTGATGAATAAAAGGAGGAAGAATGGATTAGCTACCCATGCCAACCTTCTAATGAGAGTAACTCTTTATCTCTTACACTGTTTGATTGTCCTCCATGCTTACCAAAGGAGGATGAATGTTATGTTCCTGTGGATCCTCTTGAAATATTCCCTATGAGTAAAACTTGCGAGAATAATTATGCTACTGTTATTCATGATAATCCATGCTACTTTGATAAATTTTATGATAATGCTTTGTTTGTTCCTGATGTCGAAATGCATGGTACTAAAGAGTTTTGCTTGGCAAATGTTTATGATAAATCTCTAGATGATGGTCCTATGTTACTTGATAATATTAATTGTACTACTAATGAAAATGGGATTGGAGAGGTCTTGACTTTATCTATGAGTCCCGTATCTTTTGAGATTGATCAATCATCTTATTATATTATTGATAAAAGTGGATTTGAAAGTTTTAGTCCCACTATTTTTGAGCTTGATAAAAATTATGTGTTTATGGATCATGAAAAACATGCTTTATGTGATAGTTATATTGTTGAGTTTATCCATGAAGCTACTGAAAATTATTATGAAAGAGGAAAATATGGTTGTAGAAATTTGCATGGTACTAAAACACCTCTCTATATGCTGAAAATTTTGAAGTTACTCTCGTTTTATCTTCTTATGCTTGTCACTTTGTTCTTCATGAATTTATTTGTGTACAAGATTCCTATGCATAGGAAGTGGGTTAGACTTAAATGTGTTTTTAACTTGCTTTTTGATGCTCTCCTTTGCTTCAACTCTTATTTCTTGCGAGTGCATCATTAAAACTGCTGAGCCCATCTTAATGGCTATAAAGAAAGCACTTCTTGGGAGATAACCCATGTCTTTATTTCGCTACTGTTTTGTTGTGTTTTGGAAGTTGTTACTACTGTAGCAACCTCTCCTTATCTTTATTTTACTGCAATGTTGTGCCAAGTGAAGTCTCTAATAGAAAGTTGATGCTAGATTTGGATTTCTGCGCAGAAACAGATTTCTTTCTATCACGAATCTGGGTATGATTCTCTGTAGGTAACTCAGAAAAATCTGCCAATTTATGTGAGTGATCCTCAGATATGTACGCAACTTTCATTAGTTTTGAGTTTTATGATTTGAGCAACGGAAGTACCTCTTAAAAATTCGTGTTTACGGGCTGTTCTGTTTTGACAGATTCTGTCTCTGTTTTTTGCACTGTCTCTTGTGGACTTTAAGCAAGGCTTTCTAGACTTGGAGAGCTGTAGCTAATGTTTTATTTAGTTCTTGCAATGTGTCACTACAGGGCTAAAGTGGATTAAAGTTTTTTGAGTACTAACCCCTCTAATGAAGTTTATGAGAAGTTTGGTGTGAAGGAAGTTTTCAAGGGTCAAGAGAGGAGGATGATATATGATCAAGAAGAGTGAAAAATCTAAGCTTGGGGATGCCCCCATGGTTCATCCCTGCATATTTCAAGAAGACTCAAGCGTCTAAGCTTGGGGAAGCCCAAGACATCCCCTTCTTCATCAACTTATCAGGTTTCTTCTATTGAAACTATATTTTTATTCGGTCACATCTTATGTGCTTTACTTGGAGCGTCTGTGTGTTTTTTTTTGTTTGAATAAGATCGGATCCTAGCAATCCTTGTGTGGGAGAGATACACGCTCCGCTTTTTCATACGAACACTTGTGTTCTTCGTTTTACTTTTAATGTTCAATGACAAAAGTTGGAAGCTATTGCATTTATTTTTATTTGGTTGGAAACAGAAAATGCCTCATATTGTCTTGGATAATTTGATACTTGACAATTGTTTTGAGCTCTCAAGTAGACCATGTTTCTCTTGCATCATGTAGTTTAAACCTATTAGTGGAGAAATACCGTAGAGCTTGTTGAAACTGGTTTGCATGATTGGTCTCTCTAAGGTCTAGATATTTTCTGGTAAAAGTGTTTGAGCAACAAGGAAGACAGTGTAGAGTTTTATAATGCTTGCAATATGTTCTTATGTAAGTTTTGCTGTACCGGTTCATAATTGTGTTTGCTTCAAACAACCTTGCTAGCCAAAGCCTTGTACTGAGAGGAAATGCTTCTCGTACATCCAAAACCTTGAGCCAAAACCTATGCCATTTGTGTCCACCATATCTACATACTATGTGGTATTTCCTGCCATTCCAAGTAAATACTTCATGTGCTACGTTTAAACCTTCAAAATGCTTCTCAATTTGTGTTGATGTTTTATAGCTCATGAGGAAGTATGTGGTGTTTATCTTTCAATCTTGTCATTTACTCCTGACAGACTTTCATAATGGACTAGTGGCACATCCGTTTATCCAATAATTTTGCAAAAAGAGCTGGCAATGGGGTTCCCAGCCCCAATTAATTAACTTGCATTAATAATTCTTTTCACGTGTTTTGCCCTGATCTATCAGTAAGCAACTTAATTTTGCAAATAGACACTCCTTCATGGTATGTGAATGTTGGAAGGCACCCGAGGATTCGGTTAGCCATGGCTTGTGAAAGAAAAAGGTTGGGAGGAGTGTCAACCATAAATAAAAATAAAATACATGTGTAAACAAAAGAGAAGAGGGATGATCTACCTTGCTGGTAGAGATAACGTCCTTCATGGGAGCCGCTCTTGAAAGTCTGGTTGATGAGGTGGTTAGAGTGCCCACTACCATTCGTTGACAACAACAAACACCTCTCAAAACTTTACTTTTATGCTCTCTATATGATTTCAAAACTTAAAAAGCTCTAGCACATGATTTAATCCCTGCTTCCCTATACGAAGGGCCTTTCTTTTACTTTATGTTGAGTCAGTTTACCTACTTCCTTCCATCTTAGAAGCAAACACTTGTGTCAACTGTGCATTGGTTCTTACATACTTGCTTATTTGCATTCATCATATTACTTTGTGTTGACAATTATCCATGAGATATGTATGTTGAAAGTTGAAAGAAATTGCTGAAACTTAAATCTTTCTCTGTGTTGCTTCAATGCCTTTACTTTGAATTTATTGTTTTATGAGTTAACTCTTATGCAAGACTTTTGATGCTTGTCTTGAAAGTACTATTCATGAAAAGTTTTGCTATATGTTAACTATTTGTTAGCAACTATAGATCATTGCCTTGAGTCACTTCATTCATCTCATATGCTTTATAATAGTATGATCAAGATTATGTAAGTAGCATGTCACTACAAAAATTATTCTTTTTATCGTTTACCTACTCGAGGGCGAGCAGGAACTAAGCTTGGGGATGCTGATACGTCTCCAACGTACCTATAATTTCTGATGTTCCATGCTTGTTTTATGACAATACTTACATGTTTTGCTTGCACTTTATAATGTTTTTCTGCATTTTCCGGAACTAACCTATTAACAAGATGCCGAAGTGCCAGTTCCTGTTTTCTGTTGTTTTTGGTTCCAGAAAGGCTGTTCGGGCAATATTCTCGGAATTGGACGAAATCAACACCCAGAACCTTATTTTTCCCGGAAGCTTCTAGAGAGCCAGAGTGGGACCAGAGGGGAGCCCTGGGGGCCCCACACATGGTGGTGGCGCGGCCTAAGGGGGGCGCGCCCCCCTACTGTGAGGGGGCCCCGTGGCCCCTCCGACTCCGCCTCTTCGCCTATTTAAGCCGTCCTGACCTAAATCTTCGATACCAATTGACGAAACTCCAGAAAGACTCCAGGGGCGCCACCACCATCGCGAAACTCCAATTCGGGCGACAGAAGTCTCTGTTCCGGCACCCTGCCGAGACGGGGAAGTGCCCCCGGAAGCCATCTCCATCGACGCCACCGCCTCCATCATGCTCCGTGAGTAGTTCCCCCATGGACTACGGGTTCTAGCTGTAGCTAGTTGGTACTCTCTCCCCCATGTACTTCAATACAATGATCTCATGAGCTGCCTTACATGATTGAGATTCATCTCGATGTAATCGGTGTTGTGTTTGTTGGGATCCGATGGATTGTTACATTATGATTAGTCTATCTATAAAGTTTATGAAGTTATTGTTGCTGCAATCTTGTTGTGTTTAATGCTTGTCACTAGGGCCCGAGTGGCATGATCTTAGATTTAAGCTCTATACTTATTGCTTAGATTGTATCTACAAGTTGTTTGAACATATCTATGTCCGGAACCCGAGGCCCCAGAGTGACAAGAACTCGGGATAAGCTGGAGGGAAAGGCTTAGATATGAGGATCACATGTTTTCACGGAGTGTTAATGCTTTGCTCCGGTGCTCTATTAAAAGGAGTACCTTAATTTCCAATAGATTCCCTAGAGGCCCGGCTGCCACCAGCTAGTAGGACAAAAGATGTTGTACAAGTTTCTCATTGCGAGCACGTATGACTATATATGAAAAACATGCCTACATGATTAATAATCTTGATGTTCTGTCTTAATGCTATTTCAATCCTATCAATTGCCCAACTGTAATTTGTTCACCCAACACTTGTTATTGGAGAGTTACCACTAGTGTAGATAGCTGGGAACCCCGGTCCATCTCTCATCATCATATACTCGTTCTATATGTCATTGGAAGTAGTATGAACTATTTTCTGGTGACATTGCTCTCATATTACTGTTACTGCTGTTGTGTTACTGTTACTACTGCTCTCATATTACTGCTGCTTTCACGTCACCCCTGTTACTAGTGCTTTTCCAGGTGCAACTGAATTGACAACTCAGTTGTTAAGGCTTATAAGTATTCTTTACCTCCCCTTGTGTCGAATCAATAAATTTGAGTTTTACTTCCCTCGAAGACTGTTGCGATCCCCTATACTTGTGGGTTATCAGGGAACTACTCACGGAGCATGATGGAGGCGGTGGCGTCGATGGAGAAGGCTCCGGGGGTCGATCCCCGTCCCGGCAGGGTGCCGAAACAGGAACTTCTGACCCCCGAAACTAGGTTTCACGATGGTGGCGGCGCTCCGGGAGTCTTTCTGGAGTATGATAGATATATCTCGGGTTTTCACGTCATGGGGGAATAAATAGGCAAAGGGGCGACGCGAGGGGGTGCCCGGGGGGCCCACCCCATAGGGCGGCGCCCCCCCTCCTGGCCGCGCGGCTGCATGGGGAGGAGGCCGTGGGCCTCCCCAGGGCTTGCCCTTCTGGCTCCGTGTGTCCCTCGGAAAAATAGGAGGTTTGGCTTTTGTTTTGTCGAATTCCGAGAATATTTCCCGAACAACTTTCCTGGAACCAAAAACAGCAGAAAACAGGAACTGACACTGTGGCATCTTGTTAATAGGTTAGTCCCAGAAAATGTATAATAATGATATATAATGCATATAAAACATGTAGGTATTGTCATAAAACTAGCATGGAACATAAGAAATTATAGATACGTTGGAGACGTATCAAGCATCCCCAAGCTTAGTTCCTACTTGCCCTCGAGTAGGTAAACGATAAAAAGAATAATTTCTTAAGTGACATGCTACCAACATAATCTTGATCAATACTATTGTAAAGCATATGAGATGAATGAAGTGACTCAAAGCAATGGTCTATAGTTTGCTAACAAAAAGATAATGACTAAACAACTGAATCATATAGAATTTTTTTTCATGAATAGTACTTTCAAGACAAGCATCAAAAAGTCTTGCATAAGAGTTAACTCATAAAGCAATAGATTCTTAATAAAAGGTTTTGAAGCAACGCAAAGGAAGATTTAAGTTTCAGCAATTGCCTTCAACTTTCAACATGTATATCTCATGGATAATTATCAACATAAAGCAATATAATAAGTGCAATAAGCAAGCATGTAAGAATCAATTCATACAGTTGACACAAGTGTTTGCTTCTAAGATAGAAAGAAGTAGGTAAACTGACTCAACATAAAGTAAAAGAAAGGCCCTTCGCAGAGGGAAGCAGGAATTAAATCATGTGCTAGAGCTTTTCAAGTTTTGAAATCATACAGAGAGCATAAAAATAAAGTTTTGAGAGATGTTTGTTGTTGTCAACCAATGGTAGTGGGCATTCTAACCCCCTTGTCAAACAGACTTTCAAAGAACGGCTCCCATGAAGGACGTTATCTCTACCAGCAAGGTAGATCATCCCTCTTCTCTTTTGTTTACACAGGTATTTTAGTTTTATTTATAGATGACACTCCTCCCAACCTTTCGCTTTCACAAGCCATGGCTAACCGAATCGGGTGCCTTCCAATATTTCACATACCATGGAGGAGTGTCTATTGCAAAATTAAGTTGCTTACTGATAAATCAGGGCAAAACATGTGAAGAGAATTATTAATGAAAGTTAATTAATTGGGGCTGGGCACCCCGTTGCCAGCTCTTTTTGCAAAATTATTGGATAAGAGGATGTATATGCCACTAGTCCATTGGTGAAAGTCTGCCCAACAAGATTGAAAGATAAAACACCACATACTTCCTCATGAGCTATAAAACATTGACACAAATAAGGAGTAATAAAATTTTGAATTGTTTAAAGGTAGCACATGAAGTATTTACTTGGAATGGCAGAAAAATACCACATAGTAGGTAGTTATGGTGGACACACATGGCATATGTTTTGGCTCGAGGTTTTGGATGCACGAGAAGCATGCCCTCTCAGTACAAGGCTTTGGCTAGCAAGGTTGTTTGAAGCAAACACAAGTATAAACCGGTACATCAAAACTTACATAAGAACATATTGCAAGCATTATAAGACTCTACACTGTCTTCCTTGTTGCTCAAACACTTTTACCAGAAAATATCTAGACCTTAGAGAGACCAATCATGCAGACCAAATTTCAACAAGCTCTACGGTAGTTCTCCACTAATAGGTCTAAACTACATGATGCAAGGGCTTAAACATGATCTACTTGAGAGCTCAAAACAATTGCCAAGTATCAAATTATTCAAGACAATATACCAACTACCACATGAAGCATTTTCTGTTTCCAACCAAATAGCAATAAGTGCAGCGGCTTTCAGCTTTTGCCATGAACATTAAAAGTAAAACGAAGAACACCAGTGTTCAAATGAAAAAGCGGAGCGTGTCTCTCTCCCACACAAGCATGCTAGGATCCGATTTATTCAGAGAATGAAAATAACAAAACAAAAATAAAAGCACACATACGCTCCAAATAAAGCACATAAGATGTGACGGAATTAAAATATAGTTTCACTAGAGGTGACCTGATAAGTTGTTGATGAAGAAGGGGATGCCTTGGGCATCCCCAAGCTTAGACGCTTGAGTCTTCTCGAAATATGCAGGGATGAACCACGGGGGCATCCCCAAGCTTAGACTTTTCACTCTTCTTGATCATATTATATCATCCTCCTCTCTTGATCATTGAAAACTTCCTTCACACCAAACTCAAAGCGATCTCATTAGAGGGTTAGTGCATAATCAAAAATTCACATGTTCAGCAAGGACACAATCATTCCCAACACTTCTGGACATTACCCAAGGTTACTGAAATTTAGTGGAGCAAAGAAATCCACTCAAACACAGTAAAAGAGGCAATGCGAAATAAAAGGTAGAATCTGTCAAAACAGAACAGTCCGTAAAGACAAATTTTTTCGAGGCACTTAACATGCTCAGATGGAAAAGCTCCAGTTGAATGAAAGTTGCGTACATATCTGAAGATTACTCATGAATTTTTTTCAGAATTTTTAGAATATTTTACAGAGAGAAAAACTTAAAACCGTGACAGCTAAAAATCTGTTTCTGCGCAGAAATCCAAATCTAGTATCAATCTATCAAAGACTTTACTTGGCACAACAATGCAAGAAAATAAAGATACAAAGGAGTAGTTACAGAAGTAAGCAAGCTCCTTGACTCAAATAAAAGAAAAATTACAGAAATAAAACAATGGGTTGTCTCCCATAAGCGCTTTTCTTTAACGCCTTTCAGCTAGGCGCAGAAGATTTTAATGATGCTCACATGAAAATAGAAAATGAAGCAAAAGGAGCATCAAGAAGAAAATTCGAAACACATTTAAGTCTAACCCGCCTCCTATGCATAGGAATCTTGTATACAAATAAATTCATGAAGAACAAAGTGACAAGCATAGGAAGATAAAACACGAGTAACTTCAAAATTTTCAGCATGTATAGAGGTATTTTAGTACCATGAAAAGTTCTACAACCATATTTTCCTCTCTCATAATAATTTCCAGTAGCATCATGAACAAACTCAACAATATAACTATCACATACAGCATGCTTTTCATGATCTACAAACACATAATTTTTATCAAGCTCAAAAATAGTGGGATCAAAACTTTCAAACCCACTTTTTAAAAATCTATAACAAGATGATTGATCATTCTCAAGAGATATGGGACTCCTAGATAAAGTCAAGACCTCTCCAATCCCATTTTTATTAGTAGTACAATTAATATTATCAAGTAACATAGGACCATCATCTAGAGCTTTATCATAAACATTTGCTAAGCAAAACTCTTTAGTACCATGCATTTCGATATCAGGCACAAACAAAGCATTATCATAAGATTTATCAAAATAGCATGTATTATCATAGATAATAGTAACATAATTATTCTCACAAGTTTTACTCATAGGGAATATTTCAAGAGAATCCACAGGAACATAACATTCATCCTCCTTTGGTAAGCATGGAGGACAATCAAATAGTGTAAGAGATAAAGAGTTACTCTCATTAGAAGGTTGGCATGGGTAGCTAATCCATTCTTCCTCCTTTTGTTCATCACTCTCCTCCTCTTTTCCATCCAATGAGCTTTCAGGTTCATCAATTTCTTCTACAGGTTCCTACAAATTGTGAGTGCATTCTTGTGCATGAATGAGTCTCTCTTTATAATCAATGATATAAGGATTATTGCTGTAATGTTCTATGCAATAATCAAGGATAGAAGAGACATAATCTTTAAGGTCCCTACAAACAATACAAGTTTCATAATTTGTAGCCATGAAGGATTCTATCTCAGAGGCTCCCATAAATAAAACAAATTGTTCTACTTCTTCGAACCCAAGATGAATATAGTTATTCCAATGATAGTTCACAATTAAAACTTCTTCACTAATGCCACATTGGAATTTAAGATGTTTAGTATCCTGTTTAGAGCAACAGTTTATATCATGGCGTTTAAGCAAGATTTTGGCAATTGTATTCAATTTTTCTAACACGGCACTCATGACTTTACCCTTTCTAGATTCTCTATAATTCATATATAATTCTATAAGCTCCATACAGGTTGGGGGTTCTTCCATAACAACAGTTTTTAATTTTTCGGTTTTTCAAAATTTTATGGATTTTCGGGTATATAAGAAAAATAAAATAAGACAAAAACAAGCTAGACAAAAGTAAACTAAGCAAAATAATACTAGACGGAAATAAACTAAGCACAAATAAACTAGACAAAAGTAAACTAAGCAAAACAAAATAAAATAAAAACAGAGAGAGAGGTAGAGTGTACTCCCCAGGTGAACTTATGAGTAGAGCTATGCTCCCCGGCAACGGCGCCAGAAAAGAGTCTTATAACCCACAAGGATAGGGGATCGCAACAGTCTTCGAGGGAAGTAAAACCCAAATTTATTGATTCGACACAAGGGGAGATAAAGAATACTTATAAGCCTTAACAATTGAGTTGTCAATTCAGCTGCACCTGGAAAAGCACTAGTAACAGGGGTGATGTGAAAGCAGCAGTAATATGAGAGCAATAGTAACAGTAACACAGCAGCAATGGCACCAGAAAATAGTTGATACTATTTCTAATGGCATATAGGACCGAGTGAGTATTTGATGATGAAAGGTGGACCGGGGTTCCCAGCTATCTTCACTAGTGATAACTCTCTAATAACAAGTGTTGGGTGAATAAATTACAGTTGGGCAATTGACATAATTATTATAGCATTAAGACAGAACATCCAGTTTATTAATCATGTAGGCATGTTTTCCATATATAGTCATACATGCTCGCAATGAGAAACTTGCATAACATCTTTTGTCGTACCAGCCGGTGGCAGCCGGGCCTCTAGGGAAACTACTGGTAATTAAGGAACTCCTTTTAATAGAGTATCAGAGCAAAGCATTAACACTAGGTGAAAACATGTGATCCTCATATCTAAGCCATCCCTTCCAGTTATCCCAGTTGCTGTCACTCTGGGGTCTCGGGTTCCGGACATAGACATGTGCAAACAACTTGTAGATACAATCTAAGCAATAATTATAGAGCTTAAATCTAAGATCATGCCACTCGTGCACTAGTGACAAGCATTAAACACAACAAGATTTCAGCAACAATAACTTCACAAACTTTATAGATAGACTGATCATAATGTAACAATTCATCGGATCCCAACAAACACAACACCGATTACATCAGATGGATCTCAATCATGTAAGGCAGCTCATGAGATCATTGTATTGAAGTACATGGGAGAGAGAGTACCAACTAGCTACTGCTAGAACACGTAGTCCATGGGGGAACTACTCACGGAGCATGATGGAGGCGGTGGCGTCGATGGAGAAGGCTCCGGGGGTCGATCCCCGTCCCGGCAGGGTGCCGAAACAGGAACTTCTGACCCCCGAAACTAGGTTTCGCGATGGCGGCGGCGCTCCGGGAGTCTTTCTGGAGTAGGATAGATATATCTCGGGTTTTCACGTCGTGGGGGAATAAATAGGCAAAGGGGCGACGCGAGGGGGTGCCCGAGGGGCCCACCCCATAGGGCGGCGGCGCCCCCCCTCCTGGCCGCGTGGCTGCATGGGGAGGAGGCCGTGGACCTCCCCCGGGCTTGCCCTTCTGGCTCCGTGTGTCCCTCGGAAAAATAGGAGGTTTGGCTTTTGTTTCGCCGAATTCCGAGAATATTGCCCGAACAGCTTTCCTGTAACCAAAAACAGCAGAAAACAGGAACTGGCACTGTGGTATCTTGTTAATAGGTTAGTCCCAGAAAATGTATAATAATGATATATAATGCATATAAAACATGTAGGTATTGTCATAAAACTAGCATGGAACATAAAAAATTATAGATACGTTAGAGACGTATCAATGACATGCTCAAAGAAACTTCCTAAGCCAAGGAGATGTGAAACAACAAAGGGTAAGTTGTACATAAATGCAATTCATCCATCCAAGGGTCAAGGAAAAATTTAACCAAATTCTTAGAATTAGGGATCAATTGTCTACCACCAAAATAGGCCTCCTTCACTTTTATTAAAACATTCGAGCAAGCAGAGTTAGTAACTCTAAGTTTAACTGATGCCACAGTTTTAAATCTTCTCCTATCGTTATCAAATTTTTCATTGAAAGTTTTGTTAAGAGGGAACATTGCCATGTAATAAGAAGGAATCCACGCCATTGCTCAGAGATGCCCCTAACTTTATGACATTCTAACATGAAATTCCAACTCACCTTGTCATAGGTTTTTTCAAAGTCACGCTTAAGGATAACACCAACCTATTTTTAACATGGGCATTGTACGGTGCATTAACTCATGTAAAGATAACACCCCATCCATGATATTTCTCCCTTTGATAAATGCATTCTGTTGAAAGCTGAATAGTTTAGAAGCATAGGGGTCTAATCTTAAATTGAGATCTTTTGTGATCAACTTATAAATGCATCTAAGCAAACATTTGGGCCTAAACCATTGAATCTTATTAGCCTCAACAATTTCAGGATGCAAGGTGATCACATCATAATTCAACCTCAGCACATCTAAAGTTTCATTATGGAAAGCCACCAACATATGCATGATATCCCATTTAACCAGATCCCAACAATATTAATAAAACTTAATAGCAATATTACCAGGTCCAGGTGCTTTATTAACCTCCATGGAGAAGAGAGCATTTTTAACTCGTTCGATGGGCAGAAGTTTAGTTAGGTTAGCATTATCCTCCCCATTGATGATCTCCTCAGGTTTCTAGAGATTTGGGGATAAATGAAACATTTTACCAGGGGTAGGTCCAAACAGGTCCTTATATATTCAGTAGCATGTTGTAATAAGTTTTTCGTACCCTCAATAATGACATTATCTTTTTTCCAGAGTATGCACCGTATTCTTACTTTTTTCCTCCCATTAGCTATCCTATGGAAACATGCTCTATTCTGATGTCCCTCCAGGAGCCACTTCCCATGCGCTCTCTGATACCAACAGCTTCCTCTATGACCTTTAGAGCAAGAAGTTAATTCTTCAACTCTTGCTTCCTTCTAGTATTACTCCCAAAATATTAACACCTCAAGTGTTTATTAATTATTTTAAGATTTATATTAAAAACGTCAATATGATCATTGCTCCTAACTTGGTTCTCCCAAACTTATTTAAGCATAGGTAAACTCAAGGTTCTTCAACCATGAATTATCTAACTTAAACTCTCTGATCTTTTTGACACAAGTATTGCCACCAGAATCTAGAATGAGGAGATTATGATCCGATTGGTCCCTCAAAATTTTCTTAACTACGACATGAGGGAACATATCTTCCCACCAGGGTGACATAAGCACTCTATCTAATTTCTCTAGAGTTGGGTTTCATTTTTATTTGACCAGGTATAAAGGCCACCTTTCATATGAATTTCTCTCTAGGCCAACAAATGGACCACAAAGTTAAACACCTCGGAAGAATGAGGAAGGCACAAATGGTTTATTTTACTCCAAAACAATCCTAATAATATCGAAGTCTCCACTAACCACATAAGGAACATCAACCCATCTACTAAAAATAGCTAGCTCAGCTAGGAAATCCTCTTTTCTCTCTTCATTAGCAGGACTATATACATAGATAAAAGACAACCTACAATTTTTTGGTTTTATCCCAAAGATTTAAAAGGATCATAAAATCACTTAACTTAACAATATGGACTTCCAAACTATCATACTTAAACAACACATGATACCCGAAATGCACTTTGGCTCATAGGAGCATATGCTCCCATTATGTGAATCCATATTTCAAAGTGTCAAAAAATTCTAAAGTAAATTTTTACATGTACATCTAGACATTTTATGTTGGTACACAACTTTTCAAAAAAAACATTTTTCTGTGGCTCTGTAAAAAAGACAAATTTTGATGCTGTAACATAACTACATACATGACATTTTTTTTTGTATTTTTTGTACAGACCACATAAAATATTTTTTTTTCACGAAAACTTGTGAACAAACATAGGATGCCACGATGTATACAAAAAAGTTTATGTAAGATATTTTTGACATTTTTAAAATTGTTTTATTATTATTTTCTATAATGGGTTCATATGCACGCGTGTGCCAAAACGCCACCTCCCACATGATACCACCATATTTACCAACATAAGGGATCCATTTCCAAAAATAAGCATTATCAGAATCAACTCTCCTAAAGAACTTACTCTCATACTCCCTCTTTATTGTTTCTGGAAGAGCAATAATATCCAGGTCATACTCTTTGATAATGTTAGTGAGACAAGTAATTATTCCTTTTTTTACTTCTCCCTAATATTGCAAATACCAAATATCATTTATATTTTGCAGGTATATCCCTTCCGAAAGGATCGTATGGGCACCTTAAGAGGGCGGGGGGAGGGGTGAATAGGCGCTAATCCAATTTTATTTCTTTTTTAATTTCGCCTTGACACAAAATGTAAATTCTCTAGATGTGCAAATATATGAGTTTACTTGTATGCAATATTGCAGAAATTTTTAACCGTTAACTTATCGGTCAGCCTCAAAATGAAGATTAATCGCTTATCGGGTGGTTAATCGATTTTATCGGTCGGCCATTTATCGGCTAATTTTTTGTAAACCCTAATTTTTGCACTAAATTTTCTATAATATGATATGAAAAAATAATATTAGAGCATTGAACATACGTATTATCTTGATTCCTTGCATTTGAAACAATAAAAATGCAAAATTTGAGCTAATGCACTGTTCTATAAGACCATAGGATGGAAATATCGACCGCCTAACCGAATTTCAGCGAAATATCACTGAAAATCGGCTGAAGTATCGGGCATCATACTGAAAATCGGGCAAAATATCGGCTATCAGGCCGAAAGTCGGCCAAAATATCGGTACGACGATAAATCAGCCGATATGCCGAAATCTTATCAGCTACCACCCGATTCACGATAAATCGGACGATAAACCGGCATCTCGGCCGATTTTTTGAATAGTGCTTATATGACAAGATGAAGAAAACTACACAAGATACACGTAATAAGGTGCGCTAAAAGGATAGAGGTAACCGATAATGAAGCACGTGGAGACACAAGGGTTGATTCCCGTAGTTCGTTCCTTTTGAGGCGGAAGTAAGTCTACATTAGAGGGGTGTGATGCCACAAAGGCCAACCAACGCCACAAAGGCCTCTCCCTATTCTCCGTGGAGCAAACCACGAAGGTTAACTCACGCTCCACAAAGCGGTAGCCTTGAAGGTGGCAACCAAAACCTTTGCACCAAGTATAGGGTACACATCCACAACCAAATTGGAGGCTCCCAAATGACGACCACAGAGATTTACACAATGAACTTGAGCTTCAGGACAACCTCACAAAGATTCTCAAAGAACCACAAAGGGAAATACATATTCCTTCAGTGGAAGTGTAGATCTAGGTCTTCTCCTCCAATCCCCCAAGTATCAAGAGATATGGGTGGGTAGGTGAAGAGATCTAGGACAACGAAGCTCTAAAAATTGATGGAGGAGAGAGAGAACTTGTGGTCAACCCATTGGGGAAGAACACCTCCTTTTATACCCCTCTCTCCACATGTGACCGTTACAGCTCAACCAGGGCAGCACTACCGCCCGTGCCAACGGCACTATCACTACCCCGAAGATTATGACAGGTGAGTTTCGAGCAGATTCAATAGAAATTGAACGGTTGCCCCCTCTCGGTCCACAACTTGGCCAAAATTAGCCAAGCGGTAGTGCCACTCCTGGTAGTTGACTGGCAGGGAGGCATGTACTGCCGTTCTTGAGAGATGCACGTGAATGAACTTTCCAGGAGCGGTAGTATCACACCCACAAGCGGTAGTACCGTCCAATGCTCAAAAAACTGCCATAATCAAAAAGAGGGAAATAGGAACTTGTGCAACAAGAATGTAGAAATGTTTTATCGGGTAAGATGATGACTTAAGATAGACGGAGGACAGGGGAATGGTACTATTCATCCAACTTTGCAAGATTCAACTCATAAAGGCCAAAGTTGAGTGAAATCCCATAAGAACACAAGATAGACAAATAAAACCCAATAAAAACCAAATGATACACAATAACTGTAACTCTTCACAAAGAAGAGGTCGGTGTCCTAGCCACCACGTATGTGTGTTTGGCATGAGACCACGAAGATATATCTTGGATCCATAACTAATACTCGTCATTAAAGCTCACATATCACGGAATGATATGAAGAGAATGATTTCTTACTATCGGCATCATGAGGGGAGGGTTAGCCCAATCAATTAGGACCACACTCTATCTATATCCATGTCTACACCTAAACAAAATAGAAGTACACAAATAGGTCGTATCTTTCCTAGGAACTAGGCCAAAAAAAAAGACTACCCCCACAAGTTTTCCATTTTGAATTTCCTGATCTTCAATTGAAAATTTGGTCAATACTTCGCGGAGTGTTTCCTACTAGACAGTCAACAAAGTGGCGGATTTACCAACCATAACACTCGGCAAGGTTTTAGACTTGCCAAGTACTTTTTGTTTGACGAGTGTTATACTCGGTAAAGTTTCTATTTACTGGTATCTATTTTTTGCCTAGTGTCATCTACAAAACATTCGGGAAAGGCCTTATTTGCTGGCTTTCCAAAAATAAATAGTACTTGGAAAATAAGCCAACACACAACAACATTTATTTTCCGGTAGTGAATAAAGGTGGATGTGAGTCACAAATTTCAGTGCCCGTTCATATATAGGTCTCTACTTTACTCCTTGGTATAGCCTTGCCTATTATTGAATCCATGGTCCTCGTGATGAGGCACAACAATGGAACCACTGCTAGCTCGTTGAAATACAAACACAATCTTACACTTCGAGAACTGTCGCTTCAACTATGAGGATGGAAGACATCAGGATAAATTCGTTCTGGCTAGAATCCAAACTTAGTAACCATGAGTGTTCCAAAACATCTACAAATGTGTAGTTGATAAAAGGATGTTGGCTGCAATCAGTTGTATGCATGTATCCATCTTGCCAAGTGTAGTTTTGCCTAAAAAACCAATCATGCACCATTCGGTTCCATGGCCGATATTGTGATGGTACACATGATGACAAGCGTCATGCCTCTACCAAAGAGCATTTCACTGCCAGAAACAGTTGGACAAGAGAAGGGACAAAACACCACAAGAAACGCAGCGCATACAACTGCGAGCAGCCAAGCAGCGTCATTGTACCGGTGTAGCAACAACACGGACTAACATTTCATCGCCCATGTAGACATATCCATGTGCGACACCAAATTGTTGGTTTTATCCTCGTTTGCTATCTCTTGTTTTCTGCACTCGCTGCTACTACTCTAAATATGCATCCCGAGATTGCATAATAAGAAATACCCCATAAGAAACATCACGATCCAGTGATTACCATCCTACACAACAATAATTACCATCTTTCAGGAAGCTCGATTAACCATTTTGAAGTATAGAAAGCATTAGTTTTTTTTAAACGGAAGCAAAAACTTTGCTCATCTATTAATTAAGAAGAGCGTATTCAATTATTACGAGAAAATCGGACAAAAGCCAATAACAATATGATCAAGCCTACATACTCACCTGACCACATCCAAGCTCAACAGAGACCCGGAACAACATGACCATACCCACTCTAGCCAACATATGAGAACACAAAGCGACACATACATACACTCTAAACACGACCCACCAACACCGCGCCGACAAAATATACCGTGACACTGGGAACACCCATCAAACCCTGCAGATCTAAGACAGGTAACCGGTAAGGCACTTCAAATTAAGGTCCTTGTATCATGTGGTCCACATACAGTTAATAAGTCAAGACGCCGCTGCTCGGGGATAGAGTGGGCGTTCTTCTCCTCATCTCATCTCCTTTTTCTTCTTCTCTCGCGCACGTCTAGTCTGCGGGTTGCCTTGGTCCAGTAGCAGATGAGTTATCCACCCACCTCTCTTTTTTCTCTATCGCGTCCATTTTCTCACTCCACCCTGAACCTTAACATTCTTGGATAGAAGTTCCTGGCGACGCCGGAAGCTAATCACCTTCTGTCTACCCTCGGAAATGCACACCCTACCGCAAAAGGTGCAGCGATAGCATAAAGCTGGCACATGCATCTCTCGCTACGGTCAGATCCAAATGGCTCACTCCAACAGACATGAGAATATACCATAAGAAACACCGAACTAATGTTCGGGCCTTTCGGACTAATTTCCTGCCAGCTGCTCAACCCACCGATAGTTCTAGCATGGCTACCCCAAAGTGAGCGCTATGATGTTTTGCTTCTTAGAGAAGGATTCCTGACGCCTTGCATTCCTAAAACTCTTGCTTCTCAATTCCATTTTGCAATTCATTTTTACTACTCATAGGCAACACCTTTGCACCGTTCGACACTCTCCTCAACTTTGTGATGTCTAGTTCTTGTGTTTTAGTACATATATCACGACGAAGAAGAAAGGACCCAGTGAAGTATGTATATATAGGATAAATGCACGGTTGCACCCTGGTCCAAAGCCCCTCCATATCCAACCCAGAAATCTATTCCGAGATCTGTGCTACTGTATGTACATTGTGCAGGTATTACTGATGTATCAGTCATTCACATGTTGTATTCATGTTCCGGACATATTCAATCTATATGGCCCCTCACGCCTCAGCCATAAAAGGCATTCCGTCCACATCTTTCATCATGGCAACAACCAACTACCTTCATTCAATTTTGTTTTTTGTTATGTTCAAAAAAAAATTTGTTTTTGTTATCTTGCTCACGCTTCCTTTAACAAACAAATACATATTTGATGATTTTAGAAACCGAAGCTTATGAAGTACAAAATTTGAATTTTTTGAAGTTTAGTTATAATTTAATGTTTCTCTCATAATATGAATTATTAATATGCACCACCTATTGTGAGTTTTAACATAAACTGTATCATATCTTAAATACAATTTCTATTTTGGAATCTTGAAATCTGTTTTTTTTTTATAATATTCGAACATGCTATGTCTTATATTGCCAAAAATTTGTTTGAATATTTAAATTGGGAATTTGGAAACTATATGGATAGATTGGGCACGGAAAATAATTCAAATCATTCTAATGGTAGGCATGATAGTTATTATATTTTTAGAATGAGTCAATATCGAAGTCGTAAGGTTTTCGAGTATTGGTAGAAAAAAAATCATGAGCATATCTGCCACAAATTTGTACTTAGTCAGTAGCACTAGTGACGCGCTAATATGTCTTCCTTGTATGTGCAAAGAAAATTCGCACCGACACAGCATACATGTTTTTGTTTCTACATTTAAGACAACATAAAACAATGCTATTGTGTGGCCGTATTTATTTTTCTCTTCTCAGGTTCTGTCAAGTCATGTGCCTTCCAAGTCAACTTGTCTAGGAGTATGACGTATTATGCATGTCGAGCAGCCCCCTGTATCTCAAATTTATCTCCAAAAAAGCTATATTGAGCACCGATCTTTAATGCTACTTCAACGGCCTCTATTTGCTGTGCACATACACCCATGTTCACAACGTCCGCGTCTGTATATATAGATGCATCTTTCTAGTCATTTTCTTCAACTTCTTTCAAAGCCAATGCGGTGAAAGCGAACTAATTGTTTCGGTCCTTCCAAGTAATTTTCTGCGAGCTACACGCACGCTCGAAAGATCTAACATGACCGTCACAGAGAGTGCAGTATGAACTTCTTGTTCTAAGAGAAGCCTTCCCGACGCCTTGCATTCCTAAAACTCTTGCTTCTCAATTTCATTTTGCAATCCTTGTTTTACTACTGATAGGCAGCACCTTAGCATCGTTAGTTCCTCTTCTCAACTTCGAGATGGCTGCAGGTTCTGTAGTTTAGTAAAGATGTCACGAGAGAGCAAAATGAACAGAGTAGAGTATGAATACAGATGCATCCTTGTAGCTGCGTGTGAGATGTGATTTGTACCGGGGTTGGTGAGGATTAATGGGGCAAGATTTCACTAGCGCAGGGAGTACTCCGCTGGAGTAGGTATATCGCTCTTAGGGCATCTTTAGCAGGCCCGCCAAAAATGCGTCTGGTACCACCTCCAGCGGGGTGATGCATAGTGACCGAGTCTGCGGCGACGCAAACGTGGCTCAAATATGCATCAGGTTTGCGTCTCCGCGGATGCTGCACGGACGCAGCGATCATCCGCCCGGCCCTCGCACTGGCCCGCCTGGCAGGGGCACAACTGATTCATCTTTCGCGGTATTACTTACGGGCGGCGCACTGGACATTGAAGGCGATATGGCTTCCGAGCCTCTTAAAGGGACGCTGCCGGCGCCCATTTTCCCGACCACACCATTGCCAGAGCCAATACAATCCACCCCACCGACGCCATGGGGAAGAAATGCTGGCCCTTCCGCAAGACCAAGAACGACCACGAGGCTAGCGGCTCGCGGTCCGGCAAGAAGCCACGGATCGGGCGGTACGTCCGCATCGACTTCGCGTGCCGCCTTTCGGAGGAAAACCGGCCGTGCCATGGCCGGACGCAAACCTGCCTGGAGGAGGCTGGTACCTCAACTCCAGGCGCGTGCCGGTATCCCCAGTGCCGCGCGAGGGCCAAGAGCGCCAGGACGAGGTGCGCCGCCGCCGAGCCATCTTACCGCCGGATCTCCAAGAAGATCCGGCGTACACGCTCAACTCCTACAACTGGATCTCGTTCGGGACGTGGGAGTTCGACGTGCGCCGCCGCGCTGGCTACCTCGGGGAAGTCGAGTACTTCGACCGCGAGATCTCCGCGGAAGAAGAGGAGAACGACCAGGAGGATGCGGACGAGGACGAGGACGAGCAGGTGGAGCGCGCAGAGTACGGCCATGATGACGGCGGGCCGGCGTGGGATCCGGAAACCCAGCTGCCGGACATTACCGAGGAGGAGGCCATTGCCATGGCACTAGCTAACAGCGAGCGCAACGAGCTCAACGAGCTCGCTTTGTGGGACGGGCTCGCAATCCAGCTCCGCGAGTCCGCGCTGCTGCAGGGTAGGCCGGCGACTCCTCCGGCCACGCCGACGCGTTCCAGCGACCGCGCTCCGGCTGCTGCTCCGGCCTGGGATCCCTGGCCACCTTCACCACAGCCTCCTGCGCAGGCGATGGCCTGGCCGCAGTTGCCGCAGCCTACCCCACCTCCTCCACCGTCGGCGTACCAGCTTCCATGGCCGACACCGGAGTTTATCGACCTCGTCAGCGACGACGACCAGTAGACAGTACCTATATTTTTATGGCCTTTTTATGTTTATTATTAATGTAAATGAATGGGAAAAAAATTATGCGTCGTTTCGCTGGAGCCACACCCCGCCGCAAACGGACGCGAGGGCGATTTCGACCATTTCAGCCGACGCAAGCATCCATTTGAGCGTCTGAAATACGTCGCGCCGCTGAAAATGCCTTAGGACATCTCGAGCGGCCGTTTAGGTTGGACCGCGGACTCGAATTTAGCTTTTGGAGCACGATTGACCGTATGTATCTTGGATGCCCCTAGCGGCCTGATGAGTTTTGTCTACCGATCTCGGTTTGGGTTTTTTCATGAAAATAGTGCAGTATATAAAATAAATTGAGCATACAAAAAACACAAATAGAGGTTTAAAATACTTTATTATTACATTTAAATAAATGCTAAACTCTACATGCATTGTCATGCATGAAAATAGATAGAGCATAGTTCATAATTAACAAATAAAACGAGATAAGATTGAATACTCATCATTCTCTTCATGTCCAGCCAATGTCCACTGGTCAATCAAATTTTCCCTGAGACAGTTTGGAAATGTTACGTTCATATTGAGAAACTCCTCCCAGGTTTCTCCCCCAGGGTTTGGCTTAACTAACTCACCTTGAAAATCCCATCCATGTTTATTGCGACCATAATGACAGCTCCATCTGACGATCACGTTGTGTATGATCACACAACATCTCATCACCTTATTTTTTCGATAAAGGGAATATATTAGTATTAAAAAATACAAATTACATCTAGCCTCTGCAATAACGCAACACCCTAATAGCAGTACGGATGCACACAACCAAAAAACGAAAAGAAAACTAAGAAACAAAAGTCCCGCTATAGCATCCTAGGCTTAGCAACAACAATACAACCACCACCGAGACAACTCCTGAAATACAGAATCTCCAAAAACGACGCCTCCAAGAAGGAAACGGTGCACAGCGCCGTCGTCGCCCGTTCAAAGATCTAAGGTTTTTACCCTGACGATTGTCCCCGCTCTCAATAATACCTCCAACAAGGTCATTGCCAGGCACAACCAGTTAAGGCCAGACCTTGGGTTTCACCCTGAAAGGTAGGACTCTGAAATTCACCTGTGCTACCGCCCCCACTTCCATACCACTGCTGCGGATCCCGGGATACCAAGCAAGTCCCTCAACAACGCGGAGACTTGAACCTCCCTTAGCTATTCCTCCGCTCCGGCCTTCATGTTATTCCCTTCATCTGACTACATCATGGACCAAAATGTCTGTTGATGCCAACACAGTCCAGAGCTTCGCGCCGCTCCCTTCAGAACCATAGTCGGAATAAAAGCATGGGTGCGCACGACCAAATACAAGCGATCCAGCAAACTCCAGGCAAAAAAAGTACTGTTACATTTGCCGACGGCGCCTTCCGGATCTCAACACTCCAGCCATATCGAGAGGAGCAAACCTCAGGTTAGTCTTCATCTTCGCCCAAGAGAGACCCTAGGACCGCCGCCTTTATTCGGGTCGGGCCCCCACGCCGGCGACCATCCCAGGCTGGCCACAGATGCCACCGGAGACACCAAGCGCAGACCGCGTTGTCTGGAGACATCGCAGACGCCCTGGGCACCACCGCAGCTGAACGACAGCCCTCCACCGGCGACATCAGCCATCGCCGGCTTCCATGCCTCTCCACCTCGGCACCGGTACGCG
Source organism: Lolium rigidum (assembly GCF_022539505.1). Classification (NCBI taxonomy): domain Eukaryota; kingdom Viridiplantae; phylum Streptophyta; class Magnoliopsida; order Poales; family Poaceae; genus Lolium; species Lolium rigidum. The sequence goes on along the minus strand of NC_061510.1, from coordinate 320,789,689 downwards.
GTGATAGATCGAAAGACCCACCACCACCATCCGCAGGCCGACCATCTCCGGCGAATAAGAGGGCCGCCTCCACTGTCGAACCCAAGGCTGCTTCCCCGGGAAACCTCGTGCCGCGGGAGAAGCCGAAGATCACCACCACGCACCGGCGAGAGGCGGGGGATACAGCGGCGCAGATCAAGGACCTGGCCGCCGCCCACCACCAGCCACCATCGGCGTGCCAAGGCGAGGAGTCGATGGGAGGCGGGAGAGGGGGGGCAGCACAGATAAGGTATGGCCCCTGCCACCAGCCATCCCCGTCCGACCGGCCGCAACATCGAGGGGCGATCATGGTCGCCGTCCCCAGCGTGACACAAGGAAGGGGCCGCCGCCACGCCCGTGGTCTTTGCCGGGCGGCGCCACCGGTGGCGCCGGCGGGAGGCGGTTAGTGTTTGGGGTGCGGGAGGGGGTGCGGGAGGGAGTGGGGGAGTGGTTGCGTCGAACCTCATGCATGGTATGAAGAGACCATGTTCTAGCTGGGTGACAAACAATAACACAACGAACTTGCAGCACACCAAATGCCTGCTCAACATCTTTTCTAAGCCTCTTGCATCTTGACAAACCTCTTTTGTTTCTCCGTTTGAGGATTACGGATTATCTTCACCAGTGTGGTCCAGCTAGAATAAATGCCATCGGTAAGATAATATGATGTGTCATACGCATTGCCATTGATCATAGCTCACCATAGGAGTAGTACCTTGCACAAGCTGGTACAACACCGCAAAGGAGTTGAACACATTCATATCATTGTGGATTCCGGCCATGCCAAAGAAAGAGTGCTCAGCTAAAAAAAGAGTGCTAAATCCACAAATCATGCGATGTCACTACCTCAAGAATAACAGTGCATCTCTTGGTATGGCTGTTTTAATGACCCTGCCTTTCAAATGGACAATTTTTTCACCACCAATGCATGAATCGATGCTACTGATCCTGCTCGAGAACCCTCTAGCCTCATTGATCGACAAACAACCGTCTAGTGCCCTCAATAGTTGGGCTCTCAATTAGTGTTCGCCGAACACCACATTCACCACATTCATGACTCGGCTAAACTGGTACATGGAATCAAGGAAGGTGCTCTCACTCATCCACAAGTACTCGCCAAAGATATTGCCAAGAATTCCATACGAAAGCATGCAAATAGTTACGGAATATTTCTGGTAAAAGATGAAGCCTAGCTTACGAGTGACATCGGGTCAACATTGGAAGTAGGGGTCGTAGTCTCCGACGCCCCGTAGAATGACCATGAAGATGTCTCTTGACATCTTGTAGCAGCGCCGGAACATGTGCTCCTTGTACACCAGATTGGTGAGGTGGAACCTCTTCTAACATTCTTCTTTCTAAAAGTAGGAACTTATGCGGAAATTCAATTCGGCTTTCCGGATGCATATGCTCGCACCACGTAAAAAATATATTTTTAATTGTTAAAAAATTCCACAAAGAATCCACATGTATATCTTGATAATCTATGTGCGTTGTAGATTTTCACAAAAAATGATATTTTTTTATGATTAATGTAAAAAAAACAAAACATGTCTCAAAAAGTCTTATTTTTAACACCAAATTTAAATTTATTTTAAACGGACAAAACGACAAGTCAATTGCTCATGGAAGGACTGAAATGTATCTTGTATAGCTAGCATTTCATGACGGTTCATTTTCTAACAATGAACGGGTAACAAGACATCTGCAGTTATTCAACGTGGATGCCTCGTTTCGTGCAGATATTAGGGCTGGAGCGGTTGGTGTCGTGATCCGAGACTACCAAGGTCACTTCATTGCTGCATCCAGTAAGTATATCCCTCATGTTGCTTCAACTATGATGGTTGAGGTTATAACTATGAAGGAAGGATTGAGCATGTCATACAGAAGAGGATACAATGCTATTGTAGCAGAAGGTGACTTGTTGGAGACAATTAAAGCTTGTACGGATAATGCGACTTGGTGGAGCGAGTCATCAGCTATCTATGCGCATTGTGTGGATTTAGCAACTTCTATAGGTAATGTAAAGTTTAAATTTTATCGGAGGAAAGCAAATAAAACTTCTCATGAGCTAGCTAGAAATTCTTTTCTTAGTAGAAGTTCTTGTATTTGGAACGATGGCTCCCTAGTTTTGTTTTGAACAATCTCATAAACGATGGAACTCTTGTTGATTATTAATCAAGCTCACAGTAGAGTTATGCTGTTTCCTAAAAAAAGACATCTGCGGTTATTGTGTGCTACCATATGTGCACTAGTCACAACTACCGAAAACCTTGGATCGAAAAATAAAAAGACTATACATAGAAAACCTGGACGTTTAATTTTTCGAACACTGAAAGGGTAACAAGATATCTGCGATTATTTTATAACACTGAAGCGGCAACAAGACTGAATGTTTAGTATTTTTAAACCATCGCAAAACCGGGACGTCCTACCATGTGCACAGTGCACTAGTCACGACTCACGGCTACACAGAAAGTTCGGTTCCACTTCATTGTATCCCCGGCCCACGGCCTTGTCCCCTCTGTCGACGAAGTCCACCATGGATGGTTTGAAGCACATGAGTGACTGAGGAGGTATTTGTCTACCACTCTAAGAGTAACTCTAACAGAGCCCGTAAATCCCGCCGGAACCGAACTTTTCCGGCGGATTTACGGGTTCATGCTGAAATGCGCGCAGATCAGAGCCCGAAAAGATGGGCCGGCCCGAACTGGAAGTTCAGAGGCCCGAGAAACTCACCGCGCGGCCCCTATTAAAAGGGTTCGCGGAGGGAGTTCGGTTCGGAAACCCTACTCCCCTCCCGCCGCTCCCCTCCCGCCGCCGTAGCCCGCCGCCGCCTCCGACGAGCAATCCCGGGCGCTTGGCCTCCGCTCCGCCGCTACGGCCACCACCCCGCCATCCGAAATGACAAGGGCAAGACCCGTCGGTAGGGGCGGCGGCCGATCCGGTGCCGGAAGGGCAATTCGCCGTCCGCCGGGCGTACGGGCGGAGACGGAGCGCGGCAGGCGGGCGCGCTCGGACGGCGCATGGAAGCAGGCCGGCCGCAAGTGGCCGGCCGTAATGGCGGGCGCGCTCCGACGGCGCGCGGAGGCGGCTGCGGCGGCGGAGGCGGCTGGGGAAGCGGAGGAGCCCCTCGCTGACGGCGGGTGCAGCCCGCCGCTGCCGCCATTGCCCCCGAGCGGGGACGACGACGACGCAGACGGACCGCCGCTGCTCTGCGGGAGCGCCTCTGGCGCGGCCGCCATCGAGCTGGCGGCCCTCGCCGTCGCCTAGCAACCGGCAGCGTCGAATAACCCTCCGCCGCCGCCCGGTGACAGTAAAAGTCGCCGGGAATCTTAATTTTTAGTCTAAATAGGTCCGTAGTACGTAATTTAGGTACAATGCGGTTGTATTTTGCCACTATTTAGTGTGAATTATGATCGAATCCAGCGTGATCGGCTGAAATCGACTTCGATCACGAAACTTGTTTTCCCGCGTCGTTTGATTTTCTCGAGTTCGGTTTGGGTTTACGGTTTCTGTTCTACGCCGTGCCTAAATGCGCTCTCAAATCGTTTTTCGGGAGACTGAACTCCGTTTTTTCGGTTCGGACTAATACGGGCTCTGTTAAAGATGCTCTAACTAGGACATGAGTAACGAGCTGGTGACAAAAATGCCGAGGTGGACGCAGCCACCCACTCAATGTCAATGCGGACAGCTGGTCACTGACGGCCATGCACACAACATGTCCACACAATCACGGTCTGCGTCCCATACCGATGATAGGTGGCAACGAACGTGTATAGGCTTGTGTCGTGGACTCAACAACTCGACTCAAAAGAAACACCAAAACTCATCGCTATTGTATTGTGATCCAAATTCATATATTAAAGGGAGGCTAACATCTGACGAGCGGAGCGAGGTCCGTCGCCGGAGGCTTGGGCCGAAACAATTTATCAGGTCACCTCTAGTAAAACTATTTTAATTCCGTCACATCTTATGTGCTTTACTTGGAGCGTATGTGTGCTTTTATTTTCGTTTTGTTATTTTCATTCTCTGAATAAATCGGATCCTAACATGCTTGTGTGGGAGAGAGACACGCTCCGCTTTTTCATTTGAACACTGGTGTTATTCGTTTTATTTTTCATGTTTGTGGCGAAAGCTGAAAGCCGCATCACTTATTGTTATTTGGTTGGAAACAGAAAATGCTTCATGTGGTAATTGGTATATTGTCTTGAATAATTTGATACTTGGCAATTGTTTTGAGCTCTCAAGTAGATCATGTTTAAGCTCTTGCATCATGTAGTTTAAATCTATTAGTGGAGAACTACCGTAGAGCTTGTTGAAATTTAGTTTGCATGATTGGTCTCTCTAAGGTCTAGATATTTTCTGGTAAAAGTGTTTAAGCAACAAAGAAGACAGTGTAGAGTCTTATAATGCTTGCAATATGTTCTTATGTAAGTTTTGCTGTACCGGTTTATACTTGTGTTTGCTTCAAACAACCTTGCTAGCCAAAGCCTTGTACTGAGAGGGAATGGTTCTCGTGCATCCAAAACCTTGAGCCAAAACTTATGCCATTTGTGTCCACCATAACTACCTACTATGTGGTATTTTTCTGCCATTCCGAGTAAATACTTCATGTGCTACCTTTAAAAAATTCAGAATTTTATTACTCCTTATTTGTGTCAATGTTTTATAGCTCATGAGGAAGTATGTGGTGTTTTATCTTTCAATCTTGTTGGACGGACTTTCACCAATGGACTAGTGGCATATACATCCGCTTATCCAATAATTTTGCAAAAGAGCTGGCAACGAGGTGCCCAGCCCCAATTAATAACTTTCATTAATAATTCTCTTCACATGTTTTGCCCTGATTTATTAGTAAGCAACTTAATTTTGCAATAGACACTCCTCCATGGTATGTGAAATGTTGGAAGGCACCCGAGGATTCGGTTAGCCATGGCTTGTGAAAGCAAAAGGTTGGGAGGAGTGTCATCTATAAATAAAACTAAAATACATGTGTAAACAAAATAGAAGAGGGATGATCTACCTTGCTGGTAGAGATAATGTCATTTATGGGAGCCGCTCTTTAAAAGTCTGTTTGGCAAGGGGGTTAGAGTGCCCACTACTATTCGTTGACAACAACAAACACCTCTCAAAACTTTATTTTTATGCTCTCTTTATAATTTCAAAACTTGAAAAGCTCTAGCACATGATTTAATCCCTACTTCCCTCTGCGAAGGGCCTTTCTTTTACTTTATGTTGAGTCAGTTTACCTACTTCTTTCTATCTTAGAAGTAAATGATACGTCTCCGACGTATCGATAATTTCTTATGTTCTATGCCATATTATTGATGATACCTACATGTTTTATGCACACTTTATGTCATATTCGTGCATTTTCTGGAACTAACCTATTAACAAGATGCCGAAGTGCCGCTTGCTCGTTTTCTGCTGTTTTTGGTTTCAGAAATCCTAGTAACGAAATATTCTCGAAATTGGACGAAACAAAGACCCGAGGGCCTATTTCGCCACGAACCTTCCGTAAGACCGAAGAGCATACGAAGTGGGGCCACGAGGTGGCCAAACCACATGGCGGCGCGGCCAAGGGGGGGCCCGCGCCGCCCTGTGGTGTGGGCCCCTCGTTAGCCCCCGACTCTGCCCTTCCGCCTACTTAAAGCCTCCGTCGCGAAACCCCTGATGCGAAAAACCACGATACGGAAAACCTTACTGAGACGCCGCCGCCAATCCCATCTCGGGGGATTCTGGAGATCTCCTCCGGCACCCTGCCGGAGAGGGGATTCATCTCCCGGAGGACTCTACACCGCCATGGTCGCCTCCGGAGTGATGAGTGAGTAGTTCACCCCTGGACTATGGGTCCATAACAGTAGCTAGATGGTTGTCTTCTCCTCATTGTGCTTCATTGTTGGATCTTGTGAGCTGCCTAACATGATCAAGATCATCTATCCGTAATACTCTATGTTGTGTTTGTCGGGATCCGATGGATAGAGAATACCATGTTATGTTAATTATCAAGTTATTGCATATGTGTTGTTTATGATCTTGCATGCTCTCCGTTACTAGTAGAGGCTCTGGCCAAGTTTTTGCTCTTAACTCCAAGAGGGAGTATTTATGCTCGATAGTGGGTTCATGCCTCGCATTGACACCTGGGACAAGTGATGGAAAGTTCTAAGGTTGTGTCATGTGCTGTTGCCACTAGGGATAAAACATTGGCGCTATATCCGAGGATGTAGTTGTTGATTACATTACGCACCATACTTAATGCAATTGTCTCGTTGCTTTGCAACTTAATACTCGGAAGGGGTTCGGACGATAACCTGAAGGTGGACTTTTTAGGCATAGATGCAGCTTGGATGGCGGTCTATGTACTTTGTCGTAATGCCCAATTAAATCTCACTATACTTATCATGACATGTATGTGCATTGTTATGCCCTCTCTATTTGTCAATTGCCCGACTGTAATTTGTTCACCCAACATGCTTTTATCTTATGGGAGAGACACCTCTAGTGAACTGTGGACCCCGGTCCATTCTTTTAATACTGAAATACAAATCTGCTGCAATACTTGTTTTACTGTTTTCTCTGCAAACAATCATCTTCCACACAATACGGTTAATCCTTTGTTACAGCAAGCCAGTGAGATTGACAACCTCACTGTTTCGTTGGGGCAAAGTACTTTGGTTGTGTTGTGCAGGTTCCACGTTGGCGCCGGAATCTCTGGTGTTGCGCCGCACTACATCCCGCCGCCATCAACCTTCAACGTGCTTCTTGACTCCTACTGGTTCGATTAAACCTTGGTTTCTTACTGAGGGAAACTTCCGCTGTGCGCATCACACCTTCCTCTTGGGGTTCCCAACGGACGTGTCAACTACACGCATCAGTAAACACTTGTGTCAACTATGTGCATTGATTCTTACATGCTTGCTTATTGCACTCATCATATTACTTTGTGTTGACAATTATCCATGAGATATACATGTTAAAAGTTGAAGGCGATTGCTGGAACTTAAATCATCCTTTGTGTTGTTTCAAAACCTTTTATTAAGAATCTATTGCTTTATGAGTTAACTCTTATGCAAGACTTTTTGATGCTTGTCTTGAAAGTACTATTCATGAAAAGTTTTTGCTATATGATTCAGTTGTTTAGTCATTATCTTTTTGTTAGCAAACAATAGACCATTGCTTTGAGTCACTTCATTCATCTCATATGCTTTACAATAGTATTGATCAAGATTATGTTGGTAGCATGTCACTTAAGAAATTATTCTTTTTATCGTTTACCTACTCGAGGGCGGGTAGGAACTAAGCTTGGGAATGCTTGATACGTCTCCAACGTATCTATAATTTCTTATGTTCCATGCTAGTTTTATGACAATAGCTACATGTTTTATTCACACTTTATAATGTTTTTATACATTTTCTGGGACTAACCTATTAACAAGATGCCACAGTGCGCTCTCGTATTCTGCTGTTTTTGATTTCAGAAAAGTTGGTTTACAAATATTCTCGGAATTGGACGAAACAAAAGCCCACGGCCCTATTTTCCACGGAGTGTTCCAGAAGTCCGAAGAAGAGTCGAGAAAGGCCAGCAGGGGGCCCACACCATAGGGCGGCGCGGGGGCCCCACTGCCGCGCCAAGGTGTGGTGAGGGAGCCCCCTGGCTCCCCCGACGCTGCCCCTTCGCCTATTTATTCTTTCGTCTCGGAAAACCCTAGTACCGAGAGCCACAATACGAGAACAGTTCCAGAGACGCCGCCGCCGTCAACCCCATCTCGGGGGCTTCAGAAGATCTCCTCCGGCACCCTGCCGGAGAGGGGAATCATCACCGGAGGGCTCTACATCACCATGCCCGCCTCCAGATTGATGCGTGAGTAGTTCATCCTTGGACTATGGGTCCATAGCAGTAGCTAGATGGTTGTCTTCTCCTATTATGCCATCATGTTTAGATCTTGTGAGCTGCCTATCATGATCAAGATCACCTATTTGTAATGCTACATGTTGTGTTTATTGGGATCCGATGAATATGGAATACTATGTCAAGTTGATTATTGATCTATCATATATGTTATTTATGATCTTGCATGCTATCCGTTGCTAGTAGAGGCTCTGGCCAAGTTTATACTTGTAACTCCAAGAGGGGGTATTTATGTTAGATAGTGGGTTCATGCCTCCATTGAATCTGGAATAGTGACGTAAAAGTTCTAAGGTTGTGGATGTGTTGTTGCCACTAGGGATAAAACATCAATGCTTTGTCTAAGGATATTTGTATTGTTTACATTACGCACAGTACTTAATGCAATTGTCGAGTTGTTTGCAACTTAATACTCGGAAGGGGTGCGGATGCTAACCCGAAGGTGGACTTTTTAGGCATAGATGCATGCTGGATGGCGGTCTATGTTCTTTGTCGTAATGCCCTAAGTAAATCTCATAGTAGTCATCATGATATGTATGTGCATTGTTATGCCCTCTTGATGGCCTGTATTTCACACGTTCGTTGGGGAACCCCAAGAGGAAGGTATGATGCGCACAGCAGCAAGTTTTCCCTCAGAAAGAAACCAAGGTTTATCGAACCAGGAGGAGCCAAGAAGCACGTTGAAGGTTGATGGCGGCGGGATGTAGTGCGGCGCAACACCAGGGATTCCGGCGCCAACGTGGAACCTGCACAACACAACCAAAGTACTTTGCCCCAACGAAACAAGTTGAGGTTGTCAATCTCACCGGCTTGCTGTAACAAAGGATTAACCGTATTGTGTGGAAGATGATTGTTTGCAGAGAAAACAAGAAAAACAAGTATTGCAAGCAGATTTGTATTTCAAGTATTAAAGAATGGACCGGGGTCCACAGTTCACTAGAGGTGTCTCTCCCATAAGATAAAAGCATGTTGGGTGAACAAATTACAGTCGGGCACTTGACAAATAGAGAGGACATAACAATGCACATACATGTCATGATAAGTATAGTGAGATTTAATTGGGCATTACGACAAAGTACATAGACCGCCATCCAACTGCATCTATGCCTAAAAAGTCCACCTTCAGGTTATCGTCCGAACCCCTTCCAATATTAAGTTGCAAAGCAACAGTACAATTGCATTAAGTATGGTGCGTAATGTAATCAATAACTACATCCTCGGACATAGCATCAATGTTTTATCCCTAGTGGCAACAAGCACAACACAACCTTAGAACTTTCGTCACATCGTCCTAGTGTCAATGCGTGCATGAACCCACTATCGAGCATAAATACTCCCTCTTGGAGTTAAGAGCAAAAACTTGGCCAGCAGCCTCTACTAATAACGGAGAGCATGCAAGATCATAAACAACACATATGCAATAACTTGATAATTAACATAACATGGTATTCTCTATCCATCGGATCCCGACAAACACAACATAGAGTATTACAGATAGATGATCTTGATCATGTTAGGCAGCTCACAAGATCCAACAATGAAGCACAATGAGGAGAAGACAACCATCTAGCTACTGCTATGGAGCCATAGTCCAGGGGTGAACTACTCACTCATCACTCCGGAGGCGACCATGGCGGTGTAGAGTCCTCCGGGAGATGAATCCCTCTCCGGCGTGGTGCCGGAGGAGATCTCCGTAATCCCCCGAGATGGGATTGGCGGCGGCGGCGTCTCCGGAAGGTTTTCCGTATCGTGGTTTTTCGCATCGTGGGTTTCGCGACGAAGGCTTTAAGTAGGCGGAAGGGCAGAGTCGGAGGGCCGACGAGGGGCCCACACCACAGTGGCGGCGCGGGCCCCCTTGGCCGCGCCGCCTTGTGGTTTGGCCACCTCGTGGCCCCACTTCGTATGCTCTTCGGTCTTCTCGGAAGGTTCGTGGCAAAATAGGACCCCGGGTCTTTGTTTCGTCCAATTCCGAGAATATTTCGTTACTAGGATTTCTGAAACCAAAAACAGCAGTAAAACAAAGAATCGGCACTTCGGCATCTTGTTAATAGGTTAGTTCCGTAAAATGCACGAATATGACATAAAGTGTGCATAAAACATGTAGGTATCATCAATAATATGGCATAGAACATAAGAAATTATCGATACGTCGGAGACGTATCAAGCATCCCTAAGCTTAGTTCGCTCGTCCCGAGCAGTAAAACGATAACAAAGATAATTTCTGAAGTGACATGCCATCATAACCTTGATCATACTATTTGTAAACATATGTAATGAATGCAGCGATCAAAACAATGGTAATGACATGAGTAAACAAGTGAATCATAAAGCAAAGACTTTTCATGAATAGTACTTCAAGACAAGCATTAATAAGTCTTGCATAAGAGTTAACTCATAAAGCAATAAATCAAAGTAAAGGTATTGAAGCAACACAAAGGAAGATTAAGTTTCAGCGGTTGCTTTCAACTTGTAACATGTATATCTCATGGATAATTGTCAACATAGAGTAATATAACGAGTGCAATATGCAAGTATGTAGGAATCAATGCACAGCTTCACACAAGTGTTTGCTTCTTGAGGTGGAGAGAGATAGGTGAACTGACTCAACATAAAAGTAAAAGAATGGTCCTTCAAATAGGAAAGCATCGATTGCTATATTTGTGCTAGAGCTTTTATTTTGAAAACATGAAACAATTTTGTCAACGGTAGTAATAAAGCATATGAGTTATGAAAGTTATATCTTACAAGTTGCAAGTCTCATGCATAGTATACTAATAGTGCCCGCACCTTGTCCTAATTAGCTTGGACTACCGGATCTTTGCAATGCACATGTTTTAACCAAGTGTCACAATGGGGTACCTCCATGCCACCTGTACAAAGGTCTAAGGAGAAAGCTCGCATTTTGGATTTCTCGCTTTGATTATTCTCAACTTAGACATCCATACCGGGACAACATGGACAACAGATAATGGACTCCTCTTTAATGCATAAGCATGTGGCAACAATTATTATTCTCATATGAGATTGAGGATATGTGTCCAAAACTGAAACTTCCACCATGAATCATGGCTTTAGTTAGCGGCCCAATGCTCTTCTCTAACAATATGCATGCTCCAACCATTAAGGTGGTAGATCTCTCTTACTTCAGACAAGACGGACATGCATAGCAACTCACATGATATTCAACAAAGAATGTTGATGGCGTCCCCAGAAGCATGGTTATCGCACAACAAGCAACTTAATAAGAGATAAAGTGCATAAGTACATATTCAATACCACAATAGTTTTTAAGCTATTTGTCCCATGAGCTATATATTGCAAAGGTGAATGATGGAATTTTAAAGGTAGCACTCAAGCAATTTACTTTGGAATGGCGGATAAATACCATGTAGTAGGTAGGTATGGTGGACACAAATGGCATAGTGGTTGGCTCAAGTATTTTGGATGCATGAGAAGTATTCCTCTCGATACAAGGTTTAGGCTAGCAAGGTTATTTGAAACAAACACAAGGATGAACGGTGCAGCAAAACTCACATAAAAGACACATTGTAAACATTATAAGACTCTACACCGTCTTCCTTGTTGTTCAAAACTCAATACTAGATATTATCTAGACTCTAGAGAAACCAAATATGCAAACCAAATTAGCAAGCTCTAAGTGTTTCTTCATTAATGGGTGCAAAGTATATGATGCAAGAGCTTAATCATGAGCACAACAATTGCCAAGTATCAAATTATCCAAGACATTTTAGAATTACTACATGTAGTATTTTCCAATTCCAACCATATAACAATTTAACGAAGAAGAAACTTCGCCATGAATACTATGAGTAAAGCCTAAGGACATACTTGTCCATATGCTACAGCGGAGCGTGTCTCTCTCCCATACAGTGAATGCTAGGATCCATTTTATTCAAACAAAACAAAAAACAAAAACAAACCGACGCTCCAAGCAAAGTGCATAAGATGTGACGGAATAAAAATATAGTTTCGGGGAGGAACCTGATAATGTTGTCGATGAAGAAGGGGATGCCTTGGACATCCCCAAGCTTAGACGCTTGAGTCTTCTTAAAATATGCAGGGGTGAACCACCGGGGCATCCCCAAGCTTAGAGCTTTCACTCTCCTTGATCATATTGCATCATACTCCTCTCTTGATCCTTGAAAACTTCCTCCACACCAAACTCGAAACAACTCATTAGAGGGTTAGTGCATAATAAAAATTAACATGTTCAGAGGTGACACAATCATTCTTAACACTTCTGGACATTGCATAAAGCTACTGGACATTAATGGATCAAAGAAATTCATCCAACATAGCAAAAGAGGCAATGCGAAATAAAAGGCAGAATCTGTCAAAACAGAACAGTCCGTAAAGATGGATTTTATTAGGCCACCAGACTTGCTCAAATGAAAATGCTCAAATTGAATCAAAGTTGAGTACATATCTGAGGATCATGCACGTAAATTGGCTTAATTTTCTGAGCTACCTACAGGGAGGTAGACCCAGATTCGTGACAGCAAAGAAATCTGAACTCGCGCAGTAATCCAAATCTAGTACTTACTTTACTATCAAAGACTTTACTTGGCACAACAAAACATAAAACTAAGATAAGGAGAGGTTGCTACAGTAGTAAACAACTTCCAAGACTCAAATATAAAACAAAAATACTGTAGTAAAAACATGGGTTGTCTCCCATAAGCGCTTTTAACGCCTTTCAGCCTAGGCGCAGAAAGTGTAAATCAAGTAACATCGAGAGATGAAGCATCAACATCATAATTTGTTCTAATAATAGAATCATAAGGTAACTTCATTCTCTTTCTAGGGAAGTGTTCCATACCTTTTTTGAGAGGAAATTGATATTTAATATTACCTTCCTTCATATCAATAGTAGCACCAACGGTTCGAAGAAAAGGTCTTCCCAATATAATGGGGCAAGATGCATTGCATTCAATATCCAAGACAACAAAATCAACGGGGACAAGGTTATTGTTAACCATAATGTGAACATTATCAATTCTCCCCAAAGGTTTCTTTTTAGCATTATCAGCGAGATTAACATCCAGATAACAGTTTTTCAATGGTGGCAAGTCAAGCATATCATAGATTTTTTAGGCATAACAAAAATACTTGCACCAAGATCACATAAAGCATTACAATCAAAATCTTTGACTCTCATTTTAATGATGGGCTCCCAACCATCCTCTAGCTTTCTAGGAATAGAAGTTTCAAGTTTTAGTTTCTCTTCTCTAGCTTTTATGAGAGCATTTGTAATATGTTTTGTGAAAGCCAAGTTTACAACGCTAGCATTGGGACTCTTAGCAAGTTTTTGTAAGAACTTTATAACTTCAGAGATGTGGCAATCATCAAAATCTAAATCATTACAATCTAAAGCAATGGGATTATCATCCCCAAGGTTGGAAAAAATTTCAGCAGCTTTATCACAGTAGCTTCAGCAGCTTTAGCAGCTTCAGTAATTTTGCGCGCTTTGCACTAGGAGTAGAAGCATTGCCAACACCAATTATTTTACCATTAATAGTAGGAGGTGCAGCAACATGTGAATCATTAGCATTGCTAGTGGTGGTAATAGTCCAACTTTAGCTACATTTTTCTCTTTAGCTAGTTTTTCATTTTCTTCTCTATCCCACCTAGCACACAGTTCAGCCATTAATCTTATATTCTCATTAATTCTAACTTGGATGGAATTTTCTGTAGTAACAATTTTATTTTCAATATCCCTATTAGGCATAACTTTCGATTTCAAAAGATCAACATCAGAGGCAAGACTATCAACTCTAGAAGCAAGAATATCAATTTTATTGAGCTTTTCCTCAACGTATTTGTTAAAGGCAGTTTGTGTACTAATAAATTCTTTAAGCATAGCTTCAAGTCCAGGGGGTGTATTCCTATTATTGTTGTAAGAATTCCCATAAGAATTAGCATAACCGTTACCATTATTATAAGGATATGGCCTATAGTTATTACTAGAATTGTTCCGATAAGCATTGTTGTTGAAATTATTATTTTTAATGAAGTTTACATCAACATGTTCTTCTTGGGCAACCAATGAAGCTAATGGAACATTATTAGGATCAACATTAGTCCTATCATTCGCAAGCATAGACATAATAGCATCAACCTTATCATTCAAGGAAGAGGATTCTTCAACAGAATTTACCGTCTTACCTTGTGGAGCTCTTTCCGTGTGCCATTCAGTAGTAATTAACCATCATATTATCAAGGAGCTTTGTTGCTTCACCAAGAGTGATGGACATAAAGGTACCTCCAAGCAGCTGAATCCAATAAATTCCGCGAAGAAAAATTTAGTCCCGCATAGAAGGTTTGGATGATCATCCAAGTAGTCACTCCATGGGTTGGGCAATTTTTAACCAGAGATTTCATTCTTTCCCAAGCTTGAGCAACATGTTCATTATCCAATTGTTTAAAATTCATTATGCTACTCCTCAAAGATATAATTTTAGCAGGGGGATAATATCTACCAATAAAAGCATCCTTGCATTTAGTCCAGGAATCAATACTATTCTTAGGCGAGAGATAGCAACCAATCTTTAGCTCTTCCTCTTAATGAGAAAGGAAACAATTTTAATTTTATAATGTCACCATCTACATCTTTATATTTTTGCATTTCACATAGTTCAACAAAATTATTGAGATGGGCAAGCAAGCATCATCAGAACTAACACTAGAAAATTGCTCTCTCATAACAAGATTAAGTAAAGCAGGTTTAATTTCAAAGAATTCTGCTGTAGTAGCAGGTGGAGCAATAGGTGTGCATAGGAAATCATTATTATTTGTGCTAGTGAAGTCACACAACTTAGTATTTTCAGGGGTGGCCATTTTAGCAGTAGTAAATAAAACAAACTAGATAAAGTAAATGCAAGTAAACTAATTTTTTTGTGTTTTTGATATAGAGTGCAAGACAAGAAATAAAGTAAAGCTAGCAACTAATTTTTTTGTGTTTTGATATAAGTGCAGCAAACAAAGTAGTAAATAAAATAAAGCAAGACAAAAACAAAGTAAAGAGATTGAGAAGTGGAGACTCCCCTTGCAGCGTGTCTTGATCTCCCGGCAACGGCGCCGTAAAAGAGCTTGATGGCGTGTATTTCACACGTTCGTTGGGGAACCCCAAGAGGAAGGTATGATGCGCACAGCAGCAAGTTTTCCCTCGTAAAGAAACCAAGGTTTATCGAACCAGGAGGAGCCAAGAAGCACGTTGAAGGTTGATGGCGGCGGGATGTAGTGCGGCGCAACACCAGGGATTCCGGCGCCAACGTGGAACCCGCACAACACAACCAAAGTACTTTGCCCCAACGAAACAAGTGAGGTTGTCAATCTCGCCGGCTTGCCGTAACAAAGGATTAACCGTATTGTGTGGAAGATGATTGTTTGCAGAGAAAACAAGTAAAAACAAGTATTGCAGACAGATTTGTATTTCAAGTATTAAAGAATGGACCGGGGTCCACAGTTCACTAGAGGTGTCTCTCCCATAAGATAAAAGCATGTTGGGTGAACAAATTACAGTCGGGCAATTGACAAATAGAGAGGGCATAACAATGCACATACATGTCATGATAAGTATAGTGAGATTTAATTGGGCATTACGACAAAGTACATAGACCGCCATCCAACCGCATCTATGCCTAAAAAGTCCACCTTCAGAGTTATCGTCCGAACCCCTTCCAGTATTAAGTTGCAAAGCAACGTACAATTGCATTAAGTATGGTGCGTAATGTAATCAATAACTACATCCTCGGACATAGCATCAATGTTTTATCCCTAGTGGCAACAAGACAACACAACCTTAGAACTTTCGTCACTGTCCTGTGTGTCAATGCAGCATGAACCCACTATCGAGCATAAATACTCCCTCTTGGAGTTAAGAGCAAAAACTTGGCCAGAGCCTCTACTAATAACGGAGAGCATGCAAGATCATAAACAACACATATGCAATAACTTGATAATTAACATAACATGGTATTCTCTATCCATCGGATCCCGACAAACACAACATAGAGTATTACGGATAGATGATCTTGATCATGTTAGGCAGCTCACAAGATCCAACAATGAAGCACAATGAGGAGAAGACAACCATCTAGCTACCGCTATGGACCCATAGTCCAGGGGTGAACTACTCACTCATCACTCCGGAGGCGACCATGGCGGTGTAGAGTCCTCCGGGAGATGAATCCCCTCTCCGGCAGCGGTGCCGGAGGAGATCTCCGTAATCCCCGAGATGGGATTGGCGGCGGCGGCGTCTCCGGAAGGTTTTCCGTATCGTGGTTTTTCGCATCAGGGGTTTCGCGACGAAGGCTTTAAGTATGCGGAAGGGCAGAGTCGGAGGGCTGACGAGGGGCCCACACCACAGGCGGCGCGGGCCCCCTTGGCCGCGCCGCCTTGTGGTTGGGCCACCTCGTGGCCCCACTTCGTATGCTCTTCGGTCTTCCGGAAGGTTCGTGGCAAAATAGGACCCCGGGTCTTTTTTTCGTCCAATTCCGAGAATATTTCGTTACTAGGATTTCTGAAACCAAAAACAGCAGTAAAACAACAGAATCGGCACTTCGGCATCTTGTTAATAGGTTAGTTCCAGAAAATGCACGAATATGACATAAAGTGTGCATAAAACATGTAGGTATCATCAATAATATGGCATAGAACATAAGAAATTATCGATACGTCGGAGACGTATCACCTCTCTATTTGTCAATTGCCCAACTGTAATTTGTTCACCCAACATGTTATTTATCTTCTTGGAGAGACACCACTAGTGAACTGTGGACCCCGGTCCATTCTTTTACATCTGAAATACAACCTACTGCAATCATTGTTCTCTTTTGTTTTCTGCAAGCAAACATCATTTTCCACACCATACATTTAATCCTTTGTTTTCAGCAAGCCGATGAGATTGACAACCTCATTGTTAAGTTGGGGCATGATACGTCCAAATTGCATCACTATTTTATATCATAATTTGCTGTTATTCATCGATATATTTCATATTGGGACACAATACTTATGTTATTTCATCTATTTTGCATGTTTCATCATTATTGGAGGATCGAACGCCGGAGCCAGGATTCTCGCTGGAAAAAGCACCGTCGAACGCAATATTTCGGAAGATCAACTCGTGGAAGGAAATTATACCAAAAATCCTATTTTTCAAGATGACGAAGGAAGCCGAAGGAGGAGCCAGAGGAGCCGTGGTGGGCCCACACCCTAGGCGGCGCGGCCCAGGCCCTGGCCGCGCCGCCATGTGGTGTGAGGGGCCCACGACCCCTTTCGCCTCCTTTTCTTCGCCAAACCCTTCGTCCCGAAGACCTAAGCCACAGAGGGTACCTCACGAAGAGTTACAGCCCGCCTCGCGGGGCGGAGAACACCGGAGAGAAAAGAGCTCTCCGGCGGGCAGGAATCCGCCGGGGAAATTCCCTCCGGAGGGGGAAATCGACGCCATCGTCACCGCCATCGAGCTGGACATCATCTCCATCACCATCATCATCATCTCCACCATCATCACCGCCATCTCCACCGCTGGACATCGTCACCGCTGTAGCAATTTGGGTTTGATCTTGATTGTTTGATAGGGGAAACTCTCCCGTATCTATTCATACTTGTTGTTGATGCTATTGAGTGAAACCATTGAACCAAGTTCATGTTCAGATTGTTATTCATCATCATATCACCTCTCGATCATGTTCCATATGATGTCTCGTGAGTAGTTCGTTTAGTTCTTGAGGACATGGGTGAAGTCTAAATGTTAGTAGTGAACTATGGTTGAGTAATATTCAATGGTGTGATATTTAAGTTGTGGTGTTATTCTTCTAGTGGTTCATGTGAACGTCGACTACATGACACTTCACCATTTATGGGCCTAGGGGAATGCATCTTGTATTCGTTTGCTAATTGCTGGGTTGCCGGAGTGACAGAAACCTAAACCCCCGTTGGTATATCGATGCAGGAGGGATCGCAGGATCTCAGAGTTTAAGGCTGTGGTTAGATTTATTCTTAATTACTTTCTTGTAGTTGTGGATGCTTGCAAGGGGTATAATCACAAGTATGTATTTAGTCCTAGGAAGGGCGGTACATTAGCATAGGTTCACCCACACAACACTTATCATAACAATGAAGATTATTTAGCCGTATGTAGCGAAAGCACTAGACTAAAATCCCATGTGTCCTCGAGAACGTTTGGTCATTATAAGTAAACAAACCGGCTTGTCCTTTGTGCTAAAAAGGATTGGGCCACTCGCTGCAATTATTTCTCTCGTACTTTACATACTCGTACTTTATTCAACCGTTACATCAAAACCCCTCGAATACTTGTCTCGTGAGCATTTACAGTGAATCCTTCATCGAAACCGCTTGTCAACACCTTCTCGCTCCTCGTTGGGATCGACATTCTTACTTATCGAAGATACTACGATACACCCCCTATACTTGTGGGTCATCAAGACTATTTTCCTGGCGCCGTTGCCGGGAGTGAAGCGCTATTGGTAAGTGGAATTGGTAAGGAAAACCTTTATCGTTGTGCTGATTTTATTTCTCGCTCGCTGCTATAAGTCATTATGGAGAGATCTTCTCTTCATTTTCTATTTGGGAAATCTACTACTACTGCAACGGAAGTGGATGAGGCGCCAGGTGAGGAAGTAATACCATATAAAATACCTACGAAAATTATTGAACATGTTATGGATAACCGCTATGGAGGGGATGGAACTGTTCACCCCGGTGATCATTTACTGTTTTTGCATGAATTATGCGGGTTATTCAAGTGTGCAGGTATTGCTATGAATGAAGTTAGGAAGAAGCTATTCTCTATATCGCTGTCTGGTAAAGCGGCGCATTGGTATAAATTGCTGAAGAATGGTGATTCTCTTGACTGGGAGGACATTGTGCCTTTATTCTATTCCAAATTTTATCCTCCAAGTGAAATTCACAAAGATCGGAATCGCATATATAATTTTTGGCCTCATGATGGAGAGAGTATTGCCCAAGCTTGGGGGAGATTGAAGTCTTTAATGCTGAAATGCCCCATTCATGAGCTTCCTGGTAATATTATTATTGATAATTTCTATGCAAGACTTTCTTTTCAAGACAAGACCTTGCTGGATACTTCTTGTTCTGGATCATTTACACGCAACAAAGAAGAGTTTAAAAGGGACCTTCTTGATCGGATCCAAGAAAATACCGAAGGTTGGGAGAACGACAAAGATAGAGAATCAGGTATAATTTATGATTATAAA
>NC_061510.1:320752471-320770404 GCF_022539505.1 Lolium rigidum | reverse complement strand
TAGCATAGGTTCACCCACACAACACTTATCATAACAATGAAGATTATTTAGCCGTATGTAGCGAAAGCACTAGACTAAAATCCCATGTGTCCTCGAGAACGTTTGGTCATTATAAGTAAACAAACCGGCTTGTCCTTTGTGCTAAAAGGATTGGGCCACTCGCTGCAATTATTTCTCTCGTACTTTACATACTCGTACTTTATTCAACTGTTACATCAAAACCCCCTGAATACTTGTCTGTGAGCATTTACAGTGAATCCTTCATCGAAACTGCTTGTCAACACCTTCTGCTCCTCGTTGGGATCGACATTCTTACTTATCGAAGATACTACGATACACCCCCTATACTTGTGGGTCATCAGGGCAAAGTAGTTTGATTGTGTTGTGCAGGTTCCACGTTGGCACCGGAATCCCTGGTGTTGCGCCGCACTACACTCCTTCACCAACAACCTTCACGTGGTCTTCATCTCCTACTGGTTCGATAACCTTGGTTTCTTACTGAGGGAAAACTCGCTGCTGTACTCATCACCTTCCTCTTGGGGTTCCCAACGGACGTGTGCTTTACCGTCACAAGCACATCCCCAAGCTTAACATATGTTCATCCTCGAGCATAAAGGTGATAAAACTAACATGAACTTTGGAGTTTATTATATAGCTTCTAAATAATCATGTAAAGTATCACAAAGTTCAGTCAATAGAAAATGAAAATAAGTAATTGGAACTCATCAAGTGATAACTCTTACATTCTACAAAGCATGCATAATAGTAAATAGTATTGTAAGAAACATGAATGATAAGTATTTATAAATCATAAAGCATGCTTGGTTAATCCTATAGATATTGTTTGGAAGATTCATTGTCTTTTCTTTTGATTATTATGATCCTATTGACTCTTGAACACAAGAAACTAAGTAGGGGTAATATATGTGCTAGTCATCCAACAAAATAAAAGTAGAGAGAATAAAACAAGATTTTAAGATATGCAATTCATGCCAACAATAATAATAAGGATGGGGTACCATGCATCTCTTCGTGTGGAGATATCTATGAGTCATGTGTTTGATCTCTTATGAGTACATGTTGCCTCATTTTCCTGGTTGCTAAAGATTACACCTCTTGTTACTCAGCTCTGGGTAACCAAAACCTTTCAACATACATGTTTTAACCAAGTATCGCAACGGGGTACCTTCATGACGCATGTACAAAGGACCCAAGGAGATAGAGATCTCTACTATAGGCCATTCATACCGGGACAACATGAACAACATACGGTGAGCATCCTCTCTAAGTCTCTCTTACTTTTGTCTCTAACTCTTTTTTCTTTCTTTTTCTTTTCTTTTTTTCAATCTTTTTTTCACTTTTCCTATTGAGGATGCTCTTTTACTGAAACTTCCACCATGATTAGGCATGCCTTCCGTTATCAGCACATTGCTCTTCTCTAACATGCATGCATACTTAGTCTTGACCACCTGCACTTATTTGGCAAGAGATAACCATCAACAATACACAAAAAATGATGATCAATGCAGAGTGCAACACTCTGATGGTGCAATGTTGAAAGACTTCCCCACAAGCATGGTTATGGTCTAGCTCATTACTCATAATTAGTCAAACCCACAACAAGCATAGCGGTATTTCCCTACCAAACCATATTTTCTCATGAGCTTTAAATTACACAAAAGAGGATATTTTGGAAAAGGTTGGAGGCATAGCTATGATAGACATTGGGTTTAAGTTGAGCTTCGAAATAAGTTTATTCTTATGTAAGAATCAATTCTTTTGGCTAGCAAGAGGTTTAAAATCATGCAATAGCATCCATAGAGCTTATTCATTCATTATCAAACAATGATACTTAAAATAAAACATATATGTATAATAGTAAGAAGCAACACTTAACAAGGTACATATCAAATCATCACTCAATAGAGCATGTGAAACTAGAAATACCATACACAAAATAAATTTCAGCTTTTAGTTAGCATTCCTCCTTTTTCTTTTATACCTTGCAACTTATATTTAATCAAACATTCAGAGATGAGAGAGTTTGGTCCAGTAGCTAATAAATATGCATTATAATCATTCAATATGATGGTCCTTTCATCTTACAAACAAAACTAGACACAAATAGAATAAGGACGCTTCAAGTTTTTGCAAAAAATCTATGTTACTCAAAAAACAGTGTATAGAGGTGCTCAAACACGGAGTTTTACAATGAGTCTAGTGGGGTTTCATGGGCATCCCCAATCTTATGATATTCACCATACTTGAATTAATCTCAGTGTGATATTCCTCCATTCCATGTGAAAAACTTCAACACAAACTTTTTTTCTCATTCTTTTCTATGGGTGACATTAGTGGCACAAGAACAATATGGTTGCTGTCATTATCTTCAAAAGATAAATTTCCTTTATGTAACAGAGAGCACATAAAGTTATACTCATTCTCATCAATTCAAAATATTTAAGAAAATTCATTTTGGAACTGAAAAAAATAGAGTAAACAAAACAAGACAGAATATGTTAAAAATTTGATAGCAACAAAACTGAAGTTTCTCGACCACCTAGACATGTCAGAAATTTTAGCCAGTTTTTATGCATATAAAGGATGAAAAGTTATAGAACCTGTGAATTTTTCGTGATTTTAGGAGTTACCAAATAAATCATAAAAATCGTGCACTAAAAAATGCAGCGCAGAAAACATCAATTACATATTTTGTTTGCAATTTTAAACATCCAAATAGGTTAAAACTTGATACTTTATTTAGAATCAGAGAGTAAACTAAAATAAAATCAATATTCTACATAAAGCATGTAGAACAAAAACCAAATATAAAAACATCTCGGGTTGCCTCATGTAAAGCGCTTTCTTTACAACCATATAGCTTGCTTGGATCAATTGGTATGGAGATCATATGGTAGCTTGAATCTTTGTGCTACCTCCTTCTTCTACTTAGAAGTAATATAAGACAATAAAATACCAGGGTCCCATTGTGTGATCATACCAATAAATATCTTTAACACTTTAAATCGCATTAGTACAGAACATGAAATATGAAAACAAGTAGTAACAGAGTCTAACTTTTTTCCTATGCATTGGGATTTTATATATGAATGAATCACAGCCAACAGGAGTATACCAAATCATATTTATGGTGGATAAATTTAACTTATAATTATCATTATAGTAGAGAAGGTGCTTATATCTTCCTCTTTCATAGTAATTGCAATTACTAGAAGACAAGTTAACATTGTAACTATTTTATCATGAATCTCAGAGAATTTATTAAGAGATTCATTAACATGCTTTCTTCTTTCAAAATAATTATTAGTAGAACTTTTAATCATGACATAATGGATGTAAGAATATTTTCCATAGGCATAAGATAGTTGCAAACCATACAAGTATTTCTCAATACAAGCATATTTCTCCTCTATTGTGTGATTAGGAGATTCTAATAATAACATGGGATTCTTAATGATGAGAGCATTATCACAAACAACATGTTTATCATTTTTATCCTCACATAACATAATACTTTCTAAGCATCGAGGATTCTCAAGCAAAAATAAGCCATCCTATCGAGCATCATCATATTCCTCGTTCTCATTAATAATTTTAGTAGTAGAGTTAGCAGTCATATTTAGGGGTGCATTCTTATATTCTACTATGGGATGCATGGGCATCCCCAAGGTTAGGTTTTGATCATAATACTCATGCACAACTTTAGTATTTTCCAAGGTAGCAAGGTTTCCTTTATTATATTTGATAACATAGATATTATCACTAAATTCCATTTTGGACATTTGAAGGATAATAGAGATGTCTCCTTTCATCAAACTTGCCTCATACCTAGTATCAAATTTTTAAGTAATGAGGGAGTCTAATTCATGGGCTGCAACATAAACAACATATTTCTCAACTTGCTCTATATCTTGACATGCAAATTTACACGCTTGATAAGCAACAATTATAGGATCATTATTATTCTTACATTGGTAGTGAGATTGTTTGTAACCTTTTTTTAGTGCAGCAAGTTATATTATGTAGTTCACAAAAAATTGTAGAAATTTTTGTTGAGGGGCTCAAGCAATTCAAATACTCTATTTCCTTCTCTAGTTGATCTATATTTATAATAAACTCTCAAAGTTTGGACACACATAATTTACAGAATAAACTAATTTTTATGAATTTTACATTTGATGAAAAAGAACTAGAAAGAAAATAATAAAAACAAGATAAATAAAATACTATGCAGAATCTAAAAGAGATAAGAGAACTCACACTGGTGCAACCTCCCCAAGTTTAGGTATTTACACTAAGTTGATGGAGAAAGCAACGGTGTCAGAAAATTGTCTTGCAGTTGTCGTGGAAATTATTGTGCTCTTAGCTTGATGAAGATGCATATGTGAGATGCTCTTTCCACTCCCCGGCAACGACGCCAGAAAATTGGCTTGATAACGCTGGGACTCCAAGTGCAGAGTGTGCATTTTAGGAATCAATCTTCCTTGCAAAGTAAAATAAAGCCTTATGTCCACAACTCCACTGTGTGATTCTCAATCACAAGGTTTCGTGTAAGTAAATGTAACAGGGAGCGGTGTTTTGGAACATGGGTGCATATGCTCCTTATATTTTAAAATGCATCTTACATACATTTTAAATTTTTAAAAAATTGAAACTAAAAGTTCGCACGTACATCTTCACGCGCTACGTGCTCACAAAGTCGTTTCATAAAAAGTCGACTTATCATGTGACGTGTGTAAAAAAGACAAAATTCAGTGCTAAAAATAATGCTTTTCACAAGATAAACTTTCTCTTTTTTATGTAGACCACGCAAAATATTGGTTTTTCGTGAAACTTGACGAACGCATGTATATTATGGAGATGTACATGTAGAATGTTTTGTCCAAATTTTTTGACATTTCGAAATATGATTCTTTGGTAGAGGGAGCATACGCACCCGGGAGCCGAATTGAATTTCCGAATGTAACACACATAGTAACAAAATAAAGTAAACTAGACAAAATAAACTAACAAAGTAAAAAAAAAAGTAAACAAGTGGATTTTTTTGTTGTTTTCAATGCAAATAAGATAATTAAATATTTTTATATTTTCAGATTAAAATATTGCATCAAATAAAAAGTAAGATAAAAGTGATATAAATGTGTTTTTATGATAAAAAGTGGACCGGGGTTCATGGGTTAACTTGATTATTCTCTCTTTTAATTTGTAGTGGACAATAACAATTCATCAATGAGATATGAAGAGAAAAAAAATAACATGTGAAAGATACGCATTCATATGGGCACAACTCCTAACATACAGATGATGCAACACATCTCTCTTATACTCCACAAGAAAGGGAAAACTCTAAGTAATATTGTATTAAGAATTAACATAGCATAGCCATAAGTACTTTGACATGATGTTTCAATATCAAATATGTTACCTTGAACAAACAAGATAATCACTTTTGTCACGTGATGAATATAGCACATGCATGCACTTTATCCCTAGTGAGATAGCAAAACAAAAGTCAAAACCATAATAGATCAAGAATTTATTGTCACTATCCCATCCCTAAAACCACTCTATTCCATCTAATACACACATCACCCCACACACGCTCTTGCATACAAGTTGGATCAGAACCAATACTTAAGAATGGGGTACATAATATGCATCTATCAATACATCCTACAGATAATATGATCAAATCTCATAGCACAATATCATAGAATAAGGATCCGCCACATAGGTATTATAAATATGACCATAATCATGTTGGGAAGCTCATATGGCACTAAGAACTAAGAATCACATGAGAATAATAGATCAAGCTACTGCCACAAACTTGTAGTCCAGAGGTGGACTACTCCCCCTTGATCATGGTGATGATGATGAAGACGTTGGAGAAGGTGGAGTTCACTCTGGTGGCGGTTCCGGTGGAGTTTTCCCCTCCAATCTTCGCGGCTGCAGCCTCTATTTTCGTGCTTCTGTCTTCTGCGGCGCTCTCCTCCCAAGAATTCTTCGGGATCATATATATAGTAATTTTTAGGTTAAAATACGTTGGTGGACGAAAAGACCCCGCGATTTGGACGATCGACAACCGAAAGAGGGTGGATGGCGCGCCCAACCATGCTAAGCGTGCCACCTGGCCTCTTTCAGGCCTCATGCATCTCCAGGTGTGATTCTATGGCCTAGGGTGGTTCTACCGATGAGAAAATGACCCTCCAAAAATCTCAACTCAATTTAATTCCGTATAAGTCTCTGAATGTAAAAAATACACAAAACAACGAATTCATGTTCTAGAGTTATAAACCAAATAAAGGGGATCATTGGTAAATCCCTATAAATCAATGTAAAACATGGTATTATCATCATATATATTGTAAATATGTGAGAATTCAATATGATAAAGGACAAATTTCATGTATGCATTTTACATGCATCACGCGCCCGTTCGGCACCCTTTGCGAAGGGGCTGGCACAGAGGTTCCGTGCTTCTATTGGGCTCGACAACGCGCTGACGCTTTTTTAGGTGCGTCGGTGTGATCCAAAAACAACACCGGCCCCTAAATCGCTACCATGGCCAGCGGTCGAGATGCTCTCACAGCTCACATCTCCCAAGAAGATCTTGGAAAATTTTGTCCCAAGAGTACAATTGTAAAGAAAAGACAACGAGGGAAGCTGTATATATAAAGGTGAAACTTGATGGTACATGTCAGATTAACAGAGCCAACATCAGTTGGTAAGTAGCATGATGTTATTCGTTTATCTTGGAAAATGAAGGGGTCCAATATTAGTAGTGACCAGGGTTAATTTCATTCATGCATGTGTGTTCCTTTGTTCTTGCCTCACGTATTCGTGTGTCTTTTGGTAGACACACTAGGACGTATGGTAAATAGATACTTCATGCGATTTGTTAATCTAACTTTAAAGCAGGAAACAAGAACAATGGTTAAAACACCTATTTCTGCATCAATTAGTTTGTTCATTTCTGACGTACATTAATGAATGTAGAGGCAGTAGCCCCGCCAAACTTGCCAGAGAAGGCGAGGGCTAATGTAGGTGTCTCAGGATTCCAGAAGGCGTCCCTCTGCGGTGCGAACCGATCATCGGTGGTGGAGTGGAGCCGGGCCTCCAGTCACCATGGGTGACCATCAATGGTAGGCGTGCGGCCATCGCTGCTGAATCCGTGGGACGACCACACCGAGGAAAAAGAGGGTGTTCATTTGGGGAAGAGAATGAGGATCTTTTGCTAGGTGGAGAAAGACGAGACGGAGGAGGGACGAGGATCAACGGTGATAAGGTGGAGGTCGCAGTTGAGCTCATGTAGTTGGCACTGATGAAACCGCTCAAAAGCAAAGTTTTAAATAACGCGCTATCTCTTTGCTATATTATCGCTATATTGGATTCACAACACTCCCGCTAAATATAAGCACTTTTAGCGCTAAATAAAAGCTCTCGCTGATAGCTCGCTAAATTGCGCTAAAAAGCTAAAGGGGCTAAAAATAGCGCTATTTATCTGCTAAGCCAAAATATTTTTAACATTTAAGTTTAAAAGTTAGACCTACTTTTATTATTGCAATCGTCATGATTTTTAGTACATGTTTGTATTATTGAATTTCATGTCATGTTTATTGATCATATAAATGTTTGATGCCTAAATTTTCTAGAAGTTTTCTTGTTTTGTAAAAAAAGTTAAATAACTTAGCTTCACTATATAATTTTGTTATAACCTACTAGTAGAAGTATAGCCTGCTATTTTAAACTTTGCTCAAAATGCATTCCTTCTTACTATTCATTTATCGTTTATAAGAAAAGAGCGGTCAGCATTTGCAATAGTTAGTGCAAGCTTAAGTGGCTAGTGCTCAAACTCTACTACCGCATTTATATTCTAGTTGGGTTTCTTCCGCCACTTACACATGGGACCTACATGTAAGATATCATAAAGGTCATAGGTGTAAGAAAAAGCAATAAGTAGAGTTTTTGACGTGTAAGTTAATGAATGCATTATCGTGGTAGGAAAATCATAGTGTTTATAGCATATGAATAACTGAAGATCATCATATGAAAGATTCATAACACATTCATTAATGTTGCTTGATCAAATTCTGAGCTAGATTTCAGAGCACTTACCTCACCCTCATGGCAGGACTAAGACCATTCATAATGGAGGTTTCTTAGCGCGATATGCTACGTAGTTTGCTTATTTGGCACCATATTAAATGAATAAAGAGAGTGGTGTTGTATCTAAGATACAACAATTGCATGCGGCCATAGGCAAAATGTATTAATTAGTAGGCTAATCACATGTATCCATAAGCCCAAAATTACTAAATTTAGATACAATGCAATGTAAAAAATTAATAATAATGCATTGAAATACTTATCTCTTAACATGCATGGATGCCTAAAATAACGCGTTGAAAAACAATACATTGTGAAAGGTCTAAGAACAAGTGACCACATCACAACTTATCAACCATGTCCGGCGGCAAACATGTAGCTTGCCATTACCACGATGTGACCTCCGGAAATAGTGTTCGATTAGTCGTCGTCGCACGTCCTCATAGCTACAGACCATTTCTGTTCATCCACTCCTGAACCATCTGATCCTTGCGGTCCAGCTTCTGATTCCTTTCATTCCTAACACACTGTTGGGCGTTTCTTCTCATTCTTTTGCTCATTCCCGCCAAGAAGAGCTTGCGCAATTTCGTTTCCATGAGTACACACTACAAAGATAAACGTAACGAAGGGAAACGTAACGAAGGGAAGAAGTATATATAAAGACGAAACTGACCGGTAGATGTTAGAGAAATTAAGTAGGATAGGAATCAGTTCGTCTTAAGTAACCTTACGTGGTTATTCCCTTGCAAAATGAAGGGGCCCAGTGTTCCATGCATGCATGTATATCCCATAGAGCATGGGCACTGACATCACATTTTGGGCCGTTTTGGTTGAAACGCTAGTAACTGGTAAACAGGTGCTCCATTTCACGTGATTTGCTTGGTACCAGGCACCGTAGATGTCCTCTAATCTTTAGGGCAATAATCAAGAACAAAGGTTGAAACACCTCTATCAATTAGTTTGATTCTTTCTTGTGGTTGTGCCTATATATGTAGGGGAAACCTTTCCCGCGGCCACCGTCTTACACACCCCCATCATAGGAACTCAATATCGTTCTATACGCCATTATTCATCCTTTTGTTCGGGTGATGAATTAGCAATAGTGGCAAGCAACATCAGGTTCCGAGCGAGGATGAATTGCCTTAATCCGAGGTTTCTAGTAGATCCAAGTTGTTTCGTTAGAGTAGTTATGAAGCACGTAATTAGGTATTAAGCCTATTTATCAATTGAAAGTCAGCCCGAAGCTCATTTCTAGTCCCCCAGCCCAAGGTCCGCGCCTGCTCTCAAGGAATGGTGGACAAAAATGACATACAGATATCCAAGCCGCAAGGCAATGACCTCCTTAACCATGCTTCTTAGTTGGACGATGTGGAAGGAGCGGAAGGGTCCACCGACTCATTGATATGTATAAGTGGATTTCCTAGCTCTATTCATTAGTTCAGACTTTTGGTTGTGTTGAGTAGTGCTTGAAACTTGACATAGTATCAGAGCCAAGGGTCTCGAGTTCGAGTCATATGTGGCGCAAATATTGTTGGTGCCTCCTACGTCCATGCGAAAGTGTTTTGCCTATCGTGAGTTCCATGTGTTGACTTTGTCTTCTCGTTGATATGTGTAAGTTGATTGGTTAGCCCTTTCTATCAGTTAAGATTTTTAATTACGTTAGGTAGTACTTGAAAGATTGTCACGACTATCCTTGTTGAGATGATTAAGAGGGAGGGCAAGCTTTGGGTGACCACGGGAACATATCATTTGAGTTCTATAATATGTGGAGAGTAAATTCTTAGGAGCTTCTTGCATTTCCGTTTTTCCTTGTCGTGTCAAAACAATCCTCGTTAACTAATGAATGGTGGCAAATCGGTTGCCCTCTTTACAAAACTAAAAGTACTAGTCCCCATATAAAGCAAATGGATTGGTTCGATACTCCGATCCCTGGTATATTTTTTTCGAGATTGTCCGATCCCTCGTATTGACCTAGCGGAAGATGCAGAATGCAAACGCTCTGAGAGAAAACCTCACAAAAATGCATCTGGGATGCACCAATATGCTATGTGCGTCTTCGTTCCCTAATCAGGCTTGCTAATTGCATCGCAGCTCATAGAGATGGCACCCAACGGCCGACCATGGAAGGGGTAGTGGCCAAGGGAGAAAAAAAACTCAGAAAATGCATCTACGATGTATATGTGTGCCTGCGTTCCTTAATAAGGCTCGTTAATTACATGTACTCCCGCGACATTGACCACCAGGGTGTGAGATTGATTCTGCTCTAGCTTCTAATTGCAAGGGACAAATTCCATCTATCTTAACGCAGACGCTTATATACACGCGTATACACATACCCCTATGAACGCACGCACGCATATCCTACTTATATGAGCATCTCCGAAAGATAGAGCCGGCGGATTGAATCTTGAAATTAACGAAGTCACCACAGGCATCTTGCTGGAACATCTTCTTCCACTGAATGAATATTCTGTATTTATGAGACACATAGGGGGGTTTGAACTTTGGTGGATTGGGGGTATCACCCGCCTAACCACTCAACCTGAGGTTGATTCTCCTGTAATCTACTATTTGTCTTCTCCTTTGCTACAAGATTAATTAACTCGGATTTATACAGCGTTCTGAAATATCAGGGCTATTTTAGCCGTGTCTCCAAGAACAAGCAACAACTTCTCAACACCGGCCTTCACTCAATCACTCACGAATCATCACATCGTTGCTCCCCTTCCATTGCTAACACTACTTTGGTCGGCGTTGTGGTCATCTCCCCCAAGAACAATTTTGTCTCTAGAGTACAGCGTTACAAATCGACAAGGGAAGACGTTTATATAAAGGTGAAACACAATGCTACATGTCAGAAAAGATAGGATCCCGATCAGTTGGTAAGTAGCCCGTTTTTTATTTTATTTTCCTCTTGATCTTGGAAAATCAATGGGCTCAATGGTCGTACAGTGAACAAGGTTAATTCCATTCACCATCTGCGCATGTGTGTTCCATGGTAGGTGCAGGCACTTGTATCACTATTACCTGCTGGGGTGTGAATTTTGGTTGACACACTAGTATGTCTGGGAAATGGCCCATATGTTACTCCATGCGTTTGTTAATCATTAATCAAACTTTAGAGCAAGAAAGAAGAAAGGTTAAAACACCTCCATGGATTAGTGTTCATGTTTATGACCAATGTGCCTAAATGTAGGAAATTCTACAGTCGTGGCCAAAGGAGGCAAATGCAAATAGACAATAATAAATCTGCTATGGCATAAACATAACTGAACATCAATATATAAATATTCATTGCAAGAATCCTAGATCTCATTGCCCTCAGAGCACCCTGCTTTCTGGCCGGACTAAGAACAAGCAACCACTTCGCGAGCTTCTCTATAACTGGTCAGAGATCGACGATGTCAGCTGGCCAATCATGTACTAGCATCCAATCACCAGGATGCGACCTTCAGTGATAGTGCTCGTCCTCACACCTCCTAGGAGCTACGGTACCTTTCTCAGTTCGTACTTGTGATTTAGAATAACCTAGAGCCGTTGCTTCTGATTCCTTCCATTCCTAACACTCTTTTGGGTATTGTTTTGTCGATGATGTGCTCATCTCTCGCAAGAGCGCGGGTAATTTTGCCCCAAGAGTGTACTACCTCCGGTCCTGAAAAATCGACGCGCCCACCTTCCTAAGCACACGCACGCGCAGTTCTCCCTCCGCGTCGATTAAATCCGACCGGAGGGAGTAGCTATAAAAGAAGAGGCAACAATGGAAAGATCCGAAGATGTATATATATAGACGAAACTGACTGATACACGTCAGCGAAAAATAGGATCAGGGTCCATTGGTAAGTAGCTAGAAGTTAATTTTGCTTCTTCAAGAATTAAGGGGCCCAGTGTTACTATGGTTATTTCCACCCACTCTGGCATGAAAAAAAAAATAGTTCCCCCGATACATGTGTTCCTCAGTAGGTGCTGGCAGTTATATATGCAATTTATAAATTAAACTTAACAGCAAGAAGCAAGAACAAAGGTTAAAACACTTCTGTTGATTTGTTTGCTTATTTTCTGCCAATTGTGCGCAAATGTAGGTAGTTTTGTTGGCCTGGCCAAAGGTGGAAATATGCAAATAGCCAAACAATAGCGATCGGAGTGACAAGAAGATCGTATAGTGTGTGTATACAATATGAATAACTGAAGATCAATAAATAAAGATTTGTAGGAGGAGTATTAACGTTCCTTGGACAATTTCTGAACTAAATTTCAGTTCCCTCATGGCAGGACCATGAAAGTCCAGGCTATCCAGCTGGGGACAAGCAACAGTTTAACCGAGTGAGCAACCATAATCTCAAGATTATTCAGCATCGTAATATTTCTGAGAGCGATGGAAATATAAGCATAAACAAACATAATAACAACTTACTCGACAGACAGATTTCAGGGCAAATGTATTCCATTTATTTATTTGCAACCAGTGTAAGGATGACACATTAATAGAGAACACAACAAAGCGTTGTATACTACAGTGAGTTAGGCACGACGCACAGTGAGAACTCCATGTTTGTTATTCTAGGGGATGTTAACCCTGAAATTGTGGATACCTCATCTCTGCCCCGATACTCAGTCAAACCTTATAAATCCCGGCCGCATCTATCACAGATTGGTGGTTTTGCCTCGGATTCTGGTTTCTTGATCTGTTTCTGCAGCTGTGGCAAGTCATGCTCAAGCACATCGCTGAGTGCTTTTGATGCTTCTGCGAGCTCCTCTGAACTGAAAACCACAGGTTTTGGAGATTAGCAAGCAAACATTATCACATAATACAATGTCAGTGCATGCAGACTTCTGAGTAATAAGATAACAAAGCATGACAACACATGGGCAACGGGGTCATACCTGATTGAAAGAGGAGGGGCTAATCGAATTATGGTGTCATGTGTAGGCTTTGCTAGAATGCCTCTCTCCTTGAGCTTAATGCAAATATCATATGCAGAAGCAGGGTATAAAGCTTTGTTGCTTAGGTCCACCGCATTAAGCAAACCTCTCCCACGTATTTCCCTGATAATATGAGGAAATTTCTGTTGAACCTTACGTAGCTGATTTCTGAAATCCTCACCTAACTCTGCAGCTCTGCAGTTCAGTAAATGGTCAGAAGGAGCAAAGATAGTAGAACTGCATCTTTAAATAGCAAAAATTTAGCAAATTACTGGAGTTTCTTGTAATAAATTATTGTACCTTTGAACAAGACCTTCATCTTTGATCACTTTCAGTGATGCGACTGCCACAGCACTTGCCAATGGGTTTCCACCAAATGTACTGTAATTGATCAAGTATAATGGGATAAAACTATTCAGGAACAAGACAAACACAACAAAAGCATTGAAATCATGAAGAGATCATTTTCTAACAGCT
Organism: Lolium rigidum; assembly: GCF_022539505.1. Lineage (NCBI taxonomy): Eukaryota > Viridiplantae > Streptophyta > Magnoliopsida > Poales > Poaceae > Lolium > Lolium rigidum. The sequence continues at coordinate 320,756,877 of NC_061510.1, read as the reverse complement.
GCACGTGGAGTAGAATTTTCAATACGGTTGGGAAAACTAGATCACAGTATGTGGACATTTATTCTCACTTAAAACAAAATATAATTAGCTTACATTTCACTTCGCTTTGCAATGAACCAAAGAAAAATACAAACGGAAAAAGATGAATAATGGTTCACACCTTCCATGTTCTCCTGGTTTGATACACAGCATGATATCCTTATCCGCGAGAACTGCACTTACGGGAACTACTCCAGCACCAAGTGCCTTGCCTAGAATCTGAAGAATGGGTATACATTGTCAAAAATCAAAAATTCAGTTGCTACCCAAGAGAAAATGAGAACATCACTCACCAGGTAGTCCTGTAATGAGAAAAGGAGATAAACAGAGTACCAGAAATACACTTACCACCATATCAGGTCGTACGTCTTCCCAGTCACATGCCAACATTTTGCCAGTTCGAGCTATGCCTGTTTGGATCTCATCATCAATCATTAAAATGTTGTGCAGAGAACACAAATCTCTCACAGATTTCAAATAGCCATCTGGTGGGAGTATTACCTACAAAGTGTTGCAATAGCATAAATGATATAACAATTAAAAAATAGGACCATCAGGATATCAAACAATTATTAAAGAGGGCAGCAAAAATTATAATAACAGCAGAACTTGAATACAGCTACCATAAACACCACATATTTTTGTTGTAAAATTAACCCTTGGTTGTTTAGCATTTTATTTGGAAAATGGAATACATGCCCATTTTTTGTTTTCTGAATGAAGTAATCAAGTTACCTGAATACTGGCAGATGATTAAAAATATCAGGATCGCACAGCAATGTTTGAATCTGATAACATGTGATTCGTAAACCAGGACATTGCAATATAAGGGTTCCCCTAATGTCCTATACATACAAAAAATCACCCTGTTATTCTTAGGTTTCCATTTTCCAAGACTAATTATTCTACTGTTGATTAAACTTTACTGCAGCCACATCCACTGCATCTTGATATTTAAGCTGGAAAATGTGCTCAAGCATATCCCCAATTTGTTAGTTGTACCCTTAGATGCGACAACAAAATGCATATCATGCAGAGCTAGCAAGTTCTTCAAGAAATTATCGAATTGAATTAGATATGGCACAGTACCACTATTCAATGCCACCTAGGGAGGAATAGTTTCCAGATATATAGGAAATGACTCGCAAAGGAAGAGATGTAGAAATTTTAAAAGAAAAGCCAAGTAACTTATAGATTCATACCCCAGCTTCTCCTTGGATTGGTTCAAACAAAAAACCACATATGTGATCCCCATGCTCTGGACCAAATAGTTTTTATCAGGATGCTTACACACACTAATAACAGTAGCATATAGTTTACATTTGATGGAGGTCCATGGTTTGAGTACCTTTAAAGATTTTCTCCAACCCATTGATGTCCCCAAAATCAACTTTAAGATAGCCAGGAACTAAAGGACCAAAACCACGAGTTGCATCATTGTCACAGCTCATAGAAATGACACCCAAAGTCCGCCCATGAAAACATCCACAGCAAGAGACAATCAAAGCCTGCAAAAGTCCAAACATTTGACAGAATTAGGTATCAATGGACTTCCAGCTTCTCTCAGTGTGTTTACCAAGACAGAAATATAATAATTTTCCTTCAGTTGTATCACAGAGCAAAGTGTATATAACTGAAGGAGCAAGTAGGAATACAGACTGCTTCCACAGCTTTTTTTTTTTGCACCTCATTAAATTTTCTTTACATTTATTTAATGCAGTGATATGATGTGATATCTGTTATCAAGATATCCAGATAAAATGAGTGAGATAATATATCTCAAAGCAACACCATTGTACTAAAGCAAGGTATATCTCTGATCACCACACATAGGCTTAGGCTGGGAGTATGACACAGTTATTTTAGTAGATGCTGTGAGAAAGGGAACTTTCAACTTGTGATAAGTAAATTATTCTGTATGGTAACTGCAAGACACATTAAAGTTAGATCAATCCTGTCACGCAATGGTTTCCTCTTACAATTCATCGCATATGTCATAGAACAAATAATCGATGGCATATGTACTTACTTGATTAGAAAAAAACAACTAACCGAACATCCACGACAGTGGCAAACAGAGCCCCAAGTATTTGTTTGTTTATTATTAGTTTTAAAAAGTTGAAGAAGAAATAAGAGTTAACAGTCCATACAGGGGACAGAGTATGCTAGACAGATGCAATCCCAGCTAGTCAGATGAAATGCGTGATCGGTCATGGGGTCATACCTCGTTCTTGGGTATCTTTTTCTTTTCGTAGCCCCATTTCCTTGCTAATTTAATAGCTGTTTCTACTCCTTCAGCTCCAGTGTTCATTGGCAGCATCATATCATACCCAAACATGCTAGTCAAATACTCGGCGAAGACTGGGAACTTGTCATTGTAAAAAGCTCTGGAACTAAGTGTGAGCCTCTCTGCTTGCTCTATCAACGCCTTCAGTACTTTTGGATGGCAATGGCCCTACAACAACAAAAGTCGAGAAAACTATGTCATTTGTGGGCATACAGATAATATATCTGGAAGATCTCTGGAAGATTATTCAACAACTAAACAGTCACGCCTTCCTCCGATATGTGATGGTAAAATAGTATTCAGTTCAAATGTCTAACTGCAGAGAACATAACCTGATTGACTGCAGAGTAAGCAGACAGGAAGTCAATATATTTGTTGCCTTCAGGGTCCACTATGTGCGAACCTTCCCCTTTGGAGAACACCATTGGAATCGGATGGTAGCTGCACGTAGTGAGATGTTTAGAGCACAGCAAGAGTTTCAGACTAGAAGATTGGGTAATGCCTTCATCGAAACAGACAGGATGACGTCTCAAGTAAATATCAGAATCTCAAATTTTCCTACAGATCAAACAGAGCAAGTGCTAAGAAATGTGAGCATCGCAACACAATACAGCAACAAGCGATCCAAGGTATCAGAAGCCACACATGTGCGAATTTGGGGCTAGCTCGAACGAACAAGGGGGAAACAGTGGAGTCGCTGTCACAACTACGTCTAGGAAATACAGAAATTGGAGTAACGTATCCACGGTCGGTACTACTAGTACTAAACAAACACCCCTGGTTTACTTTCCACACTGCTCCAATATATGTTACAGCAGAAAATGTTTCCGCGAGCTCAATTTGGTGAGCGGTTAACCACCGCGCTATCTCGAGATGAACAATTATTGTAGGAGAATGAAAAGGGGTTCATCGAAATGGAGCCCGCGGAGAGAATCCCAGCCTTTCGTCGCGACTCACAACTCACAAGAACCGAACACCGAGCGCCGAAGCCCGGTACGCGCGCGATCCGGGGAATAGCCCCATTCGGGAGACGCAATTTTTCAGACAGACATTTACACGAACACAAGGTGTGCGAGGGCGAGCGATTGAGGTGAGAGTATAGAGGGGAGGCGATCGAGAAGCAGTCAGTCACCGTACTTGTGCGCGCTGCAGTCCTGCTCCATCCGTATGAGCTCCTCCGACGATAGCGCCGCCGCCGCCGCCGCGGGCGCCGAGGCGGAGCACATCCCCCTCCGCGCCAGCACCATAGCCAGCGCCGCGCCCCTCCGCGCTATCGCCGCCGCCATCTCCCCGCCTTCCCGCCGTGCCGGCGCGTTTCACTCGCCGTGGCTGTGCTGCGCAAAAGTGTTAAGCCTTGCGTGCCACTTGAGTCCTGCGTGCAGTGCAGTGCTGGGCTTTGTGGATCGCGGTTGCTTCCTGCGTTGGGATGCGGAATTAAAGTTGCTCACGTCACGTTGTCTGGATGGAGAGGAGGAGAGAGATATCCGTCCGCCTCCACCTCCGCTCTTCACAGCATCTCCACTCGTCTCCCTGGCGAGGCTCCCGAGTGACATTTTTTTCATCCGGACGGTGAAATTCGGTACACCCGGTTTCTTATTTTCGTCTGGATTTGACCCTTCATCCATCCGGCGAGTCCACGCCATCCCCGGTCCTCCGGGGAGCTATCGGGGAGTCCGGACGAGTGAAAAGTGGGAAGGGCCCGATCTGTCGGCGACTGGACACACGAACCCCACCACCACCTCGCTCAAAATCCCCCCCACCCCTCGTATCTCTCTCGCCGCCGGCACCATCCCGCCGGCTTGTTACCCAGATTCCGCCGTCCCTCCTTTCCACATGCCTATATTCCGCCGTCTTTCCACGACGGCCTACCTGCCTACTCCTCCGCCTTCGACAGCCTACTCCTCATCGTTCGCGTCTCGGCTAGCCTCGACCACGCCCGTCAGGTGTTCGTCCATTTGCCTCGCCGGCCATGGACTCGAACGAATAGGGGGAGCTGATGTTTGTCGAGCTTATGTGTGGTGACCCAGCGTACCACTGCATGGTGTAGTACACAAGTCGTTGACATAACACAAGTGAAACA
>NC_061510.1:320509070-320752371 GCF_022539505.1 Lolium rigidum | reverse complement strand
TGATCAGATATGATAAGAAACTAGGGTTTTAGAGTTACTACTAAAGTGTAATGATCACATGGGTTAAATCTTTAGGGTTTTAGAATTGAAACAATTTTGAGATGATCACCTGAAATAATGAAATCAAAGTCTTACTAAATTGAAACTAGGGTTTCTAAGTTATGGTACAACTCCTAAAATGATGATTGAAAATATAGATGTGGTAACTAATTACTTTGAAGCATAATTAGTAATGGTTTGACATTTTATTAATCTCCACAAGATTTAATAATTAGGGTAATTCTTATTTAGGTTTAATTTAGAATCAGAGTTTAATAATTGTTATTAGGGTTTAAAATAATTAACTTGTTAACTAAAGATGTTTAAGTAAATAAGTTTTGATTTACCAAAATAATATTGGCTTATAATATTTTCTTGAGTTATTACTATTTAAAGAAAATGGAAAATAGTAATTTGCAATTAGGGTTTATGAATTACCACTAATATTTAAGTTAATGCAAATATGATAAATAAAATTAATCCTAACATTTTACTTAGTTACTGAATAGTTAAAATTTAATTTTTACACTTAACAATTTATTGAATTCAAATTGTATTTTAAATAATTGAAATGGCATAATTAATAAGGTTAAAAATAAGTGAAATTTTATTTTGACACACATTTTTGTTTTATATTTTATTTGAATAGAGTTTATTTTTGTGAGCATTTTGATATATTATTCATATTTTTCTGAGTTGAAATGGATTTTCTAGAATTTTGCAAAGTCTTAGCATTTTTCTGGGAATTTGAAATAACCGGAAAATGCTAAATATACCGAGACAGTTCTACCCGCAGGGACGGACAGGTGGGGCCAGGTACACGTCGACTGCCACGTTGGCGTGGACTAGTCAAATACTACGCGGGTCCTACAGGCCATGTTGACCTCGCCGGCGGCTTGACCGCCGGCGGCCGGCGCACGGCGTGCGCCGCCGATTTATGGCCTCCCGGGATGGGCTACTCGGAGGTTTCCGACTCGCCTTGATTCACCGAACACGATGGCGTGGTCGCCCTACTCGAGGGATCACCGGAGCAGCGACGGCGAGCATGTGCTTGCGGCGGCTCAACTCCGGCGAACTCGGAAACAATGCTACGGTAGATTCTAGGATGCAATAGATAGCTCGGAGGAAGCGCAAGCTCACCCCGAGTGCCGACGGTGTGATCGGCTCCGGCGATTGTCGACGGAGACGACCACGATTGGAGATTCCCCGCGAATCGCTGCGGAAGGGATCGATAAAATTGCATCGATTCGTAGCTTCCCTGGACGATTGCTTGTGCCCAGATGCTCCTCTGGACGAGGCGCTCCTCCTCGACCACGCGCCGGAGGCTGAAGTGACCTCCTCCGCCGTGTTCTTGATCGACGCCCGCGACGTAAAGTGGATGATTGTGGAAGATAGCGATGGATTGAGGGGAAATGGAAGGGCAGCGAAGAACTAGGGTTCTACGGCGAAGCTACTGGTAGTTTTATAGAGCTCGGCGAGGCTTCTACCGTAATTTCACCGACGGCAGTGGCTCAGATGCGTCGACGACGGTGAGGTGTGCTGGGGCACGTATCTTGGCGCTAAAGGATAGGACGGACGCGAGAGAGATTAGGCGCGGTTCTCAGATGGTCTGCGACGTCCAGGGTTGTCCCTATCTCCAACGGTGAGGTGGCCAGGGCGTCTCGGTGTGCCTGTCGACGCCGTGGAGGAAGACGACGCCCTCGTTTTGTTTCACGCCGCCGACGAAGCGGTACGAGGCCGTGGGCCGGACCGGGCCGTGGAGTTGGCGTGGGTCTTGGGCTGCTGCTGGACTGTCAACGGCCTGGACAGGTAAGTTCCCTCTCTTTTCTCTTTTCTATTTATTTTCTGTTTTATTTTCTGAATTGAATTTGTTATTTGAATTCAAATTTGAATTCTGTTTTGTTTTGTAGATTCTTAAACATTTGAATATCAGTATAACTTGATAACCAAGCTCACTGTAATATCTTGTTATTTAAACAAATTTTTAGTTTAGGATTTAATTAATATCTTGTGAGGCTTGAGTAAAATATAAATGGTTTAGTTATTTATTTCAATCCCCTTTTTAATTTAGGAACCAGATCTATTTAAATGATTTGAAATTTAGAACATGTGCATGGTGAACACATTTTATTTTTCTAGTGCTTAACCATAGTGATCATTCACATATAATTTAATTATGGCTAGGGTTTAAAGTAGATGGTAATAGGGATGGATTGGATCATGATTTTATGTGAAGAATTGTTTCCAAAGATTTAGGAATATGGTTGGCTTCACTCTGTGTTAAATAACCTTGCTTAGCAATTCTGGCTTGGCTTATTACTTGTGATACATGATACACAAGTTAGGTAACAATATTTTATGTGGAATTGATTCCATATGACAAGGTTTATGGTTTTGGAAATATTTCACTATTTGAAGTATGAAATAGGCATGAGGCATGGTAGGGTTATAATTATAATCCAAAGTAATGCTTGGATTGGAATTAAAATATGGCCTAGGGTTTTAGTTATGATCACCCATGTGATACACAACTAGGTTTAGGTACCATAAGCTTGGGTTATGTTTAGGGTTACTCCTCACTTAGGTAGAATTATTGTTATCAAGGCAATTCTAGGTTGGTCTCAAATGTTTGGATAGGCAAGGTTTAGATACCATATCAATACTACTTTATATAAGGCATGAGTATTGGTTTGGTTAACTACTAATGAGTTACTTATTATTTCATGTGAAGAATGAGATCTATTGATCATATGTATAGGTTTAACTTATCAACTCAATTTATAAAGTAAGATCATGCATTAGACATGATCCACTTATTCATCACTAATCTCTCTTCTTTAATACTTCTCTCAACACACTCACTTAGATTCTTAAGGTTTATGATCATCACCCAATTTGTAATAATCAAAGTATTGGCCTCACAACAATTTATTGGTGAATTATTGTTCTCTCTCCAAGATCAAGTATAAGTCCATATACTTGAGTATACCTCTTTAGGTTGAGCTATTGTAAATAGGTAGGGTTCCTCTAGGGTTTATGATCATTACCAAGTTGTAATAATCACAACACTTGTCTCTCTCTTGAATCACTAGTAAAAGAGGTTCTTACTTACTAGCAAGTGTTAGCTAGGTCAAGTAGGGTTTAATACTTTACTTATACTTATTATAACATTGGTTAGTATCAACAATTACCTCCCTTGGACAAGGTTTAAATATTTAGCTAGGTTCTATTTAATGGATGATATAAGCATATTGATGATTCTCTCCTTTCTCTAAGGTTTAATGGAATGAGTTGGGAAATAAGGTTGGAATGGTCAAGGTTAATGAAGAATGAATATGAATGTTCTTGACTTGGTTCAAGCATTGTAGTTGAAAAGATATACCATGTGACTCATGGTAGGAACATTTATTTAGTAGAAAACATGGATAAGATAAGTATAGAATAGTTTCTTAGTTAATTGTGTTCTTTGATTTATAGTTGAATAATTATTCACGTGTTGTTGTAAGGAATGGCATGTTGAGATCTTTCATAAGATCTTGTAGTTGATCCTTACTTAAGGTGTTGTTTGTTGTAAAACTAATTCTATTTAATCTAGCCCATAGATCAAATCATCTCTACCCAAAACAGGGTTTTAGCAAAGATCACAGTGAAGTTTATAGCGCTTGACTTGATGATCTACTTCAATTCCAGCAAGTCAAGTGAAACTTCGATTCATCGTGGTAAGTTTTATTTGAAAGCGCGAAAATTCCCCGGATTTTCTATGCATGAATGCAATGCACACTTTGGTGTTCTCTCATTTTATTGCCTCTAAACCTGGGATATTACATTATGCGAGAAGAGATGGCAGCCGCCGCCCATGACGAGGAGCACATGATGATCCTCGGTTGCTTATCAAGCATGTACGCTGGGGTGGCAACTGGTCGACATGGTGGGTCGGCACCAGGTCGCCGGAAGTGCAAGCCGAGACAGCGAATGGAGGGCTACTGCATGTTGTACGCCGACTACTTCGCCGACAATCCATTGCACGGTGAGACTGTTTTCAGGCGTCGTTTCAGGATGAGCAGAAAGCTATTTCTGCAAATTGTGTATGCCATCCGAGACTTTGACCCCTACTTCAGATGCAAGACGGATTGCACTGACTTGGTTAGATTTTCGTCACTGCAGAAATGCATAGTGGCTATGAGGATGCTGGCGTATGGAGCTCCCGGTGATGGTGCAGATGACTATCTTCGGATGGCGGAGTCCACCGCCCTTGATTGTTTCTGCCGGTTCTACAGGGCCGTCATAGCAGTGTTCCAGGACTTTTACTTGAGATCACCCACTGTCAAAGACACTCAGAGGATCCTTGCAACAAATGAAGCTAGGGGTTTTCCAGGGATGCTTGGAAGCATTGACTGCATGCATTGGAAATGGAAGAACTATCCGTTTGCGTGGCAGAGAATGTACAAGGGTCACAAAAAAAGGCTGCACTGTGGTATTTGAAGCAGTGGCTACCCATGATCTCTGCATTTGGCACTCTTTCTTTGGTATGCCTGGATCCAACAATGACATCAACGTCCTAAACTGCTCCCCGATCTTTTCCAAGCTTGTTGAGGGTCATGCTCCCCCGGTGAACTATGTGATCAATGGTCAGCACTACAACAAAGGATACTACCTTGCAGACGGTATCTATCCAAAGTGGGCAACATTAGTGAAGACTATCTCGAGACCCGGCACCCCCAAACATTCCGAGTTTGTCAAGAAACAAGAAGCTTGCCGAAAAGACGCCGGGCGTACATTTGGTGTCCTCCAGCGGAGATTTCATGTCGTCCGGTTCCCCGCAATGACTTGGTCCAAAGATCAGATGTGGGAGGTGATGAACTGTTGTGTGTGCTTACACAATATGATTATTGAAAATGAGCGAAAACATCCGGTTCCTTTGGCTGAGCAAGAAGCACCATATGAGAGAGAGGGTCCTCTTGCACAGCCTAATCACCAGGTGCCGACATCATGGGCCGCCTTCATTGCTATGCGCCAGGAGATTCGAGACTGTACAATGCATCAACAGCTGCAAGATGATCTGGTGGAGCACATATGGGCGCTCCGAGGCAACGCCGACGCCGACGCCAACTAGTCTGTCTTTATTAATTTGTTTCAAAACTTGTGAAATTGTGTGCTTCATTTATTTCAGCACTTGTTAAACATTGTACTAATTTTCACCGAATTTGTTTCAGCAATTCTCGCCGAACTTGTTAAATTTTATGTCGAATTTGTTTGAAATATGTCAAACGGCCGAGCTTGGGGGTGTCCTGCCGGGGGGGAGGGGGGCTGGAACTTCGGCGCTCCCCAGGCCAAATTTTCCTCCAATCCGGAGGAAAATTTTGCCGGATTTGGGTGTGGGGAGTGCCAACGAGTGGAGATGCTCTCAGTGCTGCCGTTTCCGTTTACTACAGACTAGTAGTAAGAGCATCTCTAGTCGAGTCCCCCAAACCATCCCCAAAGGGATTTGGGGCGCGCCGGACAGAAAAATATTCCCAACCGCGTCCTTCAAAACCCTTTTTTGTCCGGCACGCCCCGATACGGTGTCCGGCGCCTCGAGCCCGTCCCCGTCCCATAGGGGACGCTCCGGGCACGCCGGACACAACGAAAAGCGAGGCGAAGCGACGCGGGCGGGCTCGACGCGTCAGCGACACATTGAATTTTAACCTAACTGTCGCCTACCTCGCGAAGGAAGTTATTCGTGCGCAGTGACACACGGTGGTATCTTTGCCTTAATGGCGACGGAGGGGCAGGCGAGACGTCTCGTCGGTGCTGCGCAGCCTCCACGCGTCGCCAGCGTTCGCACGCCACCGCGCGTTCCCGCGCTTTCTTCTCGTCTCTTCCCGCGCTTTCTTCCCGACATCGGCGTCTATAAAACGCCCTCCCGGCTCAATGGCAGCCACCACAGCCGCCGGCACCCCTTTCTCCATCACAAGCATAGCACTCGTCGCTCCACCGCCGTCACCTCCACCACCAGTGCGCAATAATGAACCGCCCCGGCGATGACCACTTCCCTCCACCGTCGTCTCCTCCAGCACCACCTCCACCAACGGATTCGTAGTCCGGCATCGACGTCGCCGCCCGGGAAGAGCGGTGGCGGCGAGGGACGGAGAACTGGCGTGCACATCGTCAGGAGCGGCGGGAGGCACTCGAGCAGCAGGCCCGCCAGCAGCGTGAGGCGGCGCACGCGGCGGATGTAGCGGCGTTCTACGCCCCTGGCCCCACAGCTGCCGAGAGCGCGGCGGCAACTGCGTGGCAGGAGGAGGCGCTGGCGGACACCATTGCGGCGTTTGATGCCTCCACGGCAGAAGAGGCACGGCGGCGCCGGACGGAGGAGATGAGCCGGCGGTGGGATGATGAGCGGCGGCGCCAACGCGAGGAGCGGGAGGCGCAGTACCGTGAACGGCGGGAAGCGATCGAGCGCCGGTGGCGGGAGTCGATGGAGCGCTCGCAGCAGCTAGCGACGGAGGAGCCCATCAGCGGGAGGCGGCGCTGGCGGCAACGGAGGCGGCCTGGGGGAGACAGGCAGAGGAGTTGGCGGCGGAGGCCGACGCGTTGGCGGTGGCGATGATGGAGGCGCCAACGGATGAGGAGGAGGCGCCAATGGAGGAGGAGGAGGCCGAGGCGGAGGAGGAGGAGACTGAGGTGGAGGACGACGACGATGAGTTCGAGTGGTTCGACGACGACGGGCCGCACCCGAACGAGACGGCCGATCAGCAACGCGCGCTCGTCGAGTCCTTCGAGTCGAAGAAGAAGCTCCAGGACGCCGCCCGTGCCCGCGAAGAGGTGCAGATTCGTCGCGCCATCGAGCTCTCCCTCTAGGCGGCGCAGCAGGGGAGGGCAGGCGATGACGCGCTGCTGGAGCAGCGGCGTCTGGCCACCGCCCTACGCATGGAGAGGCGGCGCGCGCAACAGGAGCTGCGGCAGAGGGGAGGCGACGACGGGGCAGGGCCGTCGAACGCACCGCCGGGCGGTGAGTAGGCTAGGGTTTAGATGAAATGTAGCCATTTTCATTCAAACTTTGTAATACATAATCAAATTTGAATGAAAACTTTTATTTTCGTGCACTAATATTTATTTTTATTTGGGGATTTTGTTTGGGGGAAGCGACTGGAGAGCGACGTCCCCCAAACGCGGCACGAACAAAACACGTCCCCCAAACGGTTGATCCGGCGCGGTTTGGAGGACGCGACCGGAGATTCTCTAATAATGAGCAGGATTTGGACACCCAGTGAAATACCTAAAAAAATCATAGTCCATTTAAATTTGGTTTAAATTTGGGTTGGTTGTTACCCTCCATTATGGTCCGCCTCATTTGTCTGACTCCAAACATTATTTTAAAAATATTTAGACAATTCTAAGTTTGAAATTCAAATTTTGTTTCAGAATCTTGCAGGGAAATCTTGTTCCCCTCCAAGATTTTCATCAAATCGGTACCCAAAACCTTGAGTAAGTGTTTCACACTCGCTCGGGATTCTCTTTCCACGACAGAATTGTGACTTGCTCTCCTAGTCATTTTGAACGCACGAGGTGTGAGCAAGGCTGAAGGACTCGGCTCACCAGTGGCGGACCCAGAAAAGATCGTGAGTGGGGGCATATCATTTGAGTGGGGGCACTTCTTCTCTAAATTTGCCAAATTTTAATGAATCTTCTTCAGACTATTTACAAATGCCAAGGAAATTCAAAATTTGAGTGGGGCCTATGCCCCACTCAGCTACACCTGGGTCCGCCCCTGCGGCTCACCTTAGCTTATACTACATGACGGAAGGAGTATAAGCTAAGGTGATCTTTCCCTAAAAAAACAAAGCTAAGGTGATCTTAATTTAACTTGTTGGAACTCAACTCATGTGACGCGTCAACATGGTTGCGAGTGAGTTGCAACTCCATCGGGGAAAGAGAGCCCGAGCGAGTGCCCCGTATGCGCACTCATACTACTGTAGAGACATTCTTTTCCCAACGGAGGTGTATTAAATCTCGAGGAAGTTTGGACTGCGTTGAGTAAAAGGTTCAGCTGTAAAATTTTGTTCATACTCAACTCGTAATGATCTCCATTCCATCTCGAGATAATTTCAAACTATGCAAAACAATATTTTTATACTTTTTTACATATGGAACAAAGAAAATACAATCCACAACATATAGAAAAACTATGTTAAACTTCGAGATTTGCTTAACTAAATTCCAACAACCGTAGAAGGAAGAAATGCAGTTCACATCAAAAAAAATTACACCTTTACCATAGGGGAAACTCCTAGGAATTCACATCATATAAGGTACCATATTATCATATTTCCTTGAATATTTCAAGAATAATTATTATATGTAATTATATTTTTCTGAGCTATCGAACTTAATCGAGTGAGTTAGTATTGGCTGAAGATCATCTTCAATCAAACTATATAAGATATGCATACTCGGTTCATTTTTTTCGAGCGGATCATGAGTTGAGCTAAAAGATGATCTGATCTAGGTTTTCTTGCAATTCTACAACGTGAGTTTGGAAGGATCACGAGTTGAGCTAAAAGACGAGCTAATCTAAGATTTTCTTGCAACTACACATCGTGAGTAAATGGCCAGAGCCAATCTTGAGGCAAAAATCTCCCTGCCCCTAAAGCGTTTATTTTGTTTTTTTCAGATAATTTTTCTTGTCTGAGTTGATCATTCAGTAAGGTCAAGCAACATAATGCTATAGCTATCTGATTCTTACACTTCCCAAGTTATAGTCACACCCATTTCAGTTTCTGTTGTGTTAAGCTTCTGGTTCATCTTTTTATAGAATATCTTTTGTTTTGCAGTCTGACAAGATAAATCTGAATATCAAAAGGGTTATTGGATATCCGCAATTGTGTAATAAGTTGTGGAATGGCATTTGGTTTGCAATAGGCAAGCTTGGTAATCATTTCACTCCAGTAGCAACTATCACTGTGTCTCCAATGCCTCCAATCTGCAAGTGGAGGATACTCTCAGTACTTAATAAGGCTATTGCAAGACGCCGGACTCTAACCTCATTAGGCTGGTGCCAACGCGGGCTGGAGGGCGGGCGGTAACGCCCGCGACGGGGCGGGAGAGGGGCGGGAGGCGGGCGGGACGAGAGGGAGGGGTGCCGGCGGGGGCGCCCGGCGCTAGCGCCCGCTCCCGCCCGGCTGGCGCCCGCGTTGGCGGCGAGAGGGAGGCGGGAGAGGGGCGGGAGGCGGGGCGAGAGCGTTGGCACAGCAACGCGGGCGAGGCGAGAGGTAGGAGACGACCTGGCCGGGCAGTTTTTATTTTATTTTCTTTCCTTATTTTATTCTTTAAATTGCTTTATTTTATTTTCTTTCCTTCTTTTAGGCTACCAAATTGATTCAAACAAACTTTGGAAAGTTTGTAATCTAACCAGTATGATTTTCGGTCACTAATGATTACTCTTTCAGTTCAAAATACAAACACAAGTACACACTTGTCATATAGGCTATTTAGAAAAACAAGAAACATAATTTGTATTTTTATTAATTATTATTTAATCGGTAAAAAAATCGAGTGAAATAACTTAATGTGGAAAAGAAATGGTGATGTGGAGGAGAGAGAAGTGAGAGTGGGGACTATAGCCCATGCATTGGCACCGTGTGGTGAGAGTGGGGTGAGAGTGGGGTGAGAGTGGGCCAAAAGCTGATGTGGCGGGGCGGGAGCGGGGCGGTGCGTTGGCACCAGCCTTAGAAGCATACAAGTACTAGATGGACCTAGCGCGCTTTGCTGCGCCCTTCTTTATTGTTCTTATTTAGTTTTGGCGCGATGTCGTATTTGACTTCGCCAAGGAGGAAAGGGATGTAATTTCAAGTTCATCAGGATCCAAGTTCACCATTGGATTATTTTGAACTCAGAGACCTACACAAGTTGCCAGAAATTCAAAATACTCGTACATATCTGCTAGATAATGCATCTGCTTAGTAAAAGAAAAACAGATAGAAGGTTATCCCAAGAAACTGAAGACCTTACCAATAACAATTAACCTTAGATGTTCCGTTCTTCACATCTAGCCATACTTGAAGATTTTCCATTGATTATAATCAATAAAAACCCAAAATATACTTTACTAAACTATTGCAATAACAGCAAAAGTGCAGTTTCGAACCTCAGTTACCACTCGGCACCTCTGCCTCGGCTGACAACCACTAAGGTGCAGCGCCTTCCTTCTTCCATAAATATCTGGTGCAGTGATTTAGCTTGTACTATTGCTAGTTTGTGTGAGTTGAGTGGCTAGGAACAAATCGTAGCATTGCAGTCTTCATCTTCAGCTAATAATCTGAGCAGATTGTAACTTCTTCCTTACCTCACGGGTTATTCCCTCATGCTAAAAATACTTCACAATATGAAAAATGTTATCTGCAAGTATTTGGCATGTCTCGGATTATGGTAAGCTCTTTTTGTGGACATACTTCTTTGGCTATACAATTAAAGAGGAACATGATGTTATTACAAAAATATAAGAACAGTCAGTTGTAGTTTGTCGCCATAAAGGCAGTAACATGGCCCCACAAGTACTAATAGCGGCAGGAGTCATATCAGCTAGAAGAACTCAAAATGTCTTCAGTAGAATCTTGAATGTAAAATAACTTACTTGTTGAGCCAACTTTCTGTCATTTCCTTACTTGTTAAAGGAACTTACAATTCACTATCAGTTCTTGTTATTTTGATCTAAACAGAAATGTAGAGTTGATAGTCTGAGGTAGTTCAAGAAATTCCTACTGAGGTTTATTTTATTCGTCAACTGACTATTCTTGGCAATGAAGTTTAAAATTTGAAGACAAAAAATACTGATAATTCATATGAATTAATTTTTTAAATATAAATGTAGAGCTAATATTTTGAGGTAGTTAAATAAATTATTACTGAGTTGTTTTGGGGACTTTCCGATCATTGATTTAAGTCTCCACATCTAAAACTGAAAGTTCATAAAAAATGCTAATTTGTTAATTAAGGACATTTTGGAAATATATGATAAGCTAATTTTTATATACAAAATCAGAAGAAATGTGATGTAATTGTTTCTGGCATTTCAGGCTAGCACCTTGAGAAATGTAACATGAGATAATTCAATAGGCTGACAATGCATACAGTAGTTAAATCAATACATCAAATATGGATACACATGCATACCTTTACGGGTGCATTCTTTCAGATTTAGTGCATGCTGCAGACGAAAAGATAACATTATATATTCCTGCTGCCATATCGAACTCAGCATTCATGTAGTCAACCGCAAAGGAGCAAATGTTGCGAAAGAGTAGAAAATTCTGTGGAGTAGCAAAGTGTCATCCAAAATCATTTGGGGTAGGCAACAAAAGTTTTGTTGTAGCCTATAACAAATCCACAACTGGAAGCAACAAAATGACCAGTTCTAATAACTGCAAACACCAATAATGATTACACAATCAGTGTTCTCTGATGACAACTGATGCGAAATTTGTACATGTACTCTTAAGCCATGCACCTCTACCCTCTAGCTTTAGTGCCCTGACTCAACACTAGCGCTGTCAGGCAAAAAATTAATTCACACCTATAGTCTGATGTTTTTCTGTCCAGAAAGCACATTCACGCTAAGTTTTATTCTTGATAGATCACTGTCAACATTGAGCTACATGCATTGAACCGAATCCATTAAGCATTTTAACAGTTGCAACAAGTAGGTGAAGCAGGGTATCTCACGTGTGTCTCTCATTTTCAAGGTAACACCAAGGCCATTTCCTGAAAGAGTTTATATGCTCAATGACTGTTCCAATATGGTTAAGGTTGGAGGTACTAAAATTGGGCAAGGACTTAGGACAAAAGTACATCAGATGAATGCTTTCGCTTTGGGATAGTTTTGGCCTGATGGGTGTGTATGTCTTCTTAATATATATAGTGTCTGTTATTCAGGATGATATGTTGAACTGAATCCAAAGCGGAGTTACTTCGAAGCACTACATCTGAATCTAGTTGTGCAGTAATCCTCCAGGCTTGTAACATGTCTATTCACAGATCGAAACCAATCATGGATAAACTCAAAAGAAAACAGCTAATGTTTCCTGGGACTCTTTGATTTCGCAGGTTATATTTTTGTTACCCTATGTCTTCATGATACAAAGAGTAGACTCATTATCCATGCACCAGACACCAGCAACGGCACAGACGACTGACAAATATACTAACAACAACATAGAACAAGTATGCATACGACTGAACAAATACAGCAAGTTCAACGGAGGGACTTGGCTGAGTAGGTACTTTTCAAAACATGCAATGAATGGTTGAAATGAACTCAAAACATCACTGGTCGGAAAAATTGCCGTTTCAGAGCAAGCAAGGTCAAAATACATATCAATAAGTTAGATTTGAATAATTATATATGTTTCTTGAACTCAATCTAGGCTATACTGCACACGAGGATGCTATAACAAGAAAACTTACTGCAGAAAAGCAAAGTTAGGCTTTAGTATTTGTCTGAACAGATTTAGAATAAATAGTTGTTCAAGCATGTCCGCACGAGTATGCAATGAACATTCCAGACCAATAGGTATATACAGGTAATTGAGATGGCATATTCAAAGGAATCTTGTTCTGCAGAGTAAAGTTCCAATGGAATTTACTACTTTCTGAGCACAAAAAAGTGCAAGAAGATTAACTCCTTTAGCATCATCCAAAAATTTGATGCCCATACCACAAATCACAACAAACTCATTCCAACCAGTGCTCAAAAACATATGACATGTACCTGTAGCCCACATCTAGAGGCATATTGCACGCATGAAGCAGGAACCGACAGAAATAGGGTAAAAGCAGCCACCATTTTGTTTCTACAGAGAATCACAATCTATCTTATTACGGAGAATCGGAATCTGACCAAAGAAAGGTCGCTGCTATTCTGCTGACGGCCGGCCTACTAAGTACTAACCAATCAACAAGAATCCAGTTAGAGGAGTGTCAGCGACGTAATGGAGGAGGAAAAAGTCAAAGGGCAGCGTGGTGTGGAGCTTACCAGAAGCCATGGCGGTACCACCGCGGCGAGGGTCCGCTCCATGGACGTGGGTCTCCTAAATCCGGTCGGTTTCGCCGGCACGCGGTAGGTCTACATCTCCTATGCCGCTCGTGCTGGGCGCTCCGTCCGTGGTGGCCGGTCTGCGGCGGCGGCGCTCCCGCCCGAGCTCAGGCCCGGGCGATTTGGGAATTCCTTTGGTTGATCCTCTCTGCATTTTTGCCAAAGGGTAAAAAACGGCCGGCCGGCCACCGCGGCGGCGCCACCCCAAAGCCGCACGCGCCGCCACAGCTGAGCCGATGGAGAAGGAACAGAATGTCTCGCCGACCACACCTGCTGCTGACCAGAGAAGAAAGAGATGGAAGCCCGGGTTAAAAGAAGGCGAAACCGACCACGCGATCCCAACCAGCGCGACAGAGCTTCGCGACGACACGTACACAGGCTAGGAAAGAACAGCGTGGGACCCACGAAAAGGACAGGCAGAGCAACGAGCAAAGCCCCCGACCCTGGGAGCTTAGTGCTCTTTAAGGATTTGATTGATGCAATATCTGCTATATACTCATGCTGGCAGTACCAGCGATGTCATGTATTTATAGAAACTGCAAAACCTTACTTAATGATCCTCAAGAGTTCGATTCAGTAACAGCTTCTTGTAGATATGCTCTGCATGTTTACCTCAACACTTGTTTGCAACTGCTCCACCCATTCATGCCTTATGTAACAAAAGAACACTGGCATCATCTTCCTCTGCCTAATAATTCTTGCAAGAAAAGGTCCATTACGATAACAGAATATCCATGTGTTAGGGTATTTTTTTTCATGTCTTAATACAAATACAGACGATGTCACATTTGAATACCTATTTACAGGTGGAAAACTACTGTTATTTATGACAGGAATGGGAAGATGATAAACTTGAAAGTGACGTTGGTATTGACTTGGATACAATGAATATACTTAGATCTCTGAAGCCACCAACAGATACAAATTAAAGGTGTGTATATACTGTTGGACTTTGTCTTTATTCTGTACTATGCATGATATATACATGCTTCTTCTTGTTGTGGCTTGTGAAAACAATGTCTTATTGCTTATTTTCTCATGAACAAATGACTTGCTTTTGCACTTCGCCGAGGCCAACATATTGATGCAACTGTTCAGTGCTATCAATCTCTAGCCGTGTTTCTTTCTTCTGTATCATTGCTCAAGATTTTTGCCTTATATTTCCTAATTTGCTTTTGGTCCTTTGTGGCAGTGCTTTCGCCATTGGGGCAGCATTTTCTGGGTTGCCGAGCTCATTTTGTTAGGTATTACATATAATATCATATGTACATGTGGACTTTTTTTCAGTGGACTTTTTTATGTGTTTTGCTTTGTTTAGGACATATGTACATGGAAACCATAGGTTGGGCATACTTTACCATAAAATAGGCTCTGTTTGAGCCATGGCGGGGGTTTCCACATACAGATCCTGGATTTTACCAAGTGCTAGCCCATTATGCGGAAATCGTCAACGCCGGGTACATCCAAGGTTAGCCAAACCTTACATCACACGTGTACATATATGTTAGGGGCAGATGCAAGTTTTCCAACAATTCGACGCTCCGGTGATCCGTATCTTGGGAAACACTAGGGCGGGACCCCGCAGATCTACCCCTAGGGTTAGGGTTAGGGTTATAGTTAGGGTTAGCAATGTATGTGGAGACCCTAGGGTTAGGGTTAGGGTTAGGGTTAGAGTTAGGGTTAGAGTTAGGGAAACCCTAGGGCTAGGGCTAGGGTTAGGGTTAGGGAAACCGTAGGGCGGGGACCCCGCGGATCGTCACCCGTGGGACCTACATATGCCATCTACAAATTCTTAAAAAATAGAACCATTTTTTACATAATTCATACTAGTAAATAAATAATAGAAACATAATACAAAGTAATATGAGAGAGAGAAAAAAGAAAAAAAAATTATATGCCGAGGGTGGCCGTCGGCATAGGGGGAGCCATGCCCTATGCCGAGGGTAGCTCTCGGCGTCTGTGCGACGCCGTGAGCGGGCAGTGACGGCGCGGGCGCGAGGGCAGGCGATGCCGGTGCTACGCCGACGGTAAGTCTACGCCGACGGCCGGCCTTCCGAGCTGCCCCGGCGATGCCGTACGCCGACGGCCCCGATAAAAAGCCCTCGGCGTAGATTCTGGCCGTCGGCGTATGGCTCCATTCCTGTAGTGCATTTTGTATGGCAGAAATACTTTTGTACACCCACGCATGGGTGTGGGTGTTTCCGTCACCGTCCATTTTACTTTTGTATGGGTGTCTTTCTTATGTCAGTACCTAAACTTTGGCTGTCATAAGTTGGATTTAGACGATCATGATGTGACTAGCTTGATATTTGATGGATGTTTGTTGTTTTGGTAAGGATATTTCCAAAAAGGTCAGATAAACGAGCTGTAACCTGTCCTGAAACTTAATGCTTATGTGGTGTTGCCCTGTCTGTAGGTGTCTTGTTGCATGCTTTTCTTGACTCAGATAAAATTAATCATGATATTGCTAGGAGGGGCAGGGAGACATATGCAACAGGTCTTGGTAAAATAAATGACAACCCTTAGGATCCAAAATTTGATTAAGCTTTCATCAATATATTCAGAAAATATATTCAGAAAAGCACATGTACTTCAGTAGCGTGAATTAGGTTTAACTATACCAATGATTTTAGAGAAGCATATGTACTGTACTAGCCTATATTCATATTTCCGTGTAACAATTAAGTTTCGACATCCAAGGAAGCATCAAGCTTCGCTTCTGTTGGAAGTGGTTATTTTTCCTATATTTAAGGCAGAAGCATATTATCTCGATGCAGTATAATAAAATATTGAATTGCATAAGAAAAATAACATTCATTACCATTGTATTTGAGTGGAAAGAAATATCCTGAATACTGCCTTCTGTATGTACTTCTATTATTCCATGTTTTTTCTTTGATGAAGTGACTGTTGCATGTTGCTTTATTATGACTTATGATGTAGGCTTTGCAAGATCTGCCCTGAGTAGTTTGCACCACGACAAATAAAATTTAATGATGCTTCGACAGACTAGGAATGGCTGGATAGCCGGATGGTGTGTGGTTGTAAGTTGTAACTGAAGCCTCCTTGTCATTTATGTAGAAGATGCTTTGTATCTGCTCACAAACAAACTTTTTCATTTTGGCTTGCTTAGATATTTTATAAATAGTTTCATCTTTCTAAGTATCTCTATGCTTGGATCTGATAAACTAAATGTGCTTTTTAGATCTTCTCATAATTCCAGTAACTTCCATGCCACATATGGCTTTCTCAAAACATCAATGTCCTTCATGTGTTCGGTCTATGGCTGGCTGGTTGCTTGGTTCTCTGACCTAATTTTCACCTGCTAATTTTCTTATTGTGGATAAGGAAGCCTTTGAACTTATTCACCTATATTTATCTCTTGATTCTGCAAAATGAAAGAAAATTGGATTTTCCTTATTCGAGTGCCAAACTTCTTGTATGGATTACACTGGGAATCTTGTTTTCTTTTTTTGCTCTGCATATGATTTCTGCACATTAGCGGTGTGTACTTTCTATACATAACGAGTATTTCCTTTGGTCACATGTGACTCTGCTCTTTTTTTCTCCAAAGGTTATTTTATCCAGATCTATTAAAACTTTAACTGCAGATTTCGATCGTTCTTTGTTATTCAATGGGTAAGAGTTTCGCCAACTGGATGCATATACACATTTGTTGATTGTTGAAAAACATGCATCTATCTTTACTGTGATGTAGAGATTTCATTATTTGTCAAGGTTCCAAAAAGCGTAAAGCATAAGAGTAGCGATAGGCTCTCTCTTAGAGCTTTTTGCGCTTAAGCGTCGCTTAAGCTCGCTTAAGCGTTTTCAAAAAATGCCAGAACTTTGCCTATTTTCCAGCAGTCAACGCATTTGACGTGTAAATATGAAGAAAATATATGAAGGATATAGGTGATTAGCAAGCCAGCAAGCACATATGAATTCAAACTGAAATATCAAATTGACAAAGCTATCAAATCAGTCACAACTAAAGCTAGCACAGTATCAAGCATCAAATAATTAAGTTTGATAAGGTGATCAACGATCACACATACACATAACAAGCAAATAGCAGATTCAAATGACAGGTAAATTCAGTTCAAAGAAGAAAACAACTGGTTTGTTGCTTCCAAACCGCTTAAATCACCGCTTCAGCTCAAACCGTAGCGTTATGCTATCGCTCAGCGCTTAAGCGTACGCTTAAATACGCTTTCTTGAACCTTGTTCGTTGTCAGATGATCCAGCTGATTTTTGTTCTAGCTACACAATGGAATTGCTGCTCGGCTCAGATGCTAGGCTGGTCTGAAGTGTATGTTAACTGCAAGATATAGTGCCCTGAACTATATGTCAGTGTCATTTTCATACCACGGTGATAATTTTCAGGTCCAACTTTGTTCTGTGTTTCGGTCTGCTCCTGAGTTTCCTTGATGTGTGCATCTGTTGTCTATGTGAACATGTAAAGCACGCGTGGCAGCTTAGTTCAGGTTTGATCAACCTTTTCATAGGAATTTCTTTCATGTAAGAATCTTTGTATATGTAAACCACTAAGTCACCGTTTCGTATTTCATTGGATACAAACGAAATGCAACTGCCACTAGCTTTTAGTATACTTCATGCAGACAATAGATATTTGGGAGTTTTGTGTGCAAGCGGATCAGATCAGATCTTAATTAGCTTGCAGACTGATAGCTTTTTGCATGTGCTATAGCAAACATTCACCTTGCATTTGATAGGTATTAGTAAGTATTAGATAGGTATGCGATTTGGTCCGCACAGCACCGGTGAGGAGGCCCTCCAAGGGGCGCCCCAACCACTAATCTTTCTATTCTTAATAGGTGATCCCATTTCTCTTCACATGCAACCTATCCACCTCATCAATCACCACCAAGCAATCCTAGACTGCCACCTAAGCAAATATGCCATGTCATCGGAAAGGAAAAACTGCCTTCAGTTTCATGCATTTCACCTAAAATTAATGAAACGTCAGGTCAGCCACCGTTCCATCCAGTATTTTTTCCAAGCAAGTCATCTGTGTATTGCACGTCCTTCATCTTCTCCATTCATTATCACAATTAATCTTCGCCACTTTCACTAACCCAAATAATCATAAGGCATTGATGGATTACTGATTATTGTATCCCACGTCTCCACCCGAGAGCAGCAATATCTCGACGGACCCTGGTCCAGCAATATACCACCACATTGTCTTCTCTGTCTGCTCAACTCCATAATCCTCCACCATAATACGGAGTAAAACACAAGAAACTGACGGAGGCTGAAAACTGCGCGAAAGAAACTGATGGAGGCAGCCAAACAGTCATCGTCACCCTTTAAATTGACTGCTCTGCTAGGAGCCACCACTCCACCTGACATCCACATGGAAAGTTAGATTACCTTCCATGCAGGGGGTGATCCCAATTCTGATGACCGGAGACCTCAAATCTGATGGCCCGCGAGTAATCCTTGCATCTTCTCTACCTTCCAGTTTTCCATCAGACTTTCTTGGATTCCGCTAGGCCGATGGCAAGGAGATGCAGGATCCTTTCGTTCGTTGTTGTACAGGATCCTTTCGCTAGAATTGTGAAGCAGCCATCCTGCAAAATTTGATATGTACTCGGTATTGTTTATGTGTGTTCCCCAATTCCTTAATCCACTTTATGGTCACTTCTTCTTAATCTAACCATTGAAACATAGCCATGTGCTGCTTCCGACTGCAGGAATTCACACAGCTGATGGATGCAGATAGCAAACAGAGGTTAGTTA
Source organism: Lolium rigidum (assembly GCF_022539505.1). Classification (NCBI taxonomy): domain Eukaryota; kingdom Viridiplantae; phylum Streptophyta; class Magnoliopsida; order Poales; family Poaceae; genus Lolium; species Lolium rigidum. The sequence goes on along the minus strand of NC_061510.1, from coordinate 320,733,500 downwards.
AATATCATTGGAACATAGCGATATGCTCCATCCCATTTCATGGTGGATTTATTGTACATGCATTTTCAGTCCACTCTTTTGCCGAAATTTACTGAACACTTCTGAAAGAATAACTGTCCTTTTTCCAGATTAAATATATGCTTGAGCAAGAGCAATCAACTTTCTAATCAAAAAAGGAACATGTCTCCCGACTATGACGTATTGGTTACATATCTTATATTTTAGATTATGGATGCACTGCAGATTACAATTGTAATTCATATTGTTCATAGACAAGCTTGCATTGATACTAACACATATCGTGGGTGTCTCCTTTTTTCAGAGGAACATTTTGGGGGCAATGCCTTACCAGATTGATAATACAATAGAATAGGTTAAAGGAAACTAGATCAATATGAGGACACTGATTTTTCTTGCATGTTGTCTTCATACTATTGCTTGGGTGTACAATTGTGCTAACTTGAATTAGACACATTGACAAAAGTTATCCGAAAGGGAAGTTAAATAAAATATCGAGAAGTTTTTCACATTTTATACATCTTTTTCTACATGCTTTATTTTTTCTGTTTTGAAGAGTAGATCCTAACACTCTTACATTTCATTTGCATTATCAAATCCATTTTGTAGCTCCTATTTATGTACTCCCTCCGTTCCTGAATACAAGCCAAATAGTTTTTCGTGAAATATTCCAGAATCTAGGCTTTAGTGCAACACACCACTTGTATGTAATTTTTTTAGGGATTTGATATGATTTTATTATTTTTTGAAAAGTCCTCATGTTAAATGTTTAGCGCTAATCCCGCCCAAACCAGGTGTAATTTTCTCTCAATATGTTTTCTTTAATTTCCGTGCCAAAACTATATGGCTTATATTTAGGAACGGAGGGAGTATTTTTTTAACATGTTTCCGCAGCAACGCGCGGGGTATCATCTAGTATATGTATAAGAGCATGTCTAACAGGCCCTCTAAAAAACTAGCCTGTATTGCGCGAGTAGAAGGCCCTATATTCGGTTTTTACATGCTGAAAATGCGTGGGAAATATCAGCTGTATTCCCAACCCGTATTCTATTTTACTGGTTGGAAATACGGGTACTGATATTTTTCACGCGATTTTGGCCCGTAAAAACATGATTTTATCATATTTTGCATATTAGAACCAATACAACCATCAAAGTGAATAAAAGTTTCAAAGTACACAATAATCATCATAATTATTACAATAATGTTTTTGAGAACTGACAACAAATGCTCGAATCGAATAATCAAACAAATAACAAATGTTCCCGCAATCAAACAAATAACAAATGTTTCATCTCACACATACAAGAATAGGAAACGAATGTAATAAATCATTGGCCATGCAACTGCCAGTGGTGATCGATCAGATCTTGGGTGAGCTGGTGATGAGTCTCGGCATCTTCAATGCTGTGATGTGTTGCAAGAAAAGCTTTAAGCCGATCAGGGTTCCTCTCGAGTTGCACTCGGATGCCAACATTGTCATAAAAACATGGCAAGTTTAACCCTCTCTCATCTTCAAGGATCATGTTGTGAAGAATCACACAATATGTCAAGATTTTAACAAGTGTTTTCTTATCCCAAAACCGTGCAGGACCCCGAACAATGGCAAACCGTGCTTGCAAAACACCAAAAGCTCTCTCAATATCCTTGTGGGCTGCCTCTTGAGCTTTGGTGAACCAAGCTTCTTTTTTTGTCAAAGGCACGTCTTTTTTCTCTTCAATGGACTTCACAAGAGTTGCATAGTCGGGATAAATACCATTTGTAAGGTAGTACCCCATGGTGTACTCATTGTTCATAACTTTGTAGTTGCAAGTTGGAGCATCACCCCTAACTATTCTTGCAAATAAAGAGACGTTGATGTCATTGAGTGTTCCCGGTAATCCAAAAAAAGCATGCCAAATCCATAAGTCTTGCGACACCACAGCTTCAAGAACAATGGTAGGATCACGCCTTTTTCCACAATACATTTCGTGCCATGCTTTTGGACAATTTTTTCATGTCCAATGCATGCAATCGAGACTACCAAAGCCCTCTTTTCATTCATCTCCATGAGTCTCTTTGTATCTTGCTCGTTCAGAACTAAGCTCGGAGATACGTCTCACCATATAACTTGATCACCATCTTGGCAAACATACGCATGTAATCCGTGGTTGTTTGTTGACCAATGAGAAGGTACTCATCGGTATAGTCCGCTGGGATGCCATATGCAAGCACCCGCATGGCAGCCGATATCTTTTGGAATGGACTAAATCCCATGACGAAGGAGAAAGGTTAAAACACCTCCATGGATTACTATTCATGTTTATGACCAATGTAGCTAAATGTAGGAAATTCTACAGGCCTGGCCAAAGGAGGCAAATGTAAATAGACAATAATAACTCTGCTACGGCATAAAGATAACTGAAGATCATTATATAAGGATTCATTGCAGGAATCCTAGATCTCATTGCCCTCAGAGCACCCTGCTTCATGGCCAGACTAAGAACAAGCAACCACTTCGTGAGCTTCTCTATAACTAGTTAGAGATGGACGATGTCAGCTCGCCAATCATGTACTAGCATGCAATCACCGGGATGCGACCTTCAGCGATAGTGCTCGTCCTCACACCTCCTAGGAGCTACGGTACCTTTCACAGTTCGTACTTGTGATTTAGCATAATCTAGAGCCGTTGCTTCTGATTCCTTCCATTCCCAACACTTTTTTTTTTGTCGACGTTGTGCTCATCTCTCGCAAGAGCCAGGGTAATTTTGTCACAAGAGTACAGCTATAAAAGAAGAGGCAACAATGGAAAGATCCGAAGATGTATATATATAGGTGAAACTGACTGATACATGTCAGCGAAAAATAGGATCAGGGTCCATTGGTAAGTAGCTAGAAGTTAATTTTGCCTCTTCAAGAATGAAGGGCCCAATGTTACTATGGTTAGTTCCACCCACTCTGGCATAAAAAAAAAGGTTAGTTCCCCCGATACATGTGTTCCTCGGTAGGTGCAGGCAATTATATCACATATCAGGTTCATGCAATTTATCACTTGAACTTAAAAGCAAGAAGCAAAAAAAAAAAGTTAAAACACTTCTGTTGATTTGTTTGCTTATTTTCTGCCAATTGCGCGCACGTGCAGGTAGTTTTGTTAGCCTGGTCAAAGGTGGGAAAATGAAAATAGCCAAACAATAGCTCCACAACTACACGATCAGAGTAACAAGATCGTACAGTGTGTATATACAATAGAAATAACAGAAGATCATTATATAAATATTCGTTAGAAGAATATTGATGTTCCTTGCACAAATTCTGAGCTAAATATCAATACCCTCATGGCTGGACTATGAAAAAAAAAATTCAGGCAGCTAGGGACAAGCAACACTTTAACCAAGCAGGCAACCATAGTCCCAAGATTATTCAGCATCGTCATCCCATTTAACCAAGCGGGCAACCATAATCTCGATCAAATGTCTAACTATATACATTTGTCCATAAAAGGTTGTCTAAGATTTGAGTAAATTTAGATGTATGTAGACACTACATAGTATATTTCGTTGCTTACTACAACACTAGCTACCTCGTTGCTGAGCATGATGGAACATAATTGCAACTTACTCAACCGACAGATTTCAGGGCAAATGTATGTATTCCTTTTATTTCCAACCAGTGTAACAATGACACAGTAATAGAGAACAAAACAAGGAGTGCTGTGTTAGGCACAGTGAGAACTCCATGTTTGTTATTCTCAGGGGTGCTGCCCTGAAATGGTGGATACCTCATCTCTGCTCCGATACTCACTCGTCAGTCCCCTTACAAATCCCGGCCGCATCTATCACAGACTGGTGTCTTTGCCTCTGATTCTGATTTCTTGATCTGCTTCTGCATCTGTGGCAAGTCATGCTCGAGCACATCGCTGAGTGCTTTTGACGCTTCTGCGAGCTCATCACAACTGAAAACCATAGGTTGTGGAGATTAGCAAGCAAACATTGTCACATAATACAATGTGAGACCATGCAGACTTTTGAATAATGAGATGCCGAAGCATGACAACACATGGGTAAAGGGGTCATACCTAATTGAAAGAGGAGGGGCCAATCGAATTATGGTGTCATGCGTAGGCTTTGCTAGAATGCCTCTCTCCTTGAGCTTAATGCAAATATCATATGCAGAAGCAGGGTATAGAGCTTTGTTGCTTAGGTCCACTGCATTGAGCAAGGCTATTGCTCTGGTGTCCCCCCCCCCCCCCCTCTAAACTTTGTTCTATTTAGACGGCTAGAATCTGCTGATACCCCTTCGTGGGTTGACTTAACATGTGTGTTTGGTTCATGGACAAACATGTACGGGATGGGATAGGATAAAATATGTTTAATTAACGATTAATAGAAAAATATAAATATGCCATTAACACACCGGTTAATATGTAATTAACGGGTCCTTTTCCCTTTGTGATGGAGGCCGGACCTACCGGGCAGCCGCCTACCCGTGCCTAGCAAGGTCACTACCCGCACATACTTAGCGAGGGCGTTTCTTCGACTGGGTGTGGTGCAGACGTAGCAAGCTCGTTGCTCGCCACGCCATGGAGGCCGCCACCGCCGAGCTAGGGAGCCACGTTGAAAATCAAGCCCGCCGCTTACCGCGCCCTGGAGGCCGCCGATGTCGAGCTGGGGAGCCACGCGGAAAAGCAAGCCCACCGCTCGCCGTGACATGGTGGCCGCCGCTGAGCTGGGGAGCCACACATACGACGGTGGCAGGTGTCGGAGTCGCGTCGACGGCCATGGATTCTCAGGCGGCTAGTGAGATTAGTCATGAAATTCACGGATCATATGGTTCAGCCTTTCTCAGAAATATTCGGCTTTTGGGATGGGATCATCCATATTTTCTGGTCACGAACCAAACACACGTTTACCACCTGAACGTCGTTCGCTAGGGGGGGGACACCGGAGCACAGCCCATTGAGCAAACCTCTCCCACGTATTTCCTGTTAATATGCGGAAATTTCTGCTGAACCTTTTGTAACTGATTTCTGAACTCCTGACCTAACTCCGCAGCTCTGCAGTTCAGTAAATGGTCAGAAGAAGAAAAGATCGTAGAACTGTATCTCAGAAATAAAAATTAGCGTACCTTTGAACAAGGCCTTCATCTTTGATCACTTTCAGTGATGCAACTGCCACAGCACTTGCCAATGGGTTTCCACCAAATGTACTGCACAATTGATTAAATATAACTGTATAAAACTATATCAGGAACAAGACAATACACAACATAAGCATTGAAATCATAATGAGATAATTTTCTAACAGCTGCACATGTTGTATAAGGGCATCTCCAACGGTACGATGCAACCGGACGTTCAATTTGGACGTCCGTTTGCGTCGCCTGGCGGACGCGAAAATAACCACGAGACGTAAATTGTCTGTTTGCGTTGGGGGCACCCAGCAGTCCGACGCATTTTGGACACCCCACTGTTTTGTTTTCCTGCTTTTTCTTTTCCTTTTGTTGAAGAAATCTCCAATTTCTACATTGGTTGTAACGAATCTTTGAAAGAGCAAGTTTAAACGCGAAAACAAGTAGTACTGATTATAAACTAATTCTCGAATCGAACAAGTTCAAACATATTTAACATACAAACTAGAGAATAAATTTGAAAACAAAGAAATTATAAACTAATTCTTGGCCTTCTTGTTAGAAGGCCCTGCCTCGTCGTCCTCACGGACGCGCCTCTTGCTTGTCACCTCCTCGTCGGAATAGGAACTGCCGGATGACGCGTCCGTGGAGCTTGAGTTCCAGTCGGACGACTAGTCAGTGGGGTCTTCGTCGTCGTCGTCGGTGAACGGACGACGACGCTCCGCCTGCGCCCGCGCCCTCGCCTCCTTCCTTGCCGCCGCCGCCTCGTCCGCCGCCTCCAGCCGTGCCCACTTGGCATCAGAGTCCTCCTCCTCCTCCTCCTCCTGGCCGTCGCTGCCAACGGCAACTCCGTCCTCCTCGACATCCCTCGGCGGGGAGCTAGTGTCGCTAGGTGTCGCAGCCCTATCCCACCAATGCCGCCATCCCGGCGGTTTGCCCTCGCCGTCCGTGTCCGACGGCAAGGACAAGTTGCTCATGGTGGCTGACTAGCCGGTGTTGGAGAAGAAGAAGAAGAAGAAGAATGGCAGCCGGTTTGACGTGAATTACAACAGGCGCATGGTTATATTCAGCGGGGATTAATGGTGGCGCGTATAACGAAGAGGCCTGTGGTTGCTCTTCCGCGACGGCTCGGCGCTCCATTCCGACGGTTGGCGGGTTGATCGGTGCGGTTGCCACTCTGGCGGTTGACATTGGCGAGGTTGCTGTGCTTTAATTCGCACCGATCGAGCCAGGGTCGCTGCCAGGCGGGAACGTGGGGGAAGCGAGCTGACGCTCGGCGCAACCGCGCAGCGTCCACGGAGACGCAAACATGCCGCATATTTGCACCGCGTTTGCATCGTTGCGGATACCCCGTACATGATGCGTCACCCCACTGGAGCAGGGTGCAGGCGCATTTTCGGTCCGCACGGACGTGAGCGGTCGCGCACCCGTTGGAGATGCCCTAATTTCCTAGTATGTCGGGGCAAACTAGATGACAGTATGTGGACATTTATGCTCAATTAAGACAAAATTGACTTGTCTTACATTTTACTTCTCTTTGCAATGAACCAAAACAACGAAAATAGATTAATAATGGTTCACACCTTCCATGCTCTCCTGGTTTGATACACAGCATGATATCCTTATCTGCGAGAACTGCACTTACTGAAACTACTCCAGCACCAATTGGCTTGCCTAGAATCTGGAGAATTGATATACATTGTCAAATATTAAAACTGCGCTAGGAATTTAGGTGTTCTTTCATCTCTGGACAGGGACCGTTCGTCGAACTGGAGCCTTTTCGTGGAGGCAAGAGCTATGCTTGATTTGCTACCAGAAGTGCAAGTCTGCAAGGTGTCTAGGGTGAGCAATATAGTGGTACACGACTTAGCGCAATTAGGTAAGAGTGAGTGTGGTGTGTTGCATGAGAATGTCCCTTCATGCGTGCTAGGTTCACTCATGCGTGATTGTAAAACTTTGGTTGCCTAATGAATAAATCTCACCCAGTTCAAAAGAAAAAAAAAGCTAGCAAATGAAAATCTCACCCACCAGGTAGTTCTGTAGTTAGAAAAAGAGATAAACAAGGAATAAATGCAATTCACATCATATACGGTACCATGTTATCATATTTCCTTTAATATATGCAGAATAATTATTATACATAATTATATTTTTCCGAGCTATTGAAGTTAATCGAGCGAGTTATTATTGGCTGAAGATCAGCTTCAATCATATTATATAAGATATGCATATTCGGTTCATTTCTTTTCGAGACGATCACAAGTTAAGCTAAAAGATGAGCTGATCTATAGCTTTTCTTGCATGTGCTCTGCTCGCAAACCTGGTTGCCGCGTGGCATAAATAATGTATGCAAAATTCTCTACTAGCAAATATATGTATAAGTGAATTAAGAAAGACTTGCCTAGGTCTCATTATAATTGGATCTGCAAAGCAAAAATTCTCTTGAAATCAAGATCGAATGTGCCAATTGTTTCAAAATGAAGCGCCCACTAGAGATGACACGTGAAGAGTAAATTGTCGGTTCCCCTCTATGCTTTGGCGTTAACAGGTTTTTGTCCATTTATGGCATTGAGGGCAGGAGTGGCACGGTGGTTTAGTGTTAATACTCCAACATGCTTTTTTCCATTTCCCATCTTTTGTTATAGGATTTGTTGAATAGGGTATTTCCGTTGCTTAATGGAAAACGGGTTAAACCCCAGCTGGAAAAAATGCAGTAGTAAATGTTAATGCCATGTTTCATCACCCACAAATATAAACACATGATGCCGACAATGCCACGTTGCGTCGGACAATATGAACTCGCGTCTTCGGCAAGTACATTCTGCAAAACACGAACAAATCATGATGCGGGTGGCCATGTTTTTAAACATTAGGCCGTAGCCCTGCCTTAAATTAATAAGGTCGTTGCCGGCAAGATGATACAAGATGCTGAAAACCAGCTACCAGGAACCGAAAACTACAAGCAAAACAAGAAAAAAGAGTGAAACACAGCTTGAGCTCCGAGACCATTGTCCAGTCTTGTGATCCAACTAGAGAGGCGTCGAAGCTGGTGAAGAAGGCCGCCATAGAGGGACTCGCACCATCGTCAACCTCCAGAGGCCAAGCAAAGCCCATGCACCATCCGTTCCCACCTCCAAAGAAAGCTCCCTGCTTTCTTGCCCCGGATCGGAGGGCACCGTACCTGTCGGAGGTAGATCGCTCTCCCTGAGCACGCATGGATAATGGAAGTTACCGCCATGGAGAAAGACTCCGAGCACTAGCCTCGCCGCGCCGCCACCCACGGACATCACAGCCACCCGCAGCACAAACCACCAAACCGGACCAAGCTGCCAGGAGTAAGCGAAGACGATGCATACCAACCTCCGCCGAGCTCATCCACCCAAACCCACTATCTCAAAACGGCGCCTCCAACGAGGGAACGGCGCCACCCGGGCGCCGCCACCGTCCAAACCAAAGCTTTGGGTTTTCACCCGAGATAGATATGGCAGGGAGGGAGGGGATATCACCTCGATGTCGCCTTCAGGAAGGAGAACAGCACCATCAGCATCGTCGACGTCGCGGCCGCCACCGTCGGCCAAGGGTTTCCCCCGGTCTAGAGCCCACATCCGACCACACCCCGCAGCCACCGGAGTAAGTCCGGGGCCGGGGAGGTGCGACGAGCACTGCTGGGAGGAGGAGCCTCCGACTTCGGATCTGGTCACAGATGCCCATCGGGGCGACCTCCACACCATGCCCACACTCTCCGCCCCCTTCACCGCCCGCGCAACCGAAGAGAGCCGACCGCAGCATCGGCACCAGCCGCCCGCTGCCAGGCCGGCGGTGCCCCACCCTGTGCCCAAGGCCGCCGCCCTGGAGTCCTGGCCCCAACCCGGTCGACGGAGGGCACCAAGCCCCCGGCCACCACTTCCCAGCACCGGCGAGGCCACGCCGGAGAGGGGGACGGGGGGAATCGGGCCGACCTCGCCCAGCGGCGGAGGCCACCCCCGCGCGGCCGTCGTCCTCCCTACAGCAGCGCACGGGGGGCCGGAGGAGAGATCCCCGCCACCCCCATCACCGGCGTCGCGCGGCCTTGCCGGCGGCCGCCTCCGGGGGCGACGAGGGGAGGGGAGAGGGAGGGGGGAGGCGGCGGCGGCGGATTAGGGTTTCCCCCCCGGTTGCCTGGAGGGGCGACGCGAGGGAGAGGACGGGTGGCCATGTTTGATGTGTTTCCTCATTGCTCACATTACCCGTGACTACAAATTGCAAGATTAGCAGGTTCCCAACCAAGAGTTGTGAGGAAATGCAAGTTATGCAAGACCCCATAATAGACATGTTATGAACACCGTGCAAGGTGACTGTGTCCAAACAAGGCAGCAAGCGACAATGAGTAGGGCACTAGGTGGCGAGGAAGATGGCAACGAGAGAGAGGGGAGCCGTGCAGCCTATTAGAGTTAAGCACATTGTTGACTCACATATGTCCGGTAGTATTTTAGCCATTAGCATGAGAAGCAGACGAGTTTTCAAAATTTGGATAATTCTAGTGTACTCAATTTTTTGTAAACCTAACTCCGTGTCATATTCAAGCTAGCTCTAAAAAATAGGTAAAAATTGTTAAATGGAGTGGATTATTTGAAATCCAGAAGAACTTTTGGATCAATTTGATATCCTTCAAGTGGGAGCAAATTCAGTTGAACCATGATGTGGACCTGCACACAAATAAACCACATACTTTTTGGTGAGAATCAAAGAGCAGAACTCTTGCAATAGAAATCAGGACAAACTATTTATGGAAAAAAGAGTACACCCAATGACACGAAGTTCTTGCAGCTAGGCAAGATTTATTCTCCGGAACACTTCATATAGTAAGTTTTTTTTGTACATAATGACTGCAAACTTCCAAAAGCAAGCGTGGTAAGCAATCTCAGACAAATATATATATAGTCAACAAGAAACTGCACAACTCTTCAAGAAATTATAAATCGGTAACCATGCACAGAACACAGTACTGTCTCCAAACAAAAGCATAAACTGGGCTTATTCTCGGTAAAATCTGCATATTATGTTGAATGGGAGCACCAGCATGGACAGAAATTGCAACGAACATCCGGGATGGGATCATCGGAGATAAATCCTATTTGGAGGAAATTATGGAATCTAAATATTCCGGCAAAGATTAAAATCTTTAACTGGAAGGCATTACATGGCACTCTTCCCTGCAGATTAATATTGACTAACCGGCATATAAAAGTTTCAGCTCAATGTCCAATTTGTTCGCAGGGAGCAGAGGATATTCGACACGCCTTATTTACCTGTAGGCGTGCGGCGGAAGTATGGCAAGCATTGGGCTAGACAATTTCATAGATGATGCCCTGGCTATTGATAGGTCAGGGTCTGCCTCACTTGAGTATTTGATCGGGTTGACAAGGAAGAAGTCACCGGTGGTAGGGCAACCTGAGCTACAGACAATGTTCACAGTGGCTGCCTGGTACATCTGGTGGGAACGAAGGCAAGCAGTTAAGGGAGAAAATATTCAAACTCCACAAAGAACAGCAATGTCTATCACGGTTCTGGCATCTAACTTCTCAGCTGCAGCTAAATCAAAAGGTGAAAGTGGTATTAGAAGACACGGCTGGGAAAGATCATCCAAAGGTTTAATCAAATTAAATGTGGATGCGTCATTTGATGAGAACACAAAGGCATGTGCTACTGGTGCGATACTTCGAAATTCCAAGGACTTCTTCTTAGCAGCAAGCAATCGTTTTATTGCTTATCTGGATGGTGTGGACTCGGCGGAGGCGATAGCTTTGAAGCAGGGCTTGGAATTGGCGCAATACTGGGGCTGCAATAAGATCATTGTCAACTCTGACAGTTTGACAATTGTGGAAGCCATGAAGAATGAAGATTAGTTCCTAGGTCCAGCAGCTGCAACTTTAAACGATTGTGTGAATTTAGTGAAGGACTTTGTAATGGTAACCTTTCAACACTGTCCCCGGGAGGCAAACGGGGCTGCTGATGAACTAGCTAGGCATGCTGTTTGCTCCACTCCGGGGCTTTGGCAAGATGAACCACCTGATTTTCTTATGCCTCAGCTTGTAAAAGACCTCACTATCATTGAGTAATAAAGGTTACTATTCTGTCAAAAAAAAAGAAGCACAAACGACGACTCCGACGGAGAAAACATTACAGCCCTGCCAATCGACAACAAGACGACTGGCACTTGCACACATGCATATGCACAGCAACTGTACAAGTGTGGTTGCCGGCCGGCTAGCCAGAGAGCTAGCTGGCTTGGCTTATTTGCACGGATGTACTAGACGACGCAAAGCTACTCGAGGCCGAAGTGCTTCCTCATTCCTCCGACGAACTGGAACACAGCCTCGGGGTCCGGCAGCGACTTGGAGACGCACTCGTTTTCCTTGGCGCACCGCGCCGCCCAGGCAGTCAGCACCGGGCACTCCTCGGCGATGCTGAACCCGGCGAGACGCTCGTACGTGAGGAACCAGGGCGCGAAGGTCACCAGCGCCACGTCGGCGAAGCCGAGCGACTCCCCGGCGAAGTAGGCCTTCTCGCCGAGCTCCGCCTCGAGCGTCTTAAACACATCCACCATCTCCTTCTTTCCTTCCTCTACGGCCGGGGCACCCGGCGGCGACTGCCATATCTTCCCGGCGCAGGCCGGCACCTGCGAGAACATACACGCACAGGAGTTATATATGACTGAATAGCTTCGCGCACGGGATCGATCGAGTGTCCATATATATGGTGGAGTGCCCACCTTGGCATCGACGTAGGCGGCCCAGAAGCGAGCCTGGGCACGGGCATAGGCGTCGGCGGGGAGGAGCTGCTCGCCGGAAGTAGCGAAGGCCTCGTCGATGAACTCAAGGATGACGAGGGACTCGCAAACGGGCTTGCCGGCGACGAGGAGCACCGGGACCTTGGCGTGGACGGGGTTGGAGGCCAGCAGCAGGGCGCTCTTGTTGACCATGTTCTCGGACGTCACTTCGTGCTCCACGCCCTTCTTCGTGAGTGCGATGCGCACGCGGTTGCCGAACGGGCTCACGAAGCAGTTGAGCAGCACTACACCCTTGCTTCCCTCCATTATCGTCTCCCTTGGGCTCTGCGAAATTAGCTGCGTAATTAGCTACTAGGACGCGGCTGTGTGTTCTGCTTAATTTGATTGTATGATGGAATTTGGTCGCCGTGTATATATAGGGATACGAACGAGAGCTTGCTCGTTTATTACCAGTGTTCCCCTTCCTCGTAAGAGACGTCTCATTTTCCTATGTGTCTATTTGTCCTTCTCTTTTATTCGGTGCTAGTGGCTAGGACTAAACATCTGCCATTATCGATCACCCCATACGCACTGATCACCTTAATGATGACGTTTATTCTACAACTGCCAGTTGATCATGTTAACTCGTATATATGCCATTCTCTCCGATCCATAATTTCAATTAAAGTCACGCCAGTTTATTATGCATTGGAGGGAGTACATTGTATTTGCATGTCTAGTATGTTGCACATGATTATATATAGGCTGGAATGTAGTAAGTCATGATATTTATGTGGATTAAGTTATTTATAAAACTAGTAGTGTGGCCCTCGCAAATGGAGGGTTTCCTCTTTAATTTATCGAAAGTGACACTTTTCATTAAAGAGAATCATAGAAAGTAGGTAGATAGATGTTAGAACTTTAGGATTGTAGTTTATGTTGTAAGATATATATATTGTCTCTAATAGACTGCAATGTGTTAAGTATGTATCTAGACTCTTAATCTAATTTAAAAAGATAATAGGACATTCTATTCAAATTGTAAAGATTTTTACTTGCTCACTCCGATCAGTGTTATTCTAACTACATAATTCATCAATTGAAGATGTATTTCATACCAATAGTACACCGTTTTGATCTTCACCGGCTTCTCTCACCTTGATCATCTCTGCTGAGGTGTTGAGAGGGAGGGTAACTATGGATCAACCTCTCGTGTGTAGTTTAGGTATATTCCTTATTAGACACTTGTATTTTTAGTTACAAAATCATGATGGTTAATAGTGTCATGCCAATACGGTTAGCCGAATCACAGTATTGGTGTAACCATGGCGTTTTAGCCATGTATCCAAAGTCTTCTATATTATTTGTGTGCCCTATTTTCAGGAGAGAAGATCTTGAAATTTGCACATTAATAATGCAAAATAGATAATAACAATCTTTACATATCCAATGTTTATTAGAAAATAAATAATAAATTGTTCTCTTAGATTAAAAATATGATCTTTATGCAAAAGACGGATAAGCTAAAAAATCTCACTGAAAGGTGAACTATCTTGGAGCTGGTATATGTTGTTTTTGTTGGTTGACCACAACAAGAATTGTACCTAAATGGACAAAACAGGTAGAAATTTTATACTGCATTTGAACTAATACTATCAAGTTTCTCAAAAAATTAATACCCCAAAGAATATCATAATTGAACCTATACATATGAGTTAATAGATTTTAAAATCTTCTTAAAGTCACAAATGTAAATTGTCCGATGCATCTTCAGAATTACATGTAAGCATCATCTAACTATTGTCTAACAAACCCTTAATTTTGTAGTTAGTTCTTGGACTGGTCTTAAGTGATGGATATGATTTAACAAAAGACTAGGATACAAATATTTATATAACTTTAGATTTGCATGTAATGGGACGTGTAAGTCGAGGAGATTGTGCCCAGTGGTCCACCTAACCAGCCGCATAATTATAGTCTTTTTGGAGCAATAATTATGGAGTCTCTATATCCAATAAGCACACAAAAATAGTCGATCGATTTATTCTAATACGAGACAAGGTGCAACTAACTCGGCAAAGGAGACACACCTCCTGCCCCCAGATCTTCGCTAGCATCTGGGCTGGTCTCCTCTCCCTCCACTTGCCGGTCCGACAACATGAGGGAAGGGGACCTCTCTCCTCTGTCCTGGTCTAGTTTTTAGGGTTAGGGCTTGTCTGTTGTGGTGCGTTATTGGGGTGGTGGGAGTGGCGGTCGGGTGAATAAATCTGCCTCAACTCTACTGCCACCAGCGCTGACCTTTACGGTAGCGTCTTGAAGTTGATGGCATCGTGTGCATGTCGATCCTTTAGATCGGCGACTTCATGTTCTTGCTTTTCTGTAGATATGCCAAGATATGTTTCTCAACGTGTCGCTGGTATTGATCGTTATCCACGGCGGCAGGAGGGGGTGGATGCTCTGGAGCAAATATATTGGTACGGAGGTGGTGGATTTGTCGTTATTCCTCGACTTCATCGATGGGATGGGGTGGATCTTGGTCCAACGTAGCACAGGGACGTTCCCCGGCCAACGTGCCACAGCAAGCAGTCCTATTCATCGACTCACAAAGCGTCGTTAGCGATGATGGTCCTTTTGATTTGGCAATGGTGGAGGTCCTGCATCTCTTACAATGTGCGTCTAGATGGTGTTGAAGTTTGGCCGCGGCCGCTGGCTTCGGCTAGTGCAGGAAGCTCTAGGGATATGTTTTTGCAATTTTTCATCACGCATGTTTTCTCTTGATCTATCTGTTAATTTTCACGATTATTTACTCATGCATGTAACTTAACTTTTTATGAATGAAATATGTGATTTCTCTTTAAAAAAATACAGAAAAAATCAAACCAGCTGATTGATCTCAACATAAGGAAAAAAAGAAGATATTTTCAAAATACTCGGAGATAAATGGAGATTTGGGGTTTGGTGGGAATAATCCCCACAAAAACTCTAGTATACCATTAATTTGGTGAGAATTAGAGAACTGGACCTTACAATAGAAAAGAGGCCAGGGAATGTATTTCATGAAAAAAAAGGTAAACCCAATGCCACGCGTAGAGGTAGGACAGATTTATTCTATGTCAACACTCCATATATATAGTACTCTTTTTTACACTCCATATACACCAAAGATCCAAAAGCAAGCGTGGTAAGCAATCTCAGACGTACATATATAATCAACAAGAAAAGACACAGCTCTTCAAGCAGAGTACATTTCATCAACGACGCGACCAAGAAAGTTTAAATCGATCACCATCAATTCGGAAAACACAAAGCCTCTCCAAATAAAAATCACAGACGACTCGGACGGCGAGGAAACATTATCCCTATGAGGCGCACACACATACGCACGAGACAATGCGTATGAGCTTAACTTATTTTGCATGGATCATACATTCATATAATAGAGTGACGCGCTTCGTAGGTAGCCGAGCAAAGCTACTCGAGGCCGAAGTGCTTCCTCATTCCTCCGACGAACTGGAACACAGCCTCTGGGTCCGGCAGCGACTTGGAGACGCACTCGTTCTCCTCCGCGCACCGCGCCGCCCAGGCAGTCAGCACCGGGCACTCCTCCGCGATGCTGAACCCGGCGAGCCGCTCGTACGTGAGGAACCAGGGCGCGAAGGTCACCAGCGCCACGTCCGCGTACCCGAGCGACTCGCCGGCGAAGTAGGGCTTCTCGCCCAGCTCCGCCTCGAGCGTCTTGAGCGCGACCAGCATCTCCTTCTTCCCTTCCTCTACCGCCGGCGCTCCCTTGGGCGACTGCCATATCTTCGGGGCGCAGGCCGGAATCTGCACACGGACAAGTTATGACTTAATCATGAAAGCCTTCGCACGCGGGAGCAATGGAGTGTATCCCTGTTGATCGAGTGTGTATATATTGATGGAGTGCCCACCTTTGCATCGACGTAGGCGACCCAGAAGCGAGCCTGGGCGCGGGCGTAGGGGTCGGTGGGCAGGAGCTGCTCGCCGGTGGTGGAGAAGGCCTCGTCGATGAACTCCAAGATAACCTGCGACTCGCAGATGGGCTTGCCGGCGACGAGGAGTACCGGGACCTTGCCGTGGATGGGGTTGGAGGCCAGCAGCAGAGCGCTCTTCTGGGCCATGTTCTCTGCGGTCACCTCGTGCTCCACGCCCTTCTTCGTCAAGGCGATGCGAACGCGGTTGCCGAAGGGGCTGACGAAGCAATTGAGCAGGACGACCCCCTTGCTTCCCTCCATGTCGCGTCCCTTGAAAGCTTGCTTAGCTACGATCGATGCGGTTAAGGTTATGGCGAGTGTTTGCCTTGCCTTTTCTCGGTTTGATTGGGCGCGTATATGTAGGCCGAGAATAGCGAAGAGGGCTCGCTCATTCGTTGCCACTTACGTACGATCGGCCTCGTGAGAAACGTCTCCTTTTCTGTGTTTCTATTCGCTTGTCCCTAGCTAGCTTGTTTCAGTGCGCGCCGGCTAGCTGTACGTACTCCCTAGGAATAAACAGCAGATCGATTTCACCGCCTGGCTTTGCTAACGTCGATCGTTCAGATTGTTTAGAGATGGAACCAGAAAGAACTTCACTTCTCGTTGTCGCTCGAGATGACCTCATTTCTGCTCCTACGCTTTGGAATTAGCTATGTTAAATTGTTTGTGATCTTGCCAGCTTGCACTTAGCTAGGTGGTGGAATAATCGTTTTAGATCTCGAGCTCTAGGGAGCTCGTTTTCAAAAACTTCATTTTAAAATTTTGAGGTTCCAAATAAAATATATGACCACATATACACGTATAGAATGTAGGCCCTAATTTTCATCGAAATGTCTTTTCAGATGTGATCTATAAAAAAATAGGGCAGCAGTTTTTTAGTTTCCCATAATTCTTTTTTGTGTAGACCATAATGTAACGTTTTATTTCAGCAAACATTACACACACTACAGGAATGGCGACATACGCCGACTGCCGTGACGTACGCCGACGGCCAAATGTCGGGGCCATCGGCGTATGGCCCGTCACGGCCAGCTAGCCCGTCGACCCTCGGCGTATTGTTGCCGTCGGCGTAGCGAAGTCTACGCCGAGGGCAGCCCTCGGCATATATTTGGCCATAGGCGTAGACAGGGCTACGCCGACGGCCACCCTCGGCGTAGGCCATTTTTTAAATTTGTCTAATTTCTAAAAATCATAACTAATTCATATGATGTCAGAAAAATGCGTATGAGGTATCAAAATGTTCAGAAAAACATCCTCTATCCGTTTATGTCAAAATCATGCATATTTTAATCATGTACAGTACCATTTTAATATAGAAACAATTCAATCACTTTCTTATATGTCCTCAGGTTCCCGTTTTGGCCAAATGACAATTTAAACGAAGTCAGAAAATCCCGCGGAGCCGCATAGCGTCATTTTATGTGTCCTAGTAACCACTCCAAAAGTCGGAATTAGCATACGTCAATTATTTTGGAAAACCCTTCACAAACAGGGCTATCACGTCCGGAGTTCTATGGCTTTTAGGGCAAATGAGTAGGAAACGGCCCGTGACACCGCATTTTTTGTCGGAACGAGGCCATATTTGGCACGTGCGTGGTCCCTGAGATGGGAAGCAAGGCCCCGGGAGCGGATTTCCAATCCGACGTGGGGCGATGGTTTTTTCATTTTCGGGGTGCCAAAACGGTTTTTTTGTGAAGTAACTACATGGGGCGCATTTTAGTATTGCACGAGACCTCCGCGTAGTGGTAGGACACCGCCTTCGCACCACATATCACATGTCATATGTGCGCGCTAGCTATCTGGGAATCCATGCGGCTTCCTGCGGTGTCCCGCCGAATCCGCTGGAAAGTGACCGGATTTGAACTAGGGCTACACTTTTCGTCGCTCAATAAATTCCGGGGAAAATGTTTTTAGGTCTATGACACATCACTTTATGTGCGAATTTTTTTCTGTTTAGCGCGATGGCAAACGGGTGCACCAGCGCGCCCGTGCACGCCATATCGCATCTCCGTGGGGGCCCGTTTTGGCCAAATGGCAATTTAAACAAAGTCAGAAAATCCCGCGGAGCCGCATGGCGTCATTTATGTGTCCTAGTAACCACTCCAAAAATCGGAATTAGGATACGACAATTATTTTGGAAAACCCTTCACAAACAGGGCTATCACGTCGGGAGTTCTATGGCTTTTAAGGCAAATGAGTAGGAAACGGCCCGTGACACCGCATAGTTTGTCGGAACGAGGCTATATTTGGCACGTGCGTGGTCCCTGGGATGGGAAGCAAGGCCCCGGGAGCAGATTTCCAATCCGACCCATGGGCGATGGTTTTTTTCATTTTCGGGGTGCCAAAACGGGTTTTTTTTTGTGAAGTATGAGGTGCATTTTAGTATTGCGCGAGACCTCCGCGTAGTGGTAGGACACCGCCTCCGCACCACATATCACATGTCATATGTACGCGCTAGCTATCTGGGAATCCCTGCGGCTTGCTGCGGTGTCCCGCCGAATCCGCTAGAAACTGACCGGATTTGAACTAGGGGTAAACTTTCCGTCGCTCAATAAATTCCGCAAAAAATGTTTTTAGGTCTATAACACATCACTTTATGTGCTAATTTTTGTCTGTTTAGCGTGTTGGCGAACGGTGCACCAGCGCGCCCGATACAACCATTTCGCATCTCCCGAGGGAACCGTTTTGACCACATGGCAAATTGGGCGTCATATTTGGATTCCTCTAATTTTTAGGTTCAAATGATGATATGGATGTTATATTTAGATTCCTCTCATTTTTCTGATCGATTTAGACATATTATTTATGGAATTTCGATTTTCCGATTTAAATATATTAATTATTCCATATTAAATATTAAATAGAAAAAGGACCAAAAAATAAAATCATTTTATTGTTATTTGAATTTAATATTATTATTACTTATATATTCATTGTTGTCTACTTAAGTAATTGTTTGGGATTCAAAAATAAAGAGGTGTGCATCTCGGTTCAAGGGTTAATATGGTTGAGATGCTATTATTATCAGCAAGAGGTGTCAATTCTTTAATGGAAGCTCATCCGAATGGAACCAAGAAGTTAAGCGTGCTGAACCTGGAGTAGTGTGAGGATGGGTGACCGACTCGGAAGTTTAACCATGATTGTAATTTGACCTAAGATTAAATGTACTTAGAGTTAAATATGTATTGGGTGAAAGATAAACAAGTAAAAAAAAGAAAAAAAGAAAAAGAAAAGAAAAAAATGGTGTAAAAGAAATTAAAATTTTAAAAAATTTAAAAGTCTATGCCTAGGGTTTTGCCGTCGACATATAGAAAAAATATTTTTTTTTGAATTTTTTTTTTTAATTTTTTTGGAAAAAGGAAATTTGAATATTTTAAAAATCTATGCCGAGGGTTTTGCCGTCGGCGTAGCGTGCTACGCCGAGGGCCGGGCTACGCCGACGGCGATAGTGTCTTTGCCGAGGGAGTTATACGCCGAGGAGCTACGCCGAGGGTGGCCCTCGGCATAGCCTACGCCGACGGCCAAAGCAGGCTATGCCGAGGGTTCCTGGCCCTCGGCATATCGTCACATTCCTGTAGTGACATCTGGACGTATCCATATGTCCGCAGTCGGTTTTCCATCCGACTCCATGCAATATTTCTAACCGAGTCCATTAGTAGAAAACATGCCTATTGTCCTGGTTCTGGAGGCCTTTTGTCCCGATTGCCCGACCAGGACTGCAAAAACGGGACTGAAGTCCCCACCTGCAGTCCCAATGATCTTACAAATCGGGACTAAAGGCCATCCACATGGGCGCTACGAAACGTTCGGGCTGGGGGACCTTTATTCCCGGTTGGTAACATCAACCGAGACTAAAGTCCACACCAGGGTTTAGGGTTCTGCCCTGTATTTTGTGTTTTTCATTTTCATTCAATTCTTTTTCATGTATACATATTCTACGCTAATACATATATATTGTACACGGTGATGCACACGTTGATGAATATATATAACACATTTCTTCTCTTACGATCACACATATGTATATACAACTCGAAGCCATGGGAGCTCGACAATCATACATGTTAATGCATCTATTTTATTACATGGAGATCATTAAACTACAAGAAGGCATGGGGGTAATAGTATTCTTCGGCTTCATATATGACCTCCATAAGCAAACATTCCGACATCTCCTCTTGAATTTGTTGTAAACGGGCTTGTGGTAGGACGTTCCCCCACATGCTTTTGGTCTATAAAGAATAAGATCAAATGTGAATATATGAGTTGTGTGTATAGCAAATCATCATTAAAAGAATTGTAAATATTTTTCACGTACTCAATTTTTCGTAATCTTGGCGTCCCTCAATCACCATGTTGATGAACTCGAAAACGTAGTATGCACATAAATTGGTCCCCGGTGGCTGCCTCTCGCACTTTACAAGAATAGAATTAATTAAAAAATCAAGCATAATAATGATATATATTGAAATTAGTACTAGCTACTTACATGGAGCTTTATATAACGTAGCTCCGGCGCCTATTGACCGGTCACCTTTGTGATGAACACTTTCCAACATATGTGATAATGATTTTATCAGGAAATGAATGAAAAAGTCGATATAGTGCAATAATGATTAAAATTACCTATCGAGCATGTAAATCAGGGTGTTGTACTCCTCAGGGTCTTTGTCTAATGAGTTCATGATATAAATTTTTCTAGAGTCAACTCTAATGATTAGCAGAATATAGTGATATTTGCATAACTCATCAATTACACTTAACATCGAGTAAGAAAAATAGAATATGTGTACAAGACAGTAACACTCACTTGAAGTTGTAAGAAAATAATATGTACCCAAGGGTATTTTGTTTCACTAAAAAAATTAGGAAGTTCTCTGTGTCCTTTGGATAACCATCTATCATAGCAAAATTAACGACATATCTGTCAATGAACCTAATGTCATAGATTCCCTTTCTGCTACATCCGAGAATCTTCCATCTGCAAAAGAATATAGTGAGGATAAATGCAATGAATGAAGTGAGCTAGAAACTTAATTATAGAATTAAATCACTTACAACCAATAGCAACTGACGGCAGATTTGTCGAGGGCGTCTAGATTGAAGATCTGAAACAATTCTTCAAGCTCAATAGCTATGAAATCTTCACGGTAGTAATGCTAATATCGTACTTCCACCATGAGATAATTTTATCTCTCTCCGTGATTTCCTCGTATCTATCATGCAATTTTATCATTTGTGTTAGTAGGAGTGGGATCTGCTGACGTTTGACCAGAGGCTTCGTATGGACATATTTCCATGCTAGTTCATCAGGCTTGGGAATTTCTTCGAGGCCCAGAAATTGACCAACAGTAAGACCTTGTTGTCCCGCTATATCAGCCAGACGTAAGTTTTTATCGAAATACACCTTGAGCGGGGGGATCGATTTCTTTACCTATTTCCCGAGCTGGGGAACTTTTTTCCCACTTGCACTACCGAAATTTGTCCTTTATCATATTGAATTCCCACATATTTGCAACATATATGATGTTAATAACAAGGTTTTACATTGATTTATGGGGATTTACCAATGATCTTCTTTATTTAGTTTATAACTCTGCAGAACAGGAAAACCCTGTTTTACGTATTTTTCACTTTCAGGGGCCTATACGGAGTTAAATTGATCTGAGATTTTGGGAGCGTCACTATTTCATCGGGAGAAGCACCATGGAGCTTTGGAGCAGGCATGGATGGGCCTGAGGCCCAAAAGAGTACAGGTGGCGCGCCCAAACATGTAGGGCGCGCTACCCATGCTCTTTCGACCGTCGATCGTCCAATTAACCTGATTCTTTCGCCCACCGACGTATTTTTACCTAAAAATCACTATATATATGGCCCTGAAGAGTTCTCGGGAGGAGAGCAACGCAGAAGACATAAACACAAAAACAGAGACCTACAACAGAGATGATTGAAGGGGGAAGCTCCGTTGGGATCACCGCCGGAGGGATCTCCACCGTCTCCAGCGTCTTCACCATCATCACCATGATCAAGGGAGAGTACTCCACCTCTGGACTACGGGGTTGTGCCAGTATCTTGATCTATTTCTCTCATGGTATTCATAGTTCTTAGTTCCATATGACATGCCTCACATGATTATGGTCATATTTGTAATACCTATGTGGTGGATCCTTATGTTATGATATTGTGTAATGAGATCTGATCGTATTATGCGTAAGATGTATTGATAAATGCATATTATGTACCTTTTTCTTAAGTATTTGTTCTGATCCAACATCTATGCAAGAGCGTGTGTGTGGTGATGTGTGTATTAGATGGAGTATGATGGTTTTAGTGATTGAATAGTGACAACAAAGTCATGATCAATTATGGCTTTGCCTTTTTTTTGCTACGTCACTAGGGATAAAGTGAATCATGTGCTATGTTCATCACGTTAAAAAAGTGATGATCTTTTCTGGTCAAGGTAGCATATTTGATATGCAAACATCATGTCAAAGTACTTATGGCTATGCTCTGTTAATTCTTAATACAAGATTGCATGGAGTTTTCCCTTTCTTGTGGAGTATAAGAGAGATGTGTTGCATCATCTTTATGTTAGGATGTGATGCACATATAAATGCGTACCTTACTCATGTTATTATTTTGCATCCTCATATCTCATTGATGAATTACTATTTGTCCACTACAACTTAAAAGAGAGAATAGTCAAGTGAACCCACGAACCCTGGTCCACTTTCTATCAAAAGAAACACCTTTATATTGCTTTTATCCTATTTTATATTTGCTGCACCATTTTAATCCGAAAATACAAAAATATTTACTTTTCTTATTTGCATCTAAAACACCAAAAATAATCAACCCCTTTATAGTTTTTACTTAGTTATTATATTTTATTTAGTTTTACTCTCTTTATTTTTACTTGTGTTTTATTTACTTACACGAAACCTTGTGCTTTTGACAACCACATGGTGAAGTCGGGGACACAAATCTTTTATTTTACTTTGCAGGATTGCTAGAAGAGTGGAGAAGAGAATACTCAGTTCCCCGAGAGTTGTATTTAAACCCTCGAGTCACCCTTGTGGGTAAAATACTGTGTTGTCACAACACTATGCACTTGGAGTCCTAGCAACATCAAGACATTCTCTGGCGCTGTTGTCGGGTAACTGAAAAAAGTTACATCATAGTGGTTGCTGCGTAAGAGGTATTTTCTAGAAGAATCTTCCTACAACTGCGTCTCACCTAAGTTTGGGGAGGTAACACCACTGTGAGCTCTCTTATCTCTTTTAGATTTTGCATTGTATTTTACGTGCCTTGTTTTTAGTCTTTGCTTGTTAGTTATTTTTCATAAAATACAAAAATCCATAAAAACAAAAAGTGTAGGTCGGTGATGAAGCCTTCAAGATCCAAGTCCCTTCTCCTCTTGAGTGGTGGTGATGGATGAGATCTTGTGGAGGCGGCGGCTATAGAGTCTTCAAGGTGGCAGGGCTCCGCCGTGGAGGTATGTCATGATGGGTGCCTCTTGATGTCTACGGTTGCTTCTATTCTTGTAGACAGTGTTGGGCCTCCAAGAGCAGAGGTTTGTAGAACAGCAGCAAGTTTCTCTTAAGTGGATCACCCAAGGTTTATCGAACTCAGGGAGGAAGAGGTCAAAGATATCCCTCTCAAGCAACCCTGCAATCACGATAAAAGAAGTCTCTTGTATCCCCAACACACCTAATACACTTGTCAGATGTATAGGTGCACTAGTTCGGCGAAGAGATGGTGAAATACAAGTAGTATGGATGTATATGAGTGGTAATAACAATCTGAATAAAATATGGCAGCGAGTAAACATGCAACAGAATAGTAAATAAACGGAGTTTCGATGCTTAGAAACAAGGCCTAGGGATCATACTTTCACTAGTGGACACTCTCAACATTGATCACATAATAAAACCACTCTGCACTCTCTTGTTGGATGATGAACACCACTAATTGCGTAGGGCTACAAGAGCACCTCAATGCCGGAGTTAACAAGCTCCACAACATTCGATGTTCATATTTAAATAACCTTAGAGTGCATGATAGATCATTGCAATTACACCAAGTACTAACATAGCATGCACACCGTCACCGACAGACTATGAAAGGGGGAATAGATTGCATCAATACCATCATAGTAATAGTTAACTTCATAATCTACAAGAGATCACAATCATAACCTACGCCAAGTACTACATGACGCACACACTGTCACCATTACACCATGGAGGAGGAATAGACTACTTTAATAACATCACCAGAGTAATACATAGATGAATAGTGATACAAAACTCATATGAATCTCAATCATGTAAGGCAGCTCATGAGATCATTGTATTGAAGTACATAGGAGAGAGATTAACCACATAGCTACCGGTACAGCCCTTAGCCTCGATGGAGAACTACTCCCTCCTCATGGGAGACAGCAGCGTTGATGAAGATGGCGGTGGTGTCGATGGAGATGCCTTCTGGGGGCACTTCCCCGTCCCGACGGCGTGCCGGAACAGAGACTCCTGTCCCCCAGATCTTGGCTTCGCGATGGCGGCAACTCTGGAAGGTTTCTCGTACCGTGGCTTTTTCGTATCGAGGTTTTAGGTCGAGGAGGCTTAAATAGGCGAAGATGCGGAGTCGGAGGGCTGACGGGGGCGCCACACAATAGGGGGGCGCGCCCCCTGGGCCGCGCCGCCCTATCATCTGGTGGCCCCGTGGCCCCCCTCTGGTGGCTCTCGGGTGTTCTGGAAGCTTCGTGGAATTCTAAGATGCTGGGCGTTGATTTCGTCCGATTCCGAGAATATTTCCTTACTAGGATTTCTGAAACCAAAAACAACAGTAAACAACAACTGGCCCTTCGGCATCTCGTCAATAAGTTAGTTCCGGAAAACGCATAAAATCATCATAAAGTGTGAACAAAACATGTAGGTATTGTCATAAAACAAGCATGGAACATAAGAAATTATAGATACGTTTGGGACGTATCAAGCATCCCCAAGATTAGTTCCTACTCGCCCTCGAGTAGGTAAACGATAACAAGGGTAATTTCAGAAGTGACATGCTATCATAATCTTGATCAATACTATTGTAAAGCATATGAGATGAATGCAGTGATTCAAAGCAATGGTAAAGACAATGAGTAAACAACTGAACCATATAACAAAGACTTTTCATGAATAGTACTTTCAAGACAAGCATCAATAAGTCTTGCATAAGAGTTAACTCATAAAGCAATAGATTCAAAGTGAAGGCATTGAAGCAACACAAAGGATGATTAAGTTTCAGCAATTGCTTTCAACTTGAAACATGTATATCTCATGGATAATTGTCAACACAAAGTAATATAACAGGTGCAATAGGTAAACATGCAAGAATCAATGCACACGAGTTGATACAAGTGTTTGCTTCTAAGATAGAAAGAAGTAGGTAAACTGACTCAACATAAAGTAGAAAAAAGGCCCTTCGCAGAGGGAAGCATTGATTACTATATTTGTTCTAGAGCTTTTATTTTGAAAACAAGAAACAATTTTGTCAACGGTAGTAATAAAGCATATGTGTTATGTATAAGATATCCTATAAGTTGCAAGGCTGATGGCGTGTATTTCACACGTTCGTTGGGCAACCCCAAGAGGAAGGTATGATGAGCACAGCAGCAAGTTTTCCCTCAGAAAGAAACCAAGGTTTATCGAACCAGGAGGAGCCAAGAAGCACGTTGAAGGTTGATGGCGGCGAGATGTAGTGCGGCGCAACACCGGAGATTCCGGCGCCAACGTGGAACTCGCACAACACAACCAAACTACTTTGCCCCAACGAAACAAGTGAGGTTGTCAATCTCACCGGCTTGCTGTAACAAAGGATTAACCGTATTGTGTGGAAGATGATTGTTTGCAAAGAAAACAAGTAAAAACAAGTATTGCGAGTAGATTGTATTTCAGTAAAGAGAATTGGACCGGGGTCCACAGTTCACTAGAGGTGTCTCTCCCATAAGACGAACAAGCATGTTGGGTGAACAAATTACAGTTGGGCAATTGACAAATAAAGAGAGCATGACAATGCACATACATATCATGATGAGTATAGTGAGATTTAATTGGGCATTACGACAAAGTACATAGACCGCCATCCAACTCGCATCTATGCCTAAAAAGTCCACCTTCGAGTTATCATCCGAACCCCTCCAGTATTAAGTTGCAAACAACGAGACAATTGCATTAAGTATGGTGCGTAATGTAATCAACAACTACATCCTTAGACATAGCATCAATGTTTTATCCCTAGTGGCAACAAGCACAACACAACCTTAGAACTTTCAGTCACTCGTCCCGGTGTCAATGCAGGCATGAACCCACTATCGAGCATAAGTACTCCCTCTTGGAGTTAAAAGCATCTACTTGGCCGGAGCATCTACTAATAACGGAGAGCATGCAAGATCATAAACAACACATGTATAACTTTGATAATCAACATAACAAGTATTCTCTATTCATCGGATCCCAACAAACGCAACATATAGAATTACATATAGATGATCTTGATCATGATAGGCAGCTCACAAGATCCGACAATGATAGCACAATGGGGAGAAGACAACCATCTAGCTACTGCTATGGACCCATAGTCCAGGGGTAGACTACTCACACATCACACCGGAGGCGACCATGGCGGCGTAGAGTCCTCCGGGAGATGAATCCCCTCTCCGGCGAGGTGCCGGAGGCGATCTCCGAGGATCCCCCGAGATGGGATCGGCGGCGACGGCGTCTCGGTAATGTTTTCCGTATCGTGGCTCTCGGTGCTGGGGGTTTCGTCACGGAGGCTATTTGTAGGCGGAAGGGCAAGTCAAGAGGCGGCACGGGGGCCCACACCACGGGGCCGCGCGGCCAAGGGGGGTCGCGCCGCCCTAGGGTTTGGCCACCCCGTGGCCCCTCTTCGTCTCGTCTTCGGTCTTCCGGAAGCTTCGTGAGAAAATAGGCCTCCGGGCTTTTATTTCGTCCAATTCCGAGAATATTTCTTTACTAGGATTTCTGAAACCAAAAACAGCGAGAACAAAGAATCGGCACTTCGGCATCTTGTTAATAGGTTAGTTCCGGAAAATGCACGAATATGATATAAAGTGTGCATAAAACATGTAGATAACATCAATAATGTGGCATGGAACACAAGAAATTATCGATACGTTGGAGACGTATCGGCATCCCCAAGCTTAGTTCTCGCTCGTCCCGAGCGAGGTAAAACGATAACAAAGATAATTTCTGGAGTGACATGCCATCATAAACTTGATCATACTATTTGTAAAGCATATGTAGTGAGTGCAGCGATCAAAACAATGTGTATGACATGAGTAAACAAGTGAATCATAAAGCAAAGACTTTTCATGAATAGCACTTCAAGACAAGCATCAATAAGTCTTGCATAAGAGTTAACTCATAAAGCAATAATTCAAAGTAAAGGTATTGAAGCAACACAAAAGAAGATTAAGTTTCAGCGGTTGCTTTCAACTTGTAACATATATATCTCATGGATATTGTCAACATAGAGTAATATAATAAGTGCAATAAGCAAGTATGTAAGAATCAATGCACAGTTCACACAAGTGTTTGCTTCTTGAGGTGGATAGAAATAGGTGAACTGACTCAACATTGAAAGAAAAAGAATGGTCCTCATAGAGGAAAAGCATCGATTGCTATATTTGTGCTAGAGCTTTGATTTTTGAAAACATGAAGAGAGCATAAAAATAAAGTTTTGAGAGGTGTATGTTGTTGTCAACGAATGGTAGCGGGTACTCTAACCCCCTTGCCAGACAAACCTTCAAAGAGCGGCTCCCATTTTATTTTATTTTTGGGTGGCACTCCTTCCAACCTTTCTTTCACAAACCATGGCTAACCGAATCCTCGGGTGCTCGCCAACAATCTCATACCATGAAGGAGTGCCTTTTTATTTTAGTTTTATTATGATGACACTCCTCCCAACCTTTGCTTACACAAGCCATGGCTAACCGAATCCTTCGGGTGCCGTCCAACAATCACATACCATGGAGGAGTGTCTATTTTTGTTAATTAATTTGGGACTGGGAATCCCATTGCCAGCTCTTTTTGCAAAATTATTGGATAAGCGGATGAAGCCACTAGTCCATTGGTGAAAGTTGCCCAACAAGATTGAAAGATAAACACCACATACTTCCTCATGAGCTATAAAACATTGACACAAATAAGAGGTGATAAATTTTGAATTGTTTAAAGGTAGCACTCAAGCAATTTACTTTGGAATGGCTGGAAAATACCATGTAGTAGGTAGGTATGGTGGACACAAATGGCATAGTGGTTGGCTCAAGTATTTTGGATGCATGAGAAGTATTCCCTCTCGATACAAGGTTTAGGCTAGCAAGGCTTATTTGAAACAAACACAAGGATGAACCGGTGCAGCAAAACTCACATAAAGGGCATATTGAAAGCATTATAAGACTCTACACCGTCTTCCTTGTTGTTCAAACTCAATACTAGAAATTATCTAGACCTTAGAGAAACCAAATATGCAAACCAAATTTTAGCATGCTCTATGTATTTCTTCATTAATGGGTGCAAAGCATATGATGCAAGAGCTTAAGCATGAGCACAACAATTGCCAAGTATCACATTACCCAAGACATTTATAGCAATTACTACATGTATCATTTTCCAATTCCAACCATATAACAATTTAACGAAGGAGAAACTTCGCCATGAATACTATGAGTAGAAACCAAGGACATATTTGTCCATATGCTACAGCGGAGTGTGTATCTCTCCCATAAAGTGAATGCTAGGATCCATTTTATTCAAACAAAACAAAAACAAAAACAAACCGACGCTCCAAGAAAAAGCACATAAGATGTGATGGAATAAAAATATAGTTTCAGGGGAGGAACCTGATAATGTGTTGATGAAGAAGGGGATGCCTTGGGCATCCCCAAGCTTAGACGCTTGAGTCTTCTTGATATATGCAGGGGTGAACCACCGGGTGCATCCCCAAGCTTAGAGCTTTCACTCTCCTTGATCATGTTGCATCATACTCCTCTCTTGATCCTTGAAAACTTCCTCCACACCAAACTCGAAACAACTCATTAGAGGGTTAGTGCACAATATAAATTGACATATTCAGAGGTGACACAATCATTCTTAACACTTCTGGACATTGCATAATGCTACTGGACATTAGTGGATCAAAGAAATTTATCCAACATAGCGAAAGAGGCAATGCGAAATAAAAGGCAGAATCTGTCAAAACAGAACAGTTCGTATTGACGAATTTTAAAATGGCACCAGACTTGCTCAAATGAAAATGCTCAAATTGAATGAAAGTTGCGTACATATCTGAGGATCATGCACGTAAATTGGCATAATTTTCTGAGCTTCCTGCAGGGCAGTGGGCTCAGATTCGTGACAGCAAAGAAATCTGGAACTGCGCAGTAATCCAAATCTAGTACTTACTTTTCTATCAACGGCTTAACTTGGCACAACAAAACTCAAAACTAAGATAAGGAGAGGTTGCTACAGTAGTAAACAACTTCCAAGACACAAAATAAAAACAAAGTACTGTAGGTAAAAACATGGGTTGTCTCCCATAAGCGCTTTTCTTTAACGCCTTTCAGCTAGGCGCAGAAAGTGTGTATCAAGTATTATCGAGAGATGAAGCATCAACATCATAATTTGTTCTAATAATAGAATCATAAGGTACCTTCATTCTCTTTCTAGGGAAGTGTTCCATACCTTTCTTGAGAGGAAATTGATATTTTATATTACCTTCCCTCATATCAATAATAGCACCTACGAGTTCGAAGAAAAGGTCTTCCCAATATAATTGGACAAGATGCATTGCATTCAATATCCAAGACAACAAAATCAACGGGAACAAGGTTATTGTTAACGGTAATGCGAACATTATCAACTTTACCCAAAGGTTTCTTTGTAGAATGATCAGCAAGATTAACATCCAAATAACAATTTTTCAGCGGTGGCAAGTCAAGCATATCATAAATTTTCTTCGGCATAACGAAATACTTGCACCAAGATCACATAAAGCATTACAATCAAAATCTTTAACCTTCATCTTAATGATGGGCTCCCAACCATCTTCTAGCTTTTTAGGAATAGAGGCTTCGCGCTCTAGTTTCTCTTCTCTAGCTTTTATGAGAGCATTTGTAATATGATGCGTGAAAGCCAAATTTATAGCACTAGCATTAGGACTTTTAGCAAGTTTTTGCAAGAACTTTATAACTTCAGAGATGTGGCAATCATCAAAATTCAAACCATTATAATCTAAAGCAATGGGATCATCATCCCCAATGTTGGAAAAAATTTCAGCAGCTTTATCGCAGGCAGTTTCAGCAGTTTTAGCAATTTCAGGCAGTTTTTCGCGCTTTGCATTAGAAGTGGAAACATTGCTAACACCAATTCTTTTATTAGTATGAGTAGGAGGTGCAGCAACATGTGTAGCATTAGCATTACTAGTGGTGGTAATAGTCCAAACTTTAGCTATATTCTTCTCTTTAGCTAGTTTTTCATTTTCTTCTCTATCCCACCTAGCACGCAGTTCAGCCATTAATCTTATATTCTCATTAATTCTAACTTGAATGGCATTTGCTGTAGTAACAATTTTATTTTCAATATCCCTATTAGGCATAACTTTCGATTTCAAAAGATCAACATCAGAGGCAAGACTATCAACTCTAGAAACAAGAATATCAATTTTATTGAGCTTTTCCTCAACAGATTTGTTAAAGGCAGTTTGTGTACTAATAAATTCTTTAAGCATGGCCTCAAGTCCAGGGGGTGTATTCCTATTATTGTTGTAAGAATTCCCATAAGAATTAGCATAACCGTTACCATTATTATAAGGATATGGCCTATAGTTATTACTAGAATTGTTCCGGTAAGCATTGTTGTTGAAATTATTATTTTTAATGAAGTTTACATCAACATGTTCTTCTTGTGCAACCAATGAAGCTAACGGAACATTATTAGGATCAACATTAGTCCTATCATTCACAAGCATAGACATAATAGCATCAACCTTATCACTCAAGGAAGAGGTTTCTTCGACGAATTTACCTTCTTACCTTGTGGAGCTCTTTCCGTGTGCCATTCGGAGTAGTTGATCATCATATTATCAAGAAGCTTTGTTGCTTCACCAAGAGTGATGGACATAAAGGTACCTCCAGCAGCTGAATCCAATAAATTCCGTGAAGAAAAATTTAGTCCTGCATAGAAGGTTTGGATGATCATCCAAGTAGTCAGTCCATGGGTTGGGTAATTTTTAACCAGAGATTTCATTCTTTCCCAAGCTTGAGCAACATGTTCAGTATCTAATTGTTTAAAATTCATTATGCTACTCCTCAAAGATATAATTTTAGCAGGGGGATAATATCTACCAATAAAAGCATCCTTGCATTTAGTCCATGAATCAATACTATTCTTAGGCAGAGATAGCAACCAATTTTTAGCTCTTCCTCTTAATGAGAAAGGGAACAATTTTAGTTTAATAATATCACCATCTACATCTTTATATTTTTGCATTTCACATAGTTCAACAAAATTATTAAGATGGGCAGCAGCATCATCAGAACTAATTCCAGAAAATTGATTGTTCATGACAAGATTCAGTAAAGCAGGTTTAATTTCAAAGAATTCTGCTGTAGTAGCAGGTGGAGCAATAGGTGTGCATAGGAAATCATTATTATTTGTGGTTGTGAAGTCACACAACTTAGTATTTTCAGCGTTGGCCATTTTAGCAACAGTAAATAAAGCAAACTAGATAAAGTAAATGCAAGTAAACTAATTTTTTTGTGTTTTCGATATAGCAAACAAGATAGCAAATAAAGTAAAACTAGCAACTAATTTTTTTGTATTTTGATTTAGTGCAGCAAACAAAGTAGTAAATAAAACAAAGCAAGACAAAAACAAAGTAAAGAGATTGAGAAGTGGAGACTCCCCTTGCAGCGTGTCTTGATCTCCCCGGCAACGGCGCCAGAAAATATGCTTGATGGCGTGTATTTCACACGTTCGTTGGGCAACCCCAAGAGGAAGGTATGATGAGCACAGCAGCAAGTTTTCCCTCAGAAAGAAACCAAGGTTTATCGAACCAGGAGGAGCCAAGAAGCACGTTGAAGGTTGATGGCGGCGAGATGTAGTGCGGCGCAACACCGGAGATTCGGCGCCAACGTGGAACCTGCACAACACAACCAAACTACTTTGCCCCAACGAAACGAGTGAGGTTGTCAATCTCACCGGCTTGCTGTAACAAAGGATTAACCGTATTGTGTGGAAGATGATTGTTTGCAAAGAAAACAGTAAAAACAAGTATTGCGAGTAGATTGTATTTCGATAAAGAGAATTGGACCGGGGTCCACAGGTTCACTAGAGGTGTCTCTCCCATAAGACGAACGGCATGTTGGGTGAACAAATTACGGTTGGGCAATTGACAAATAAAGAGAGCATGACAATGCACATACATATCATGATGAGTATAGTGAGATTTAATTGGGCATTACGACAAAGTACATAGACCGCCATCCAACTGCATCTATGCCTAAAAAGTCCACCTTCGGGTTATCATCCGAACCCCCTCCGAGTATTAAGTTGCAAACAACGAGACAATTGCATTAAGTATGGTGCGTAATGTAATCAACAACTACATCCTTAGACATAGCATCAATGTTTTATCCCTAGTGGCAACAGCACAACACAACCTTAGAACTTTCACGTCACTTGTCCCGGTGTCAATGCGGGCATGAACCCACTATCGAGCATAAGTACTCCCTCTTGGAGTTAAAAGCATCTACTTGGCCGGAGCATCTACTAATAACGGAGAGCATGCAAGATCATAAACAACACATGTATAACTTTGATAATCAACATAACAAGTATTCTCTATTCATCGGATCCCAACAAACGCAACATATAGAATTACATATAGATGATCTTGATCATGATAGGCAGCTCACAAGATCCGACAATGATAGCACAATGGGGAGAAGACAACCATCTAGCTACTGCTATGGACCCATAGTCCAGGGGTAGACTACTCACACATCACACCGGAGGCGACCATGGCGGCGTAGAGTCCTCCGGGAGATGAATCCCCTCTCCGGCAGGGTGCCGGAGGCGATCTCCGAGGATCCCCGAGATGGGATCGGCGGCGACGGCGTCTCGGTAATGTTTTCCGTATCGTGGCTCTCGGTACTGGGGGTTTCGTCACGGAGGCTATTTGTAGGCGGAAGGGCAAGTCAAGAGGCGGCACGGGGGGCCCACACCACAGGGCCGCGCGGCCAAGGGGGGGTCGCGCCGCCCTAGGGTTTGGCCACCCCGTGGCCCCTCTTCGTCTCGTCTTCGGTCTTCTGGAAGCTTCGTGAGAAAATAGGCCTCTGGGCTTTTATTTCGTCCAATTCCGAGAATATTTCTTTACTAGGATTTCTGAAACCAAAAACAGCAGAAAACGACCAACTGGCACTTCGGCATCTTGTTAATAGGTTAGTTCCAGAAAATGCACGAATATGATATAAAGTGTGCATAAAACATGTAGATAACATCAATAATGTGGCATGGAACACAAGAAATTATCGATACGTTGGAGACGTATCACAAGCCTCATGCATAGATTACCAATAGTGCTCGCACCTTGTCCTAATTAGCTTGGATTAACATGGATTATCATTGCATAGCACATGTTTCAACCAAGTGTCACAAAGGGGTACCTCTATGCCGCCTGTACAAAGGTCTAAGGAGAAAGTTCACATTGGATTTCTCGCTTTTGATTATTCTCAACTTAGACATCCATACCGGGACAACATAGACAACAGATAATGGACTCCTCTTTAATGCATAAGCATTCAATAAACAGTTAATATTCTCATAAGAGATTGAGGATTAATTCTCCAAACTGAAACTTCCACCATGGATCATGGCTTTAGTTAGCGGCCCAATGTTCTTCTCTAACAATATGCATACTCAATCCATTTGATCATGAAAATTGCCCTTACTTCAGACAAGACGAACATGCATAGCAACTCACATGATATTCAACAAAGGTATAATAGTTGGTGGCGTCCCCAGAAGCATGGTTATCGCTCAACAAGCAACTTATAAGAAATAAGATACATAGCTACATATTCTTCACCACAATAGTTTTTAAGGCTATTTTCCCATGAGCTATATATTGTAAAGGCAAAGGATAGAATTTTAAAGGTAGCACTCAAGTAATTTACTTTGGAATGGCGGAGAAATACCATGTGGTAGGTAGGTATGGTGGACACAAATGGCATAGTTTTTGGCTCAAGGATTTGGATGCACGAGAAGAATTCCTCTCAATACAAGGCTGGGCTAGCAAGGTTGTTTGAAGCAAACTCAAGTATAAAACGGTGCAGCAAAGCTCACATATGAACATATTGTAAGTATTATAAGACTTTACATCGTCTCCTTGTTGTTCAAACACCTTAACCAGAAAATATCTAGACTCTAGAGACCAATCATGCAAACCAAATTTTAACAAGCTCTATGTAGTTCTTCATTAATGGGTGCAAAGTACATGATGCAAGAGCTTAAACATGATCTATATGAGCCCAACAATTGCCAAGTATCAAATTATTCAAGACATTATACCAATTAACACATAAAACATTTTCTGTTTCCAACCATATAACAATTAACGAAGCGGTTTCAACCTTCGCCATGAACATTAAAAGTAAAGCTAAGAACACATGTGTTCATATGAACCAGCGGAGCGTGTCTCTCTCCCACACAAGCATTTATTCAGAGAAACAAAACGAAAATAAAAGCACACAGACGCTCCAAGTAAAGTACATAAGATGTGACCGAATAAAAATATAGTTTCAAGAGAAGAAACCTGATAATTTGTCGATGAAGAAGGGGATGCCTTGGGCATCCCCAAGCTTAGATGCTTGAGTATTCTTGAAATATGCAGGGATGAACCACGGGGGCATCCCCAAGCTTAGACTCTTCACTCTTCTTGATCATATTGTATCATCCTCCTCTCTTGACCCTTGAAAACTTCCTCCACACCAAACTCAAAACAAACTCATTAGAGGGTTAGTGCATAATCAAAAATTCACATGTTCAGAGGTGACACAATAATTCTTAACACTTCTGGACATTGCTCAAAGCTACTGGAAGTTAATGGAACAAAGAAATCCATCCAACACAGCAAAAGAGGCAATGCGAAATAAAAGGCAGAATCTGTCAAAACAGAACAGTCCGTAAAGAAGAATTTTAAAGAGGCACCAGACTTGCTCAGATGAAAATGCTCAAATTGAATGAAAGTTGCATACATATCTGAGGATCACGCACGTAAATTGGCAGATTTTTCTGAGTTACCTGCAGAGACTACTGCTCAAATTCGCGACAGCAAGAAATCTGTTCCTGCGCAGTAATCCAAATATAGTATTGACTTTACTATCAAAGACTTTACTTGGCACAACGATGCAATAAAATAAAGATAAAGATAGGTTGCTACAGTAGTAACAACTTCCAAGACACAAATATAAAAAAAAAATTCTGTAGTAAAATAAACACATGGGTTATCTCCCAAGAAGTGCTTTCTTTATAGCCATTAAGATGGGCTCAGCAGTTTTAATGATGCACTCGCAAGAAGTAAGAGTTGAAGCAAAAGAGAGCATCAAGAAGCAAATTCAAAACAAATTTAAGCCTAACCCACTTCCTATGGAAAGGAATCTTGTAAATAAACAAATTCATGAAGCATAATGCAACAAGCATAGAAAGATAAAACAAATGTAACTTCAAAAATTTCAGCATATAGAGAGGTGTTTTAGTAACATGAAAATTTCTACAACCATATTTTCCTCTCTCATAATAACTTTCAGTAGCATCATGAGCAAACTCAACAATATAACTATCACATAAAGCATTCTTATCATGAGTCTCATGCATAAAATTATTACTACTCCCAACATAAGCATAATCAGTTTTATTAGTTGTAGTGGGAGCAAATTCAACAAAGTAGCTATCATTGTTATTCTCATCAAGTGTAGGAGGCATAGTATAATCATAATAAAATTTACTCTCCATAGTAGGCGGCACCAAAACACCACTATCATTATAATCATCATATATGGGAGGCATATCATAATCAACATAAACTTTCTCCTCAATACCCGGAGGGCTAAAGAGATCATTCTCATCAAAACCGACCTCCCCAAGCTTACAACTTTCTATATCATTATCAACAATGGTGTTCAAAGCGTTCATACTAATATCATTGCTACTAGCATGCAAATAAGGTTCCATAGGTTTTTTAATTTTCGCATTAAACCATTCATGTCTTGACTCAGGAAATAGTACAAAAAGCTCACAGATGTTTTCCATTATGCCTTACTAGTGTTTAACAAGAAACAAAAAGATGCAATTGCAGGATCTAAAGGAAATAGCTTCGAGCACACACACAACGGCAACAGAAAATAACTTAGTTACCTGGATCCGGAGTGTGAGTGCCTTTTACCTTTCCTCCCCGGCAACGGCGTCAGAAAAGTGCTTGATGTCTACGGTTGCTTCTATTCTTGTAGACAGTGTTGGGCCTCCAAGAGCAGAGGTTTGTCGAACAACAGAAAGTTTCCCTTAAGTGGATCACCCAAGGTTTATCGAACTCAGGGAGGAAGAGGTCAAAGATATCCCTCTCAAGCAACCCTGCAATCAAGATACAAGAAGTCTCTTGTGTCCCCAACACACCTAATACACTTGTCAGATGTATAGGTGCACTAGTTCGGCGAAGAGATGGTGACATACAAGTAGTATGGATGTATATGAGTGGTAATAACAATCTGAATAAAATATGGCAGCGAGTAAACATGCAACATAATAGTAAATAAACAGAGTTTCGATGCTTAGAAACAAGGCCTAGGGATCATACTTTCACTAGTGGACACTCTCAACATTGATCACATAATAAAACCACTCTACACTCTCTTGTTGGATGATGAACACCACTAATTGCGTAGGGCTACAAGAGCACCTCAATGCCGGAGTTAACAAGCTCCACAACATTCTATGTTCATATTTAAATAACCTTAGAGTGCATGATAGATCATTGCAATTACACCAAGTACTAACATAGCATGCACACCGTCACCGAGAGACTATGAAAGGGGGAATAGATTGCATCAATACCATCATAGTAATAGTTAACTTCATAATCTACAAGAGATCACAATCATAACCTACGCCAAGTACTACATGACGCACACACTGTCACCATTACACCATGGAGGAGGAATAGACTACTTTAATAACATCACCAGAGTAACACATAGATGAATAGTGATACAAAACTCATATGAATCTCAATCATGTAAGGCAGCTCATGAGATCATTGTATTGAAGTACATAGGAGAGAGATTAACCACATAGCTACCGGTACAGCCCTTAGCCTCGATGGAGAACTACTCCCTCCTCATGGGAGACAGCAGCGTTGATGAAGATGGCGGTGGTGTCGATGGAGATGCCTTCCGGGGGCACTTCCCCATCCCGGCGGCGTGACTCCTGTCCCCCAGATCTTGGCTTCGCGATGGTGGTGGCTCTGGAAGGTTACTCGTACCGTGGCTTTTTCGTATCGAGGTTTTAGGTCGAGGAGGCTTAAATAGGCGAAGAGGCGGAGTCGGAGGGCTGACGGGGGCACCACACAATAGGGGGGCGCCCCCCTGGGCCGCGCCGCCCTGTCATCTGGTGGCCCTGTGGCCCCCCTCTGGTTGCTCTCGGGTGTTCTGGAAGCTTCGTTGAATTCTAAGATGTTGGGCGTTGATTTCGTCCGATTCCGAGAATATTTCCTTACTAGGATTTCTGAAACCAAAAACAGCGATGAAACAACAATCGGCCCTTCGGCATCTCGTCAATAGGTTAGTTCCGGAAAACGCATAAAATCATCATAAAGTGTGAACAAAACATGTAGGTATTGTCATAAAACAAGCATGGAACATAAGAAATTATAGATACGTTTGGGACGTATCAAGCATCCCCAAGCTTAGTTCCTACTCGCCCTCGAGTAGGTAAACGATAACAAGGATAATTTCTGAAGTGACATGCTATCATAATCTTGATCAATACTATTGTAAAGCATATGAGATGAATGCAGCGATTCAAAGCAATGGTAAAGACAATGAGTAAACAGCTGAACCATATAACAAAGACTTTTCATGAATAGTACTTTCAAGACAAGCATCAATAAGTCTTGCATAAGAGTTAACTCATAAAGCAATAGATTCAAAGTGAAGGCATTGAAGCAACACAAAGGATGATTAAGTTTCAGCAATTGCTTTCAACTTGAAACATGTATATCTCATGGATAATTGTCAACACAAAGTAATATAACAAGTGCAATAGGTAAACATGCAAGAATCAATGCACACAGTTGATACAAGTGTTTGCTTCTAAGATAGAAAGAAGTAGGTAAACTGACTCAACATAAAGTAGAAAAAAGGCCCTTCGCAGAGGGAAGCATTGATTACTATATTTGTTCTAGAGCTTTTATTTTGAAAACAAGAAACAATTTTGTCAACGGTAGTAATAAAGCATATGTGTTATGTATAAGATATCCTATAAGTTGCAAGCCTCATGCATAGATTACCAATAGTGCTCGCACCTTGTCCTAATTAGCTTGGATTAACATGGATTATCATTGCATAGCACATGTTTCAACCAAGTGTCACAAAGGGGTACCTCTATGCCGCCTGTACAAAGGTCTAAGGAGAAAGTTCGCATTGGATTTCTCGCTTTTGATTATTCTCAACTTAGACATCCATACCGGGACAACATAGACAACAGATAATGGACTCCTCTTTAATGCATAAGCATTCAATCAACAGTTAATATTCTCATAAGAGATTGAGGATTAATTGTCCAAACTGAAACTTCCACCATGGATCATGGCTTTAGTTAGCGGCCCAATGTTCTTCTCTAACAATATGCATACTCAATCCATTTGATCATGAAAATCGCCCTTACTTCAGACAAGACGAACTTGCATAGCAACTCACATGATATTCAACAAAGGTATAATAGTTGGTGGCGTCCCCAGAAGCATGGTTATCGCTCAACAAGCAACTTATAAGAAATAAGATACATAGCTACATATTCTTCACCACAATAGTTTTTAAGGCTATTTTCCCATGAGCTATATATTGTAAAGGCAAAGGATAGAATTTTAAAGGTAGCACTCAAGTAATTTACTTTGGAATGGCGGAGAAATACCATGTGGTAGGTAGGTATGGTGGACACAAATGGCATAGTTTTTGGCTCAAGGATTTGGATGCACGAGAAGAATTCCTCTCAATACAAGGCTGGGCTAGCAAGGTTGTTTGAAGCAAACTCAAGTATAAAACGGTGCAGCAAAGCTCACATATGAACATATTGTAAGTATTATAAGACTTTACATCGTCTCCTTGTTGTTCAAACACCTTAACCGAAAAATATCTAGACTCTAGAGACCAATCATGCAAACCAAATTTTAACAAGCTCTATGTAGTTCTTCATTAATGGGTGCAAAGTACATGATGCAAGAGCTTAAACATGATCTATATGAGCACAACAATTGCCAAGTATCAAATTATTCAAGACATTATACCAATTAACACATGCAACATTTTCTGTTTCAAACCATATAACAATTAACGAAGCGGTTTCAACCTTCGCCATGAACATTAAAAGTAAAGCTAAGAACACATGTGTTCATATGAACCAGCGGAGCGTGTCTTTCTCCCACACAAGCATTTATTCAGAGAAACAAAACGAAAATAAAAGCACACAGACGCTCCAAGTAAAGTACATAAGATGTGACCGAATAAAAATATAGTTTCAAGAGAAGAAACCTGATAATTTGTCGATGAAGAATGGGATGCCTTGGGCATCCCCAAGCTTAGATGCTTGAGTATTCTTGAAATATGCAGGGATGAACCACGGGGGCATCCCCAAGCTTAGACTCTTCACTCTTCTTGATCATATTGTATCATCCTCCTCTCTTGACCCTTGAAAACTTCCTCCACACCAAACTCAAAACAAACTCATTAGAGGGTTAGTGCACAATCAAAAATTCACATGTTCAGAGGTGGCACAATCATTCTTAACACTTCTGGACATTGCTCAAAGCTCTGGAAGTTAATGGAACAAACAAATCCATCCAACACAGCAAAAGAGGCAATGCGAAATAAAAGGCAGAATCTATCAAAACAGAACAGTCCGTAAAGACGAATTTTAAAGAGGCACCAGACTTGCTCAGATGAAAATTCTCAAATTGAATGAAAGTTGCATACATATCTGAGGATCACGCACGTAAATTGGCAGATTTTTCTGAGTTACCTGCAGAGACTACTGCTCAAATTCGCGACAGCAAGAAATCTGTTCCTGCGCAGTAATCAAAGACTTTACTTGGCACAACGATGCAATAAAATAAAGATAAAGAGAGGTTGCTACAGTAGTAACAACTTCCAAGACACAAATATAAAACAAAATTTCTGTAGTAAAATAAACACATGGGTTATCTCCCAAGAAGTGCTTTCTTTATAGCCATTAAGATGGGCTCAGCAGTTTTAATGATGCACTCGCAAGAAGTAAGAGTTGAAGCAAAAGAGAGCATCAAGAAGCAAATTCAAAACAAATTTAAGCCTAACCCACTTCCTATGGAATGGAATCTTGTAAATAAACAAATTCATGAAGCATAATGCAACAAGCATAGAAAGATAAAAAAAAGTGTAACTTCAAAAATTTCAGCATATAGAGAGGTGTTTTAGTAACATGAAAATTTCTACAACCATATTTTCCTCTCTCGTAATAACTTTCAGTAGCATCATGAGCAAACTCAACAATATAACTATCACATAAAGCATTCTTATCATGAGTCTCATGCATAAAATTATTACTACTCCCAACATAAGCATAATCAGTTTTATTAGTTGTAGTGGGAGCAAATTCAACAAAGTAGCTATCATTGTTATTCTCATCAAGTGTAGGAGGCATAGTATAATCATAATAAAATTTACTCTCCATAGTAGGCGGCACCAAAACACCACTATCATTATAATCATCATATATGGGAGGCATATCATAATCAACATAAACTTTCTCCTCAATACCCGGAGGGCTAAAGAGATCATTCTCATCAAAATCGACCTCCCCAAGCTTACAACTTTCTATATCATTATCAACAATGGTGTTCAAAGCGTTCATACTAATATAATTGCTACTAGCATGTAAATAAGGTTCCATAGGTTTTTTAATTTTCGCATTAAACCATTCATGTCTTGACTCAGGAAATAGTACAAAAAGCTCACAGATGTTTTCCATTATGCCTTACTAGTGTTTAACAAGAAACAAAAAGATGCAATTGCAGGATCTAAAGGAAATAGCTTCGAGCACACACACAACGGCAACAGAAAATAACTTAGTTACCTGGATCCGGAGTGTGAGTGCCTTTTACCTTTCCTCCCCGGCAACGGCGTCAGAAAAGTGCTTGATGTCTGCGGTTGCTTCTATTCTTGTAGACAGTGTTGGGCCTCCAAGAGCAGAGGTTTGTCGAACAACAGCAAGTTTCCCTTAAGTGGATCACCCAAGGTTTATCGAACTCAGGGAGGAAGAGGTCAAAGATATCCCTCTCAAGCAACCCTGCAATCACGATACAAGAAGTCTCTTGTGTCCCCAACACACCTAATACACTTGTCAGATGTATAGGTGCACTAGTTCGGCGAAGAGATGGTGACATACAAGTAGTATGGATGTATATGAGTGGTAATAACAATCTGAATAAAATATGGCAGCGAGTAAACATGCAACCGAACAGTAAATAAACGGAGTTTCGATGCTTAGAAACAAGGCCTAGGGATCATACTTTCACTAGTGGACACTCTCAACATTGATCACATAATAAAACCACTCTACACTCTCTTGTTGGATGATGAACACCACTAATTGCGTAGGGCTACAAGAGCACCTCAATGCCGGAGTTAACAAGCTCCGCAACATTCTATGTTCATATTTAAATAACATTAGAGTGCATGATAGATCATTGCAATTACACCAAGTACTAACATAGCATGCACACCGTCACCGACAGACTATGAAAGGGGGAATAGATTGCATCAATACCATCATAGTAATAGTTAACTTCATAATCTACAAGAGATCACAATCATAACCTACGCCAAGTACTACATGACGCACACACTTGTCACCATTACACCATGGAGGAGGAATAGACTACTTTAATAACATCACCGGAGTAACACATAGATGAATAGTGATACAAAACTCATATGAATCTCAATCATGTAAGGCAGCTCATGAGATCATTGTATTGAAGTACATAGGAGAGAGATTAACCACATAGCTACCGGTACAGCCCTTAGCCTCGATGGAGAACTACTCCCTCCTCATGGGAGACAGCAGCGTTGATGAAGATGGCGGTGGTGTCGATGGAGATGCCTTCCGGGGGCACTTCCCCATCCCGGCGGCATGCCGGAACAGAGACTCCTGTCCCCCAGATCTTGGCTTCGCGATGGCGGCGGCTCTGGAAGGTTACTCGTACCGTGGCTTTTTCGTATCGAGGTTTTAGGTCGAGGAGGCTTAAATAGGCGAAGAGGCGGAGTCGGAGGGCTGACGGGGGCGCCACACAATAGGGGGGCGCGCCCCCTGGGCCGCGCCGCCCTATCATCTGGTGGCCCTGTGGCCCCCCTCTGGTGGCTCTCGGGTGTTCTGGAAGCTTCGTGGAATTCTAAGATGCTGGGCGTTGATTTCGTCCGATTCCGAGAATATTTCCTTACTAGGATTTCGAAACCAAAAACAGCAGAAAACAGCAACTGGCCCTTTGGCATCTCGTCAATAGGTTAGTTCCGGAAAACGCATAAAATCATCATAAAATATGAACAAAACATGTAGGTATTGTCATAAAACAAGCATGGAACATAAGAAATTATAGATACGTTCGGGACGTATCACCTCTCCCCTGGCTCCTCTCCTCTTTATATAGGTCTAGGGGGTCTCCAATAGCCCCTCCCACGTGCCTATGACCTAAGGAAGGTCTAGAAACAAACGGGGATAGATTCTGTGAAGAAACGCGTCCAGAAAAGGCCTTTTCCGCGCGTCTAGGCCCGTGGTACGGGTGGACCCACCCGTACCGATGCTCGGTAAACTCGCAGATGCTTTTCGTATTTTGGCCGACATTTCTCATACGAACTCCGATTTGGGTGTTCTTCGGCTCGTTGAACTCGTATGGACGAGGACTACAACACCATGGTCTTAGATCTTCATTTTGAGATGATGGAAAAATATCACCTTATCCACTCCTCAAATGACTAAGTATGGTGACTGCAGCTCTTCCATATTTCCTTCTCTAGAGCCCTTTTGCCTTGCTTTATGCATAGTTATCCATAACACCTACAAACATGTAAAAGACAAAGAAAACATAATAAAATCCTACTAAAACTACTAAATATGCGATGCTCATATGAAAATGAACAAGAACTCGTAAGTATGCAAGATAGGTTAGGTGTATCTAGCTAGAGCATGAAATGAGTGACAATATGTGTAATAGTGTACTTAAAAACCTCAGTAAAATAGTGATAAATTTTGATCTATCAAATCCATAGGTCACAACGTTATTAAAAACCATCGACATCTTGCCAGGTTCATCCACCCTTACACATCAAACAAAACTAGGGGGCTGGAGTCCTAGCACACACATATAAAGCCCACGGCAGGGGGACTATCAAGGAAGAGACATGGGAAGGAGAACTTACGGCCTATGAAGAACCCTAAAATCCTTCACCGTCTCCCACCAACATCAAAACATTTGCTCCCAGGGTTCTAGACAGATCAGCCCCCGTGATCAGGAGAGGCCACGATTCCCTCTTGCAGTTCACATTGCATACTTCAAGTGTAGTCCTCGCACGCTTCTCTAGAGTCAACCAGGTTCCGGCCACGATAGCAGAGGTGGCATTCGAGCCAGGAACTCCAACTTGCTCACGATCATCAT
Organism: Lolium rigidum; assembly: GCF_022539505.1. Lineage (NCBI taxonomy): Eukaryota > Viridiplantae > Streptophyta > Magnoliopsida > Poales > Poaceae > Lolium > Lolium rigidum. Next base: position 320,689,613 of record NC_061510.1, on the reverse strand, counting down.
CAGTTTTCCTCTTCCTTCCTCTTTAAGTAGAATGCTCCATTGAGCAAGGGTGTAAGCCACCTTTCTCCATAGCACCTACATCCCAAACCATTGTGTTCGATTTAACACCATGTTATTTATGGTAAGCCAGATAATCTATACTTCTTATAAAACAAAATTTCACTAAGTGTAATTAATATTTGTCTATCTCAACATGCAAGCTATCCACATTACCTATTCCCTCAGCCAATCATTTGTCCACCTCATCCCACTAATAGTTCTTATTTATTATCTATCTCTACATGCAAGATATTTATATTATCTATTTTTAACCATTAAACTAGCAATGTCATCTTTTGTTTTCCGCTCAATTGATAATATCGCACCCTCCTGTAATATCATTACATAGTTAAGTCATGTGCAAATTTAACACCGAATAGTTTGACAACGAAAATAACTCTTTGTGAATTAAACTCAATGTTAATTATGTGCTCTTATATGTAACCACATATGACATTTTTAAAAACATGCGGCAATGTGCATGCATTTTTTCATGCAAGAGATCAATATCATTTGGTTTTTTACCTTATCTAAATCAATCACATACATCTCTAGAATATAATGATCTTCAAATTTTAAAATACCTATCCATTTCATGGCTATTAAATTTAGTGTCTCAACTCCTATGACCAACTAAATATTGCATATTCTATAAACCAAATTTTATGTGTTCTATTAGATTTCTTAAAGAGATATCCGTTGCAACGCGCGGGGTATTGATACGTCTCAAACGTATCTGTAATTTCTTATGTTCCATGCTACTTTTATGATGATACTCACATGTTTTATACACACTTTATGTCATTATTATGCATTTTCCGGCACTAACCTATTGACGAGATGCCGAAGAGCCACTTGTTGTTTCGCTGTTTTTGGTTTCGAAATCCTACAAAGGAAATATTCTCGGAATTGGACGAAATCAACGCCCGTGGTCTTATTTTTCAACGAAGCTTCCAGAAGACCGGAGGGGATACGAAGTGGGGCCACGAGGGCCCGTACCCATAGGGCGGCGCGGCCAGCATGGGGCCCGCGCCGGCCTATGGTGTGGGGCCCCCGCGCCGCCTCCAACCCTGCCCTTCCGCCTACTTAAAGTCTTCGTCGCGAAAACCCCATTACCGAGAGCCACGATACGGAAAACCTTCCAGAGACGTCGCCGCCGCCAATCCCATCTCGGGGGATTCAGGAGATCGCCTCCGGCACCCGCCGGAGAGGGGAATCATCTCCCGGAGGACTCTTCATCACCATGATCGCCTCCGGATTGATGTGTGAGTAGTTCACCCCTGGACTATGGGTCCATAGCAGTAGCTAGATGGTTGTCTTCTCCTCTTGTGCTATCATGTTAGATCTTGTGAGCTGCCTATCATGATCAAGATCATCTATTTGTAATGCTACATGTTGTGTTTGTTGGGATCCGATGAATATGGAATACTATGTCAAGTTGATTATCAATTTATCATATATGTGTTGTTTATGTTCTTGCATGCTCTCCGTTGCTAGTAGAGGCTCTGGCCAAGTTGATACTTGTGACTCCAAGAGGGAGTATTTATGCTCGATAGTGGGTTCATGCCTCCATTGAATCTGGGACAGTGACTGAAAGTTCTAAGGTTGTGGATGTGTTGTTGCCACTAGGGATAAACCATCAATGCTTTGTCTAAGGATATTTGTGTTGATTACATTACGCACCATACTTAATGCAATTGTCTGTTGTTTGCAACTTAATACTAGAAGGGGTGATACGTCTCAAACGTATCTATAATTTCTTATGTTCCATGCTACTTTTATGATGATACTCACATGTTTTATACACATTATATGTCATTATTATGCATTTTTCGGCACTAACCTATTGACGAGATGCCGAAGAGCAAGTTGCTTTTTTCTGCTGTTTTTGGTTTCAGAAATCCTACAAAGGAAATATTCTCGGAATTGGACGAAATCAACGCCCAGGGTCTTATTTTTCCACGAAGCTTCCAGAAGACCGAGGGAGAAACGAAGTGGGGCCACGGGGCGCCGACACCATAAGGCGGCGCGGCCAAGGGGGGGCCCGCGCCGCCCTATTGTGTGGCCCCCTGTCAGCCCTCCGACTCCGCCCTTCCGCCTACTTAAAGCCTTCGTCGCGAAAACCCCAGTACCGAGAGCCACGATACGGAAAACCTTCCAGAGACACCGCCGCTGCCAATCTCATCTCGGGGGATTCAGGAGATCGCCTCCGGCACCCTGCCGGAGAGGGGAATCATCTCCCGGAGGTCTCTTCATCACCATGATCTCCTCCGGATCTATGTGTGAGTAGTTCACCCCTGGACTATGGGTCCATAGCAGTAGCTAGATGGTTGTCTTCTCCTCATTGTGCTATCATGTTAGATCTTGTGAGCTGCCTATCATGATCAATATCATCTATTTGTAATGCTACATGTTGTCTTTGTTGGGATCCGATGAATATGGAATACTATGTCAAGTTGATTATCAATCTATCATATATGTTGTTTATGTTCTTGCATGCTCTCCGTTGCTAGTAGAGGCTCTGGCCAAGTTGATACTTGTGACTCCAAGAGGGAGTATTTATGCTCGATAGTGGGTTCATGCCTCCATTGAATCCGGAACAGTGACAGAAAGTTCTAAGGTTGTGGATGTGCTGTTGCCACTAGGGATAAAACATCGATGCTTTGTCTAAGTATATTTGTGTTGATTACATTACGCACCATACTTAATGCAATTGTCTGTTGTTTGCAACTTAATACTGGAAGGGGTTCGGATGATAACCTGAAGGTAGACTTTTTAGGCATAGATGCATGCTGGATAGCGGTCTATGTACTTTATCGTAATGCCCTGATTAAATCTCATAGTACTCATCATGATATATGTATGTGCATTGTTATGCCTTCTTTATTTGTCAATTGCCCAACTGTAATTTGTTCACCCAACATGCTATTTATCTTATGGGAGAGACACCACTAGTGAACTGTGGACCCCGGTCCATTCTTTACATCTGAAATACAATCTACCGCAAACTATGTTCTTTACTGATCTTCGCAAACAATCATCATCATCCACACTATACATCTAATCCTTTGTTTACAGCAAGCTTCGGTGAGATTGACAACCTCACTCTTACGTTGGGGCAAAGTACTTTGATTGTGTTGTGCAGGTTCCACGTTGGCGCCGGAATCCCTCGTGTTGCGCCGCACTACACTCCGCCACCAACAACCTTCACGTGTTCCTTGACTCCTACTGGTTCGATAACCTTGGTTTCTTACAGAGGGAAAACTTGTTGTTGTACGCATCACACCTTCCTCTTGGGGTTCCCAACGGACGTGTGTCTTACACGCCATCAAGGGGTTCGGATGATAACCTGAAGGTGGACTTTTTAGGCATAGATGCATCGTTGGATAGCGGTCTATGTACTTTGTCGTAATGCCCTGTTTAAATCTCATAGTAGTCATCGTGATATATGTATGTGCATTGTTATGCCTTCTCTATTTGTCAATTGCCCAACTGTAATTTTTTCACCCAACATGCTATTTATCTTATGGGAGAGACACCACTAGTGAACTGTGGACCCCGGTCCATTCTTTACATCTGAAATACAATCTACTGAAACTTCGTTCTTTACTGTTCTTCGCAAACAAACATCATCTTCCACACTATACATCTAATCCTTTGTTTACATCAAGCCGGTGAGATTGACAACCTCATCGTTACGTTGGGGCAAAGTACTTTGATTGTGTTGTGCAGGTTCCACGTTGGCGCCGGAATCCCTAGTGTTGCGCCGCACTACACTCCGCCACCAACAACCTTCACGTGTTCCTTGACTCCTACTGGTTCGATAACCTTGGTTTCTTACTGAGGGAAAACTTGCTGTTGTACGCATCACACCTTCCTCTTGGGGTTCCCAACGGACGTGTGTCTTACACGCCATCAAGGGGTTCGGATGATAACCTGAAGGTGGACTTTTTAGGCATAGATGCATGCTGGATAGCGGTCTATGTACTTTGTCGTAATGCCCTGATTAAATCTCATAGTAGTCATCGTGATATATGTATGTGCATTGTTATGCCTTCTCTATTTGTCAATTGCCCAACTGTAATTTTTTCACCCAACATGCTATTTATCTTATGGGAGAGACACCACTAGTGAACTGTGGACCCCGGTCCATTCTTTACATCTGAAATACAATCTATCGCAAACTTGTTCTTTACTGTTCTTCGCAAACAAACATCATCTTCCACACTATACATTTAATCCTTTGTTTACAGCAAGCCGGTGAGATTGACAACCTCACTGTTACGTTGGGGCAAAGTACATTGATTGTGTTGTGCAGGTTCCACATTGGCGCCGGAATCACTGGTGTTGCGCCGCACTACACTCCGCCACCAACAACCTTCACGTGTTCCTTGACTCCTACTGGTTCGATAACCTTGGTTTCTTACTGAGGGAAAACTTGTTGCTGTATGCATCACACCTTCCTCTTGGGGTTCCCAACGGACGTGTGTCTTACACGCCATCAAGCAACTTTTTCTGGCGCCGTTGCCGGGGAGATCAAGACACGCTGCAAGGGGAGTCTCCCACATCCAATCTCTTTACTTTGTTTTTGTCTTGCTTTACTTTACTTTATTTACTGCTTTGTTTGCTCTTTATATCAAAAACACAAAAAAAATAGTTGCTAGATTTACTTTATTTACTGTCTTGTTCTCCATATTAAAAACACAAAAAATTAGTTACTTGCATTTACTTTATTTAGTTTGCTTTATTTACTACTATTAAAATGGGTACTCCTGAGAATACTAAGTTGTGTGACTTCACTAGCACAAATAATAATGATTTCCTATGCACACCTATTGCTCCACCTGCTACTACAGCAGAATTTTTTGAAATTAAACCTGCTTTACTAAATCTTGTTATGAGAGAGCAATTTTCTGGTGTTAGTTCTGATGATGCTGCTGCCCATCTTAATAATTTTGTTGAACTTTGTGAAATGAAAAAGTATAAGGATGTAGATGGTGACATTATAAAATTAAAATTATTTCCTTTCTCCTTAAGAGGAAGAGCTAAAGATTGGTTGCTATCTTTGCCTAAGAATAGTATTGATTCATGGACTAAATGTAAGGATGCTTTCATTGGTAGATATTATCCTCCCGCTAAAATTATATCTTTGAGAAGTAGCATAATGAATTTTAAACAATTGGATAATGAACATGTTGCTCAATCATGGGAGAGAATGAAATCTTTGGTGAAGAATTGCCCTACCCATGGACTGACTACTTGGATGATCATCCAAACCTTTTATGCAGGACAGAATTTTTCTTCGCGGAACCTATTGGATTCAGCTGCTGGAGGTACTTTTATGTCCATTACTTTGGGGGCGGCAACAAAGTTTCTTGATAATATGATGATCAATTACTCTGAATGGCACACTGAAAGGGCTCCACAAGGTACGAAGGTAAATTCTGTTGAAGAAACCTCCTCCTTGAGTGATAAGATTGATGCTATTATGTCTATGCTTGTGAATGGTAGATCTAATGTTGATTCTAATAATGTTCCTTTAGCTTCATTGGTTGCCCAAGAAGAACATGTTGATGTGAACTTCATTAAAAATAATAATTTCAACAACAATGCTTATAGGAATAATTCTGGTAACAACTATAGGCCATATCCTTCTAATAATGGTAATGGTTATGGTAATTCTTATGGTAATTCTTACAACAATAATAGGAGTGTACCCCCTGGTCTTGAAGTCATGCTTAAAGAATTTATTAGTTCACAAACTGCTTTTAACAAATCTGTTGAAGAAAAGCTTGGTAAAATTGATATTCTTGCTTCTAAGGTTGATAGTCTTGCCTCTGATGTTGATCTTTTAAAATAAAAAGTTATGCCTAATGAAGATAAAGATATTAAGTCATTTTCTACAGCAAACGCCATCCAAGTTCGAATTAATGAAAATATTTGATTGATGGCTGAATTGCATGCTAGGTGGGAAAAAGAAGAAAACGAAAAACTTGCTAAAGAGAATAATGTAGCTAAAGTTTGGACTATTACCACCACTAGTAATGATGATGTTTCACATGTTGCTAAACCTCCAACTATCAATGATAAAATAATTGGTGTTGGCAATGTTTCTACTCCTAGTGCAAAGCATGCAAAACTGCTTGAAACTGCTGAAATTGCTAAAACTGCTGAAACTGTTTGTGATAAAACTGCTGAAATTTTTCAAAATATTGGGGACAATGATCCCATTGCTGTAGATCATAATGGTTTAGATTTTGATGATTGTCACATCTCTGAAGTTATTAAGTTCTTACAAAAAACTTGCTAGAAGTCCCAATGCTAGTGCTATAAATTTGGCCTTTACAAAACATATTACACATGCTCTCATAAAAGCTAGAGAGGAGAAACTAAAACTTGAAACTTCTATTCCTAGGAAGTTAGAAGATGGTTGGGAGCCCGTTATTAAGATGAGGGTCAATGATTTTGATTGTAATGCTTTATGTGATCTTGGTGCAAGTATTTATGTTATGCCTAAGAAAATCTATGATATGCTTGACTTGCCACCATTGAAAAATTGTTATTTGGATGTTAATCTTGCTGATAATGCTATAAAGAAACCTTTGGGGAGGATTGATAATGTTCACATTATGGTTAACAATAACCTTGTCCCCGTTGATTTTGTTGACTTGGATATTGAATGCAATGCATCTTGTCCCATTATATTGGGAATACCTTTTCTTCGAACTGTTGGTGCTATTATTGATATGAAGGAAGGTAATATTAAGTATCAATTTCCTCTCAAGAAAGGTATGGAACACTTCCCTAGAAAGAGGATGAAGTTACCTTATGATTCTATTATTAGAACAAATTATGATGTTGATGCTTCATCTCTCGATAATACTTGATTCACACTTTACGCGCCTAGCTGAAAGGCGTTAAAGAAAAGCTCTTATGGGAGACAACCCATTATTTTACTTCTGCACTTTTGTTTTATATTTGAGTCTTAGAAGTTGTTACTACTGTAGCAACCTCTCCTTATCTTTATTTTATTGCATTGTTGTGTCAAGTAAAGTCTTTGATAGTAAAGTCAATACTAGATTTGGATTACTGCGCAGAAATAGATTTCTTACTGTCACGAAATTGAGCAGCCCCTTCTGTAGGTAATTTAGAAAAATCTGCAAATTTACGTGCATGATCCTCAGATATGTACGCAACTTTCATTCAATTTGAGCATTTTCATCTGAGCAACCTAAGTGCCCCAGAAAAATTCATCTTTACGGACTGTTCTGTTTTGACAGATTTCTTTGTTCCATTAACTTTCAGTAGCTTTGTGCAATGTCCAGATGTGTTAAGAATGATTATGTCACCTCTGAATATGTGAATTTTTGATTATTCACTAACTCTCTAATGAGTTTGTTTTGAGTTTGGTGTGGAGGAAGTTTTCAAGGGTCAAGAGAGGAGGATGATACAATATGATCAAGAAGAGTGAAAAGTCTAAGCTTGGGGATGCCCCCGTGGTTCATCCCTGCATATTTTAAGAAGACTCAAGCATCTAAGCTTGGGGATGCCTTGGGCATCCCTTCTTCATCGACGACTTATCAGGTCACCTCTAGTGAAACTATATTTTTATTCCGGTGCTTTACTTGGAGCGTCTGTATGTTTTTGTTTTTGTTTTTGTTTTTGTTTGAATAAAATCGGATCCTAGCATTCCTTGTTTGGGAGAGAGACACGCTCCGCTGTTTCGTATGAACACATGTGTTCTTAGCTTTACTTTTAATGTTCGTGGCGAAGGTTGAAACTGCTTCGTTCATTGTTATATGGTTGGAAACAGAAAATGCTTCATGTGGTAATTGGTATAATGTCTTGAATAATTTGATACTTGGCAATTGTTGTGCTCATATAGATCATGTTTAAGCTCTTGCATCATGTACTTTGCACCTATTAATGAAGAACTACATAGAGCTTGTTAAAATTTGGTTTGCATGATTGGTCTCTCTAGAGTCTAGATATTTTCACGGTTAAGGTGTTTGAACAACAAGGAGACAGCGTAGAGTCTTATAATGCTTGCAATATGTTCTTATGTAAGTTTTGCTGTACCGGTTTATACTTGAGTTTGCTTCAAACAACCTTGCTAGCCTAAGCCTTGTATTGAGATGGATTACTTCTCGTGCATCCAAATCCTTGAGCCAAAAACTATGCCATCTGTGTCCACCATACCTACCTACTACATGGTATTTCTCTGCCATTCCAAAGTAAATTACTTGAGTGCTACCTTTAAAATTCTATTCTTTGCCTTTACAATATATAGCTCATGGGAAAATAGCCTTAAAAACTATTGTGGTGAAGAATATGTAGCTTATGTATCTTATTTCTTATAAGTTGCTTGTTGAGCGGTAACCATGTTTCTGGGAACGCCACCAACTATTACACCTTTGTTGAATATCATGTGAGTTGCTATGCATGTTCGTCTTGTCTGAAGTAAGGGTGATTTATCATGATCAAATGGTTTGAGTATGCATATTGTTAGAGAAGAACATTGGGCCGCTAACTAAAGCCATGAATCATGGTGGAAGTTTCAGTTTGGACAATTAATCCTCAATCTCTTATGAGAATATTATCTGTTGTTGAATGCTTATGCATTAAAGAGGAGTCCATTATCTGTTGTCTATGTTGTCCCGGTATGGATGTCTAAGTTGAGAATAATCAAAAACGAGAAATCAAATGCGATCTTTCTCCTTAGACCTTTGTACGAGCAGCATAGAGGTACCCCTTTGTGACACTTGGTTGAAACATATGTTATGCAATGATAATCCATGTAAATCCAAGCTAATTAGGACAAGGTGCGGGCACTATTGGTAATCTATGCATGAGGCTTGCAACTTATAGGATGTCTTATACATAACACATATGATTTATTACTACCGTTGACAAAATTGTTTCTATGTTTTCAAAATGAAAAGCTCTAGCACAAAAATAGTAATCCATGCTTCCCTCTGCGAAGGGCCTATCTTTTACTTTATGTTGAGTCGGTTTACCTACTTCTTTCTATCTTAGAAGCAAACACTTGTGTCAACTGTGTGCATTGATTCTTACATGTTCACCTATTGCACTTGTTATATTACTTTGTGTTGACAATTATCCATGAGATAAACATGTTGAAGTTGAAAGCAACTGCTGAAACTTATATCTTCCTTTGTGTTGCTTCAAAGCTTTATACTAAGAATTTATTGCTTTATGAGTTAACTCTTATGTAAGTCTTATTGATGCTTGTCTTGAAAGTACTATTCATGAAAAGTCTTTGCTATATGATTCAGTTGTTTATTCATTGTCTTTACCATTGCTTCGAATCGTTGCATTCATCTCATATGCTTTACATTAGTATTGATCAAGATTATGATAGCATGTCACTTCAGAAATTATCCTTGTTATCGTTTACCTACTCGAGGGCGAGTAGGAACTAAGCTTGGGGATGCTTGATACGTCTCAAACGTATCTATAATTTCTTATGTTCCATGCTACTTTTATGATGATACTCACATGTTTTATACACACTTTATGTCGTTATTATGCATTTTACGGCACTAAACTATTGACGAGATGCCGAAGAGCCAGTTGCTGTTTTCTGCTGTTTTTGGTTTCAGAAATCCTACAAAGGAAATATTCTCGGAATTGGACGAAATCAACGCCCAGGGTCTTATTTTTCCACGAAGCTTCCAGAAGACCGGAGGGGATACGAAGTGGGGCCATGAGGGCCCGTACCCATAGGGCGGCGCGGCCAGCATGGGGCCCGCGCCGGCCTATGGTGTGGGGCCCCCGCGCCGCCTCCAACCCTGCCCTTCCGCCTACTTAAAGCCTTCGTCGCGAAAACCCCAGTACCGAGAGCCACGATACGGAAAACCTTCCAGAGACGCCGCCGCCGCCAATCCCATCTCGGGAGATTCAGGAGATCGTCTCTGGCACCCTGCCGGAGAGGGGAATCATCTCCCGGAGGACTCTTCATCACCATGATCGCCTCCGGATTGATGTGTGATTAGTTCACCCCTGGACTATGGGTCCATAGCAGTAGCTAGATGGTTGTCTTCTCCTCTTGTGCTATCATGTTAGATCTTGTGAGCTGCCTATCATGATCAAGATCATCTATTTGTAATGCTACATGTTGTGTTTGTTGGGATCCGATGAATATGGAATACTATGTCAAGTTGATTATCAATCTATCATATATGTGTTGTTTATGTTCTTGCATGCTCTCCGTTGCTAGTAGAGGCTCTGGCCAAGTTGATACTTGTGACTCCAAGAAGGATTATTTATGCTCGATAGTTGGTTCATGCCTCCACTGAATCTGGGACAGTGATAGAAAGTTCTAAGGTTGTGGATGTGCTGTTGCCACTAGGGATAAAATACCAATGCTTTGTCTAAGGATATTTGTGTTGATTACATTACGCACCATACTTAATGCAATTGTCTGTTGTTTGCAACTTAATACTGGAAGGGGTTCGGATGATAACCTGAAGGTGGACTTTTTAGGCATAGATGCATGTTGGATAGCGGTCTATGTACTTTGTCGTAATGCCCTGATTAAATCTCATAGTAGTCATCGTGATATATGTATGTGCATTGTTATGCCTTCTCTATTTGTCAATTGCCCAACTGTAATTTGTTCACCCAACATGCTATTTATCTTATGGGAGAGACACCACTAGTGAACTGTGGACCCCGGTCCATTCTTTACATCTGAAATACAATCTACTGCAAACTCTGTTCTTTACTGTTTTTCGCAAACAAACATCATCTTCCACACTATACATTTAATCCTTTGCTTACAGCAAGCCGGTGAGATTGACAACCTCACTGTTACGTTGGGGCAAAGTACTTTGATTGTGTTGTGCAGGTTCCACGTTGGCGCCGGAATCCCTGGTGTTGCGCCGCACTACACTCCGCCACCAACAACCTTCACGTGTTCCTTGACTCCTACTGGTTCGACAACCTTGGTTTCTTACTGAGGGAAAACTTGTTGATGTACGCATCACACCTTCCTCTTGGGGTTCCCAACGGACGTGTGTCTTACACGCCATCAGGTATTGTTCTAGTTCTAAAAATAGCAGCATCAATCATATTAAGCATAACATGCTTCTTTTTGTCTTTCCATATGGAGATATCGACTATAGTTCTAGAAGGCAAGTTAAAAACCAAGGCCTTTTAAAATAGCTATTAACATGATTCAAGTTCATTACAGAAGACACTGGTCAGGTCATCCGCTGATTTCCTTTTAGTTAAGTTGTCTCTAGTGAGAAGTTTGTTATGAGTCAATAGCCATAGGAAAATATAAATCTTAGGAGGAGTTTTTAGCTCCTAGACACAATGGATATCAATGGGCCTTATTCATCTAAAGTTCACAAAAACATACATAGATTTCACAGTATAAACCCCACTAGCTTTCCATATCCAAATGAGAGCATCACTATCAGTGGTAAGCTTAATGGACTGAGCAATTTGTAACATCAGATTGTGGTCAAAACACTTTCTGAAAATTACTTTTAAAGATTATCCACCTCAAAGCTCAATAATTGTTTTAATTTGCTCATTCACCAAGAAATAAACTTCCCAACATTAAATAGCCAAACTACAAGTACCAAACCAATGATCTTCCCAAAACTTTATTTTCTTTCCATCACCCACTTTCCACTGGTAGCCATCTTAACATCCTTAGCTCCCTAGAGCACACCTTTCTAGAATGGAGAGGCACCAGTAGAAGGGCAAGAAATGAGATTTGGTTTATCTATTTTATACTTATGACCAACAATTTTCTTCCAATGCTTGTTTTCAATTGGATTATATCTATTAATCCAGGAGGCTAGCAAGCAAAGGTTCATCTCAGGTATCCCAAGCCCCCCAAATTCCTATTTCTGAGTAACCAGCCCCCAGTTAGCTAAATGATATTTATGATGACCCTCATACTTATCCTAAAGGCAGTAAGCCATTTGAGAATTAATTAGGGCAATATCACATTTGGGAAATTTAATCACAATAAGCAGATACAAAGAGATGCTAGCTACCACACTTCTAACCAGCTCTAACTTGGCAGCATGATTTAGAAGCTTCCCCCTCCATCATGCTGCTTTTTTTCAAAATCTTATCAACAATGGGTTGAATATCCTCTTTCCTTAAATTACTGTGATGCAAGGAGACCCCTAAATAATGCAAAGGACATTCACCCAGTTTTCAGCTCAAAGCTTGAGCAAAGAGCTGTGCATCACCTTCCAAGATATTAATAGGGTCTAAATTACATTTATGGAAATTAATTCTCGTCCCAGACATCTGTTCAAAGCAGGATAAGACCCACTTCAAATTTATAGCAGAACTATTTTCTAAAAATAATATTATCTTCTTCTTCCTCGGCATCACTTATCTCCTTCTCCTCCTCTTCAGATAAGCTAGAGAAAGCTACTTGTATCTCGTCGCAATGTTAACTTAGATAAGTAACAATCGAGGGGATGTTAAACATCCCATATGTGTAGTTGTAGTATTTGTATAGATCTCTTTGCGTCCTCCTCTCGTATAGAGGAAAAACTCTAACTAGTTGTCTTATATATAAAGGGATTTGCTATTTCTCAGCTAGCTGAGAACTAACTTCGTGCTCAATTAAGTTCTACACCATTTAATTTGCATTGTGATTCATGTTAGTTATGAGTTGCAATTAAGATTTGATAACATCTGACTGAGCACGAAGTTAGTTCTCAGTCGACTAAGAAATAGCCACTCATATGTATAAACGCCACCATCGACTCTAATTAGGGTAACGTGCTTCCCCATATGATTTGATACCATCCACTCAATGGCCACACGACTTAGCCATCATGCAATGCACACGCACACAACACACACGAGCTGACTAACCTACCAAGATCAGAAATATACTAACACCGCCTCCAGCGTCTTGAGCGCGACCAGCATCTCGTTCTTCCCTTCCTCTATCGCCGGCACCTGCCAGAACATACACACACACACACGAGTTATGACTTATGACACTGAATAGCTTCGCACGCGGGAGCGGTCGAGTGTGTATATATATGGTGGAGTGCTAAGTGCTAACCTTGGATTGACGTAGGTGGCCCAGAAGCGAGCGTTGGCGCGGGCGCCGGGGTCGGCGCCAAGAAGCTGCTCGCCGGAGGTGACGAATGGCGCGTCCATGTACTCGAGGATCACCAAGGACCCGCACACGGGGTTGCGGGTGACGAGGAGCACGGGGACCTTGGCGTGCACGGGGTTGCAAGCCAGCAGCAGAGTTCTCTGTCGCACCATGTTCTCGGACGTCACCTCATGCTCCACGCCCTTCTTCGTCAGCACCACGCCCTTGCCCCCCTCCATCTCGCGTCCCTTGAAAGCTTTCTTAGCTACGATCGATCTGGTTGAAGGGTATGTCGAGTGTTCGCCTTGTCTTCTGATCTTGGTTGATTGGGCGCGTATATGTAGGCCGAGATTAGCACATAGAGCTCGCTCGTTACCACTTTCGTACGATCGGCCTCGTGAGAAACGTCTCCGTTTATGTTTTTCTATTCGCTTGTCTTCGTCACTATCTTGTTTCAGTGCTCGCCGGCTAGCTGTACGTACTCCCTAGGAATAAACAGCAGATCGGTTTCACCGTCTGGCTTTGCTAACGTCGTTCCTTCAAATTGTTTAGAGATGGAGCCAGCTTATGAGCTTCAGTTCTCGGTGTCCCTCGAGATGACCTCATTTCTGCACCTATGCTTTGGAATTAGCAATATTAATTGTTTGTGATCTTGCCCTGGAGCTGGCTGCACCTAGCGAGGTGATGGAGGTAACGAATAATCGTTCTAGGCGTTTTAGGGCATCTTCCCGGGCCGACTTAAATGGTTCTAGGCTGTCCGAAACGGTCCGCGCAGACAGGCGGATTATCTGTGCACGCTCCAGCAGAGCGACCTAAATGGACCGACTTGCGTGAATTGACCCATCCGTTCCTTAAATTTAGGATGCCGATGGGTCATGCTAGACAATTGGTGCGTCATCCCTTGTGCTTCCTAGAAGATCATGGTTCCTCTAGCGCACAAATTCCCTCCAAAAATCTTCCACATAAATTCGATAGGTGGGAAAGCCAGCGGAAGCGATGGATTCCTCCGCCACACCTACAACGGCCACCGCCGGGAAGAAGCAGGCGAAGCCGAAAACGGGTGCCAAGTATAAGAGGGTGGAGGAGTGTCGGGTCGAGTCTGACAAGAACGCAGGCCGGAGAGAAGCCGCCAGAGCTCGAACGGTCGATGCCAAGCTGGAAGAAGAGCGGCTCAAAGCGAACGGCCGCATCATCGCCCAGCGTCAGCACGCCAAGGGCGAGCTGCTGGCTCAGAAAGCCGCCCAGCAGGCCGTCATGATGATGAAGCAGGAGGCGTTGAACGTGGCGTTCGGCCATGGCGTGGTTATCCCTCTGGCTGTTGGCGCGTCGTCGACAAACTCCATCAGGTCGACGCCGAGCGGCCGGCCTCCTCTTCATCCCAGGCCGCATACGCCATCCCAGGGCGGCGGCCACGGTAGGGCTGGATGCGCGCTATCCCGGTTAGGTGATCCACGCGTGACCTCATCGAGTACGTCCGGCAAAGGAATCGACCTCAACCGCACTCCCATGGCAGGACAATCATAGCCGGCAGGGCCGAAGAAACAACGGTGAATCCCGTGTTTCCCCGGACACAATATTGTGGCTATTCAACTCTTTCTTTCTCTCCTATTAGAGGCTTTGATATGAAGATTAAAGGTATTTCCAATATTTTCTTCGTCTTCTCATCTTTTTCAGTGGTGTTGCTTCCATGTCTTTTGGTACCGTTGGATGTCCTTGTACGACCATGTGTTCCAGAGATACGGGCTCCTCCTGTCCACTAAGCACTTCGTCCACCATTTTTGGGTGCACTTGATTGTGTTCAACCAGCATCATGTTGTTGTCGTCGAACTCTGCATCTCGAGGATGACACAGTTTAGCACCCTGCGAAACCTATACAATGAAAAGATTTTAGATCCATCGATTAATAGGCTAAACAAGTACTATTCCGACAATTTATTGAATCCACGACACTTACATGGGTTTCGTCGATAGGACATGCTGACCCATGGGTGTATCCTTTAACGGAGGTGCTACTACTCCGTCGAACTATCGTGGAGGGCGGTGATGTACGAGGATGCACCCTTGTTCCAGACCTCCATTCGCCAATATATGTGCCATCGCATCTTTTCAACTTTCTCACCAAAAGCACGCTTATTACTTGACTCTTTCTTGCATCTCATCATCTTGGCAGACTCTAGGGATTTGGGCAAATAGTCCTTCCATGTAGCCCAATAGCCGATGCCTCTTAGATGACCAAGAGTCTCCCTCCCGCCAAGAGCCACGCCAAAAGGATCTTGCCACCTTTCGTTATCCATGGATTTGCCTTTCACATGCAAGAGACTTGTAGTGTTTTCTCTGCAATTAGCAAGATTCTGGTTTAAATAAGCAATAAAATGCATGCAAGGTATATATATGTTTTTAAGGTTTTTAACATTAACAAGGCAATAAGCTAAACAAGGGTATCATCGCCTAAATCGTCCAAAACTAGCACGATCAAAACAGGTGTATTGTACCTACATGCAGTTTTGACGTATATACAACCACATTGACATGTGTACATCATAGTATCAAACAATACATTCACTCTAAGTAAATGAGTGCAAGCACCCTTTGTTAGTCCTAAATAGTCCTTGTATCCAGAAGCTGGTGTGGATGGACTTCCTCGGCACCAAGCAGAAGGAAGATTAGTTAGTCACATTGACATACCTCATCGTCATTTCCTTGATAATTTTGGTGTAACGATGCGTACCCTTTCGGGCCATCGGTTGCATGTTATATAGGTAGGGAAAAGCCCCCTACGTGGCAGTACAGAGGAGGTACGTGTACGGTCGGAGTACTACTCCGTACACGTACACGTATACAAAGCACATACACTAACATCCCCCTTAATCTAAAGCTCGAGAGAGATTTAGATTACGCTTGAATTCTTGCAAACCTTTGTCTGGAAGGGCTTTGGTAAACCCATCAGCAATCTGATCCTTTGTAGAGATAAATTTAATAGCAAGGCGATTTTGAGCAACACGCTCACGAACAAAGTGATAGTCAATCTCAATATGTTTGGTGTGAGCATGGAAAACTGGATTGGCAGACAGAAAAGTGGCACCTAAGTTATCACATCATAGGCACGGCTTCTCATAAAGACGAACCCCAAGCTCACGAAGAAGAGCCTCAACCCATATCAACTCTGTGGTAGCATTGGCCAAAGCTTTATATTCTGCTTCTGTACTGGACCTGGACACAGTAGCTTGTTTTCTGGCATGCCAAGAGACCAAATTAGGACCAATGAAGATAGCAAACCCTCATGTGGAGCGCCTATTATCAATACAACCAGCCCAGTCAGCATCTGAGAATGCACTGAGAAGTGTGGAGGAAGACTTGCGAAAAGTAAGACCAAGACTGACAGTGTCCTTGACATAACCAAGTATACGCTTAACAACAGTCCAGTGAGCAGTGGTAGGAGCATGCAAGTATTGACAAACTTTGTTGACAGAGAAGGCCAAATCTGGGCATGTGGGTGTAAGGTACTGAAGAGCACCAACAATGCTTATGTACTGAGAGCTGTCATCAGGGCCAAGAGGAGTACCTTCATGTAAGGATAATGACTCGGATGAAGAGAGTGGTGTAGGGGCGGGTTTGCACCCAAGCATGCCGACCTTGGTGACCAAATTATTTGCATACTTCTCCTGAGTAAGCAAAAGGGCATCATATGTGTGTTTGACCTCAATACCAAGAAAGAAGTGAAGAGGTCTCAAATCCTTAATAGCAAAGTGGTCATTCAGATCTTTAAGAAGTATAGAGACTGCATGATCAGAGGAGCTGGTGACAATAATATCATCAACATAGATAAGAACAAAAATAGTAACACCAGCTCGAGTGTAAAGGAACAGAGAAGTGTCAGCCTTTGAAGGTGTAAAACCAAAATCCTGGAGTTTTGTACTCAAACGAGAATACCAGGCTCGAGGGGCTTGCTTCAAACCATAGAGAGCTTTATCAAGACGACATATATAATTAGGATCATTGGGATGTGCAAAACCAGGAGGCTGTTTCATGTATACTTCCTCTTCCAGAACACCATGAAGAAACGCGTTCTTGACATCTAGCTGCCTGAGACACCAATTTCGAGACACAACAATAGACAGAACAATCCTGATAGTAGCTATTTTAACAACAAGACTAAAGGTATCTTCATAGTCAATGCCATACCGTTGCTTAAATCCCTTTGCAACCAACCGAGCCTTGTAGCGATCAATGGTACCATCAGCCCGTCGTTTGATACGATAAACCCGCTTGCAGTCAATCAAATTTTTATTTGCACTAGGAGGAACAAGAGTCTATGTTTGTTCATCATAAGAGCATCATATTCATCTTGCATAGCAGCACACCAATTAGAGTCCGCAAGAGCATCCGACAAATTTCGAGGTTCACCTGTAGAAGCAAGCATGCCATAGTGTACAGTACCGTCAGTATATTTCTTGGGCTGTCGTATACCTCTCTGAAGGCGAGTGCGTGGTCCAGGAGGCGGAGAAGATGACGCAGCAGGGGCACCACAGCATTGCTGGGCGCAGCTGATCCAGAGGGAGCAGCGCCATGTGCGCGTCCAGGCGGGGAGACAGCGCCACGCGGCTGCTCCGGAGTGGCGTGCGCATGCGCCAGGGCAGGCGCTGGTCGCGCATGCGGGGACACGGTGCCGTGGCGGGTCGAGACGCGCAGAGAGCCAGGCTCGGAAGACGACGATGGCACGGAAGGCGAGGGCGGGGCGGGAGAATCCTCCTCGCTGTCAGCGTCGGCTGGAGAAGAAGTTTCTCCAGAATCTGCCTTGGATCCTGTGTCGATTTCGTCATTTTCTACAGTTTCTTCAGCAGATGTTTGAGCAGCATCAGGAGCATCATTTTGCAAGGAATTTTCAGCAGCATCTCTAGGTTCCTGGAGAGCAACAGACAAAGGAACAGTAATAGGCACAATAGGAGCCAAGTGATCATCAATATTTTGGGCACTTGTAACATCCCAAATTTCAAATTCAATGAAGGAGAAGAAGTTCAATACCCAAATTTTGGAACCAACAAAAACTTTTATCTGCATATAGTGCCATGCATAGGAATTGTGCATATTGTGTGAAATGCCATGATGATTGCTTATGTGTATTTTTTACACTCTAAAATCCTATCTTGATCATGAGAAGATCATCTAGCAAATCCAAAATAAGAAAAATAAAGAAAAGGGAAAATTCACCAAAAACCCTCACATATGGTTTATGCCATTTTTGCAAATCTCTAACCTAGACCATTTTGGCTTGCACCCTTAGTTGTATTATGTTACTAAACACTTATTACCACTTTTGGAATCAAAGAAACTCAATTCAAATCAAATTTGAACTCAATTTGTGATCACATGCACTAATGGTCAAATCTGCCATTTTTAGTCTGATCACTACTTTGAGCCTCTGTATTTAGAGATTTTCAAACCAAACAATTCCAACTCTTTGCACCACATCCAAGTACACATCAAGGTGAACAACTTTGGTAAAGACCACCAGTACCAATTCATCTTGGATCAAAAACTATGCTCAAGCATAGTTGGGACTTTTTAACAAGTTCAACATCCCACCCACTATGAGTTTGTGCTTTTCTTTTTTATGTTTAAATACCACCACCACCTTTGTGTGTCTCTGGTCTTTTGCAACAAGTCCAACCAATCCAATTTCAAATTTTGGAATTGCATTGCATAGGGCAAATTTGACAAAAACTTGGAATTCAAATCTACCCAAATCCCAAAATCACTATTCCTAATAGTGTTGGCCAACCCTACTCAACACTTGTGCCCTACTTGTTCCCTGGTTCCCTCTCCACCTAAACCAAGCCATTAAAACCATAGCAAGGGCTAGACATGGCCAAACCCTAGCCATGCCGGCCACCTCCCATGTCACCATGCCTCCCCTCTCTCCTCTCACCTCTAAACCCTGCAACCATGTCCCACTGAACCTCCCTGGTCCCCTGAGCATCATGGTGCGCGCCATTGCCGGAGAGGAGGCCGACAGGCGCCAGACACGCGCGCGCCCACGACGCCTTGCGCATGCCGAAGACGGCATGGCATGCCCACGGGCATGCACAGCACACGCGCCGTCTCGCCACCTCGCGCCACCCCTGGCCCCCCTTTCTCTTCCTCGAGCATCCTCATGACACCACGACACCGCCAGACATGCTCACGACACAGACCCGCGCCCGCCGCCGCCGGAGACGATGACCGCATCGCGCCATTGCCGCGCAGTACACCACCTGCCCCCGACCGCGTTAGGCACCGCCTAGCCTAGCCAGGACATGCTGAACAGGACGCCGCCCTCGCCTAGCTCGCTAGCTCGCCGGAGAGCCCGCGCCGTGGTCGACCTTGCCGCTGCACCTCGGTGCCCTTCCTCGGCTATAAAAGGAGACCTCTCCGCTTTGATTTCTTCGCACCATCGCACTCACCTCTCCTCCCTCGACCTCCTCGGCCACTCGCCCATCGACATTAGCCACCACCGCCGCCCAATTGCAACACCACTGCCCGTGACCGCCGCAGAAGCTCGCCGTTGATTGGAGCTACCCCAGGACGCGCCGCTGGTACCAGGAGCTTCGCCGTCGTTGACATCGTCCTCGAGCATACTGCCAACCCTCGCTGGAGCCACGGTGAGCTCGCCGGACCCCCTACCTCGCCGCGCCAGTAGCTCGATTTCGCCGGAGATGACGACGTGCGTGAGCCGTCCGATCCTGTTCTAATCCAACGCACCGCAGCCCCCGTACCGCTTCGCGTAGGAAATAGAGGCTGACGGGTGGCCCCCCACCTGTCAGGCAGCCCGCGCGCAGTGGATGCGTGGTGGGCTGGCCTTGTGCCGTTTAAACGAATTCGGCCCAGTTAGTTTCCCGCCGGGCCCATTGAGTTCAAAATTTCGAATTTGAGTTAAATCAAAACCCTTACTGGCCATGTTTTCAAAATTGAATAGAATCAGTTTGGCTCAGCAAAATTTGGTGAATTTCATATTGTTAGAAAGCTAGAGAAAAGATCTACACAACTACACTGGTCTCATCTTGAGATTCATTGTAGAATTAATGTGACAAAACGAACAATGCAGGGACTTTTGCACATTCAAACAATTATTAAAAATCAACCAAAAATGGTTTTGAGTTGATTCCAACTCCCATTAATCACATTTCACTTACACTAATTGTTTCTGCAAAAATATGTCATGGTTACTTTGTGTGATCATGGCCTAGTTGAAATAAAGGACTATATGGCTATTCTAGTCAAATGATATTGTCCAAAACTATTATGTAAATCTTATGAGGGGTTTACCTCATTTAAATCTTGTTCCAAGTAACTTCATGTGAGTTTGGACCCTGGTCTATTTACTCTCACATAAAATTATTTGGTGATGTTAAATCATAAGTGGTTTGTTAAATGGTATGAGGTATTCTACCTCATTTAAATTATTTTCCCAAATGATGATGATGAATGGTTGACCTTGGTCAACATAGATTCATGCATGATTGTTGGAGGAAATTAAATCTTAATAAGATTCAATGAGAGGAAATTATTTCCTCCAAGAACTAAATAGTAACTCTAACTCATTCTTGTAATGAGAGGAAATTATTTTTCTTAAAGAAAGAAAACCAATTCAACTAATATGTGATGTGTGTCTTGGTACTAGAATAGTTTGTGTGAAGCCATTGTGTGCTTAGTATAGCTCTTGAACCTTGTTGGTGATTGTTACCTCGTATCCGTTTTTAGACGCTAGTACCGAGGAGTACCAGGAGGAGGAGGTCTACTACCAGGAGGAGGAAGACCACCTTGACCAGTACACCAACCAAGGCAAGCTAATATTCTTGCAAGAGCAAAGCTCTCTTGAGCAAGGCACTATTCCACTTTACCTTATGTTCAATGATCCCATCCCAAGTTTTTTACCTTGCAAGTTTTTACTTTGTTTATTTAAAGCTTACTTTTATAGTTAACTTTGGTCTAAGTATAGAGTAGAGCAAGAGTATCAAACTTAGCCTAAGAAGCTTATGAGTTAAGTAGCACCTCTCATGACTACTTGCTAGTGCTAACAAATAAAATTTTACTACTCTAGATGGGAACTTGTGAATTTGAAAACCATGGAATGATGAGTCATTCTATTGAAAGATTTTGATGGTGAATATGACTTGTGAATGATATGGTGAACTTTGATAAAACTGATGGTTGGTTTGAATGCGATACCTTTCCAATATTTGAGTACCCCCACAATACCTGATTATGGGTAGGGCTTAACTGGAAGTTTATGCATCTTAGTATGGGTTCCCTCTGAACAAGCATCATAGGGGTTATGCCGAGGCTGCCTCCGTTAAAAGTGATATGATGTGAAATGAGGTGAATTGTCCGGCCCAAGCCCCGTGCGGTTCCCGTGCTGATGGTTTGTCTTCACTGGGAGGCCAAGCTCATGGGGAGAGGTACCTATACTAGGGTATGTAAGTGAAAGGTTATGGTTGATGATCCGCGTACTGAGTTACGATGATTCGGGGTTATCCCTGACGGATGTAATCAAATGTTGTGGCACAAGTGTGCAACCTCTGCAGAGTGTAAATCTATTCGAATAGCCGTGTCCACGGTTACGGACGGTTGGAAAGGCCATACTGTTACCGTTGTCAGATTTTCTTGAAAATGGTTGATGAAGTGAATGGTGACTTGACTTGAATCACAACTGAGTTGTGGGAATGACACTAATGTTCCCACTTGAGTTAGTTAGCATATGAAGAGTCTTTTATCAAAAGCTTGTGAACTAAAATTGGCTTTATGCAAAGAAAACTAGAGCTTAGCACCCCACTACTAGAACTGATAGTACTTACATTAGTATTAGTTTGTGAGTACTTTAAAGTACTCACGGCTGTGTCCCTGGCTATTCCAATGGCCAGACTATGAAGAGGAGCCGCAGTACGAGGATGACGGTCAGCAGGACGTCTACACCAACTAGGAGTTCTTCTAACGTCAAGCGTTGGCCTGTGGACTATAGAGTCCCCTTTTATTTCGCTTCCGCTATGTAATGTGTTCGTTGATCAATAGATCAACTATTTGTGTAATATTGGATCATGTGATCTGAATCTTAAGACGATTATGGTTTGTAATGAATGATGACTTATGCTATCGACTGTTATGTCTCGCAACAACAATATTCCTGGGATTGCGATGTATGGCCTAATAGGCATCTGGACTTAAAAATCCGGGTGTTGACAGCACTCTCATTAGGTGTAGTTGTAGGAAGAAGGAGGATTTCACTTTTGAGAAGGGCACCGGCGTTTGGATGCAAGGTGGCAAAAGGAAAAATGTTTTCATCGAAGACAACATCTCGAGAGATATAAACACGACCAGTAGAGACATCCAAACATTTAACGCCCTTGTGTAGAGGACTATAGCCAAGAAAAACACATCGCGTGGAACAGAAAGCTATCTTGCGTGAGTTATAAGGACGAAGATTAGGCCAACACGCACATCCAAAAGTGCGAAGAGTATCATAATTAGGAGTAACATGAAGAAGGCGTTCAGCCGGGGACTCCATGTTAATGACTTTAGTGGGAAGCAAGTTGATGAGAAACGGTGGCGGTGAGAAAAGCTTCATCCCAATAGTTCAATGGCATGGATGCATTGGCAAGTAAAGAAAGACCAACTTCCACTATATGACGGTGTTTACATTCAGCAGAGCCATTTTGTTGATGAGCATGAGGGCATGAGACATGATGAGAGATGCCAACTTTTTGAAAGAAAGCGTTAAGTTTCTCATATTCACCCCCCCCCCAATCAGTTTGCATAGTAACAATTTTACGATCAAATTTGCGCTCAACATATTGCTGAAAATTGAGAAAGACTTGATAGACATCAGAACGCTTTTTGAGCAAATAAATCCATGTGAACTTGCTAAAATCATCGATAAAGCTTACATAGTATGCATGTTTCCCAACAGAGAGAGGAGGAGGGCCCCATACATCAGAAAAAAATTGTTCCAAGGGAACAGAAGATCTACTGGTAGACATGGGGTAGGGTAGCTGATGGCTCTTGGCTAACTGACAAGAGTCACAAACATACGGTGTAGTCTCTGGGGTGTAAGCTAGCTTATTTCTCCTAAGTACTTGTTGAACCACAAATGAGGAAGGGTGTCCTAATCGACGATGCCATGTGGAAGACAACGGCTTTATTGTGATGAAAGCATGCTTGGAGGAGGCAGTGGAGATGGGCATCTAGGGATAGAGACCTCCATAGCATGGACCCATAAACAGAGTTCGCCGAGTTTCCGTGTCCTTTATCAAAAAGAAGAAAGGATGGAATTCAATAAAGACATGATTATCAAGAGTAAACCGATGAACAGATAGCAGATTTTTAGATGCATTAGGAACATGTAGGATGGATTTAAGTTGAAAGGAATCATGAGGAGTGCGCAAAATTGAATGACCAACATGACTAAGGTGCATACCTGTGCCTTCAGCAGTGCGAACACTGTCCTGTCAAGTATAAGGCTCATGAGTAGAGAGCTTGTTTAGTTCTCCAGTAATGTGATCCGTGGCACCAGTATCATAATACCAATTTGTATCAACGCCATTGGAGGCAAAGTTTGCCCCCTTCTGTCCGCGGTCACCATCTCGGTCATCTCCATAGCGCCACCAGCAGTCACTGGCAGGATGTCCATGGATGGTGCAAATCTGGCAAGTGGTGTCCACATAGGGTGTAGGCTGTCGATCACGATGCCGACCACCATCATGACAGCGATCATCATCATAGCGCCGGGGGCGCTCATCATCGTAACGCCTAGGACGCTCATCATCATAGCGCCGAGGAGGGCGGTCATCTCTGTAACCGCGGTTCTCTTGGCGAGGCCGATCTTGGCGGCCACGGTCGTCCTGGCAAGGACGATTGTCCTGACGAGGCCGATCATCATACCGAGGCCGATCTTGGCGGCCACGGTCATCCTGGCGAGGACGAGTATCCCGGTGACATAGGCATCCCCAATGGGCCTGCCGAAGATGGTACCCGGGGTTTACTGAAGGCCCACGACCCGAAGTTTATGATGTCCGGAAGCCCAATTAAGAGATAGTTTGGAAAGATAGAGTTGTACTAGGAATAATGACTTGTAACTATTACGGGACGAACTCAAAGAGTCTCCTGGACTTTGTAACTTGTACATCACGAAACCCTCGGCTCCGCCTTCTATAGGGGGAGTCGAGGGAGAAAGAGGGGATCGATTTCATTGTCAACATAACCCTAGTTTTATAGCAGTTGAGTACTTTTCCGGCTGAACCCTCGAGATCTACTTGCCCTCTACTTCCTACGAAAACCCTAGTCTACAATCTGTAGGCATTGACAAGTCGATACCTTGTCACTTGGCGCCGTCTGTGGGGATTAGATGCGACAAGGAGCTGATCTCGATGGCACGCTCAACATCATCGACATCTTCGGTGGCAAGCAACGTGATGGACAGAGGTAAACGGATCGAAACTGGTCTAGTCGATTTTGTTCCTCACCCGCCCCCCCCCCCGTTTGGATGCATATGTGTATCTTGAGGAGCAAATGGAGATGACGTTCGGGAGGTTCCACTTCTGCGTCGGGAAAGAGGGATCACATCGTCTCGACATTCCGGTTTCATCGGGATCGTCGGCGGCTGACTCCGATCTTTCGGAATCGTCGTCATCGTTCGAGACGGGCGACGAGGAGATCTCGCCACCACGCTTCGTCAAGACTGCGACAAGTGAAAAACTCGCCAAGATCTTCGGCGACATGTCCTTCGAGTCATCTGCGGACTCCAATATAAGCAGCGATTCAGACAGCGTCGACAGCTTTAACTTCATCGACAAATCCACTTCTGTTAGGGAGGTCTTCGCCGATCTATACGACGGTGTCACCAATCCCGACGAAGGACAAACTTCAATATACCATCAAATCTATGTAATTGGAGAAGCAAGTCGCCCACAGGAGGAGACATCAGAGGCTTTCGATGATGCGGGAAATCCGTATATCGATCCCGCTGATCTTATGCGAGGTTTGGGCACCAAGTATGTCGGACCTGCAACGCGACAGATGGTTCAACTTCCGCAGGCGGTTTGGGACAGAGTTGCAAAAGCTATCGATGGCACGGAGCCTATGACTACAACCGCCAGAGCTGAAGAGTTACAAGCATACTAATATAGACTCGCCCGTGCTAGACGAGAACTCGAAAAAAAAAAGCTGAGCTTGATAGGAGGAGAGCCGCAGCTTCCGAGTCAAGCAGGCGAAGAGCTGAGCTGAGTCGACAATCAGGTACCTCGGTAGGAGATATTCACAGAGCAGCTCGCAATAGGGCAAGGTCTCAGTTGCAGCACATACCTGAAGCCGAGAGGGAGAACCTAGTCCAAAACCTCGACATGTCCTTTATGTCGATAGATATAAGGGGGAATATTATTCCAAAGACACCAGAGGCTAGATATATGGCGACCCAGGGTTTCATCCTAGCGTCCAGGCCACCTCCCGGAGATCCAAGAGAAGCATTGTACAATATGGCCATGGCAGGAGTTGGTGCCATGGGAACAGCGTTCGCGGGTACATGTACGCCTCCCGAAGGCACTGCAAGGCAAAATAGTCCACGACCTACAGTAGTAGTGCAAGACCCTCCGAGAACGAGCGGTGCAAGAGATACAGCGACACATGCAAGAGTCGATAGAGCGCGGCAAGAAAGAAGAGACCGTCGACACTCACCAGAAGTCGATGAGGAAGATATGTGCGGGCTTCCTTGTTTCACCCGAAGAGTTCGCAAAACACGGGTTCCATCCGGTTTCAAGTTACCCGACAACTATAAAAAGTTTGACGGCCTGCAAGATCCCGAGGATTGGCTAGTTAATTATCTGGAAACAGTAAAACTGATGGGTGGAACCAGAGCCACGGCCATGGAAAGAATCCAGGTGCACTTGAGTGGAGCAGCACAGTCATGGATAAAAAAGCTATCGCCTGGTTCCATCGACAGCTGGGAAAATTTCGAGGATATATTTGTGAAGAATTTCTTGTCCACGTGCAAGAAACCCACGTTGTCGGAGCAGCTACGGGCCTGCAGACAAAAGTATGATGAACCAATGAGGATGTATATCCAGAGGTGGAATATCATCCAAAACTCGGTAAAAAACATATATCACGAGAGAGCAATAGATGTGTTTGTTGCTGGAATCCGAAGGAAGGACTTCGTCGAGGATTTGGGAAGAACCAACCCGAAAACAATAGCAGTACTCATGGAAATAGCAAATCGATGGGAAGATGGAGAAGATGATGTTCACAACAAACAACATAGGTCGCCTGAGGATGAGCGCAATCGAAATTTTCAAAATAGACGACGATTTTCTCGCCAATTCTCAGATTATGACGCCCCCGGCCAACTATCGGCTGGTTTCCGAGGAAATACTGGAGGTAATAGTCGAGATGATTATCAAAAGAGTGGTGAGCACCGCAACGATTACAAGGACGGCTCCCGTCCCAACAGGCAAAATAATGGACCGGGGTTCCAAAGGCCGTATGTGTCACCCGAACATCTCTTAAACGGACCATGCCAAATGCACTTGTTTCTCAACAATAACGGAAAGAGCCAGTCGGGGCATCTACAGAAGGACTGCCGAACATTCCTAGCACTACAGAGATATGCAGGGCATACCAGCACACAAGCAGTAAATAGAAACCCCCAGGGGCCAAGGAGTGAGACTCACCTTCCACCTCCACCCGCAATTTTGGACGAAAATCGACTTCAGTTGTAGTTGGCGGCACCTCCAAGCAACGGTCCCTATATCGACACCAATGGTGCGGTGTCGATGATTTAGAAGGGCATGCCCTCCAATAGAGCTGAGAAAGTAATCTCGCGGCAAGTTTTTATGGCAGAGAAGATGCCTCCATGATGTCTACGGGAGCTTCTATTCTTGTAGACAGTGTTGGGCCTCCAAGAGTAGAGGTTTGTAGAACAGCAGCAAGTTTCCCTTAAGTGGATCACCCAAGGTTTATCGAACTCAGGGAGGAAGAGGTCAAAGATATCCCTCTCGAGCAACCCTGCGATCACAATGCAAGAAGTCTCTTGTGTCCCCAACACACCTAATAGGCGCACTAGTTCGGCGAAGAGATAGTGAGATGCAAGTAATATGGATGAGTATGAGTGGTAATAGCAATCTGAATAAAATATGGCAGCGAGTAAACATGCAACAAAACAGTAAACAAACGGAGATTCGATGCTTGGAAGCAAGGCCCAGGGATCCTGCTTTCACTAGTGGACACTCTCAACAATGATCACATAATAGGACTACTCTACACCCTCTTGTTGGATGATGAACACCACTAACCGTGTAGGATTACACGAACCCTCAATGCCGGAGTTAACAAGCTCCACAATATTCAATGTTCATATTTAAATAACCTTAGAGTGTAAGATAGATCAACACAATCACACCAAGAACTAACATAGCATGCACACCTGTCACCATCACACTATGAAGGAGGCATAAATCACATCAATTCTTATCATAGCAATAGTTAACTTCATAATCTACAAGAGATCACAATCATAACCCACGCCAAGTACTACACGATGCACACACTCGTCACCATTACACCGTGCAGGAGGAATAGACTACTTTAATAACATCACTAGAGTAGCACATAGATGATATTCAACTAGATCACATAAAGAGAGAGATGAACCACATAGCTACAGCGGAGCCCTCGGCCCCGGGGGTGAATTACTCCCTCCTCATCATGGAGACAGCGATGGCGGTGAAGATGGCGGTGGAGACGGCGGTGGAGATGACTCCGGGGGCAATTCCCCGTCCCGGCAGGGTGTCGGAACAGAGACTTCTGTCCCCCGAATTGGAGTTTCACGATGTGGCGGCGCCCCTGGAGTCTTTCTGGAGTTTCGTCAAGAGGTACTGCGTTTTTAGGTCGAAAGGGGTTATATAGGCGAAGAGGCGGCGCAGGAGGGCTGACAGGGTGGCCTCACCCTAGGCCGGCGCGGCCAGGGTCTGGCCCGCACCGCCTTATGGTGTGGTGGCCCCCTGGCCCCTCTCCGACTCTTCTTCGGTGTTCTGGAGCCTTCCGGGAAAAATAGGAGGTTTGGCGTTGATTTCGTCCAATTCCGAGAATATTGCCCGAACAGCCTTTCCGGAACCAAAAACAGCGAAAACGAGCAATCGGCCTTTCGGCATCTCGTCAATAGGTTAGTTCCGGAAAACGCATAATAATGACATAAAGTGTGAACAAAACATGTCGGTATTGTCATAAAACAAGCATGGAACATCAGAAATTATAGATACGTTGGAGACGTATCACTCCACCAATAATCGAGTACCTGAATTGGTCAGGGCAGGATATCGGCTTCACCATAGCGGACCACCCGCAGCAAGTTCCACGGCCAGGACAGTCTGCATTGATCCTACCAGCGGGTAATCGCAGGATTCGACGTATCGCGAGTGTTCATAGATGGAGGCACTAGTTTAAACCTCATGTATGCAAATACATTGAGGAAGATGAATATATCTTTAGCAAATCTACTACCAACTAACACACACTTCCATGGCATCACACCGGACAAGTCAAGTTACCCATTGGGAAAGATCAATCTCGACATTCAGTTTGGAACCCGAGAAAACTATAGAAGAGAGAAGTTGGAGTTTGAAGTCGTGGATTTCCCGTCACAGTATCATGCTTTGTTGGGGCGACCCGCTTATGCTAGGTTTATGGCAGTACCACACTACACATATGTTGTGGAGACTCCCTAGACCCAAGGGCCCAATCAGAGTGAAAGGCAGTTTCGCGCTAGCTGATAAGTGCGACAAGGATTTTCACCAACTGTCCGAAACTTTCGGGATGCAAGCAGAATATATGGTGTCAAGGTTAACAACTGATTATGATGTGTTACCTGACAGAGGAAGACCACTGAAGGAGCCAACCTTTGATATCACCAAAAATTCAAAGGAAGTACAGATCCACCCGACAGATCCTAAGAAGACGACATCTATCGCAACAAACATGGATCTCACGTAGGAAAGCGCGCTCGTCGAGTTCCTCCGTGAGCGCTGGGAAATCTTTGCATGGTGTCCAGCTGACATGCCAGGAGTACCTAGGAAACTTGCCGAGCACCCCCTTAACTTCGATCCAATGGCGAGACCAATCAAACAACCCTTGCGGCATTTTTCGGAACCAAATCGCAAGGCTATGCTGTCAGAAATTAATCGACTCAGAGAAGCAGGATTTATTAAAGAGTTACACACAGAAGCCACATGGGTAGAAAACTCAGTGCTGGTCCCGAAGAAAAACAAAGAGGTCCTTCGCATGTGCGTCGACTTCACGTGTCTCAATAAACATTGTCCAAAGGATCACTTTCCCCTCCCGAGGATCGATCAAATTATCGACTCCACGGCAGGTTGTGAACGTCTTTCCTTCCTGGATGCATATTCTATTTACAACCAGATCCGACTAAAAGACGAAGATGAGGTCAAAACAGCTTTTATAACACCCTATGGCGTCTTCTGCTACAGAACAATGCCTTTCGGGTTAAAAAACACGGGAGCAACATATCAGCGGATGATGCAAAAGTGCCTTGCCACACAGATTGGCAAGAACGTTCAACTGTATATCGATGATGTCGTCATAACAACAAAGCAGGGGTCAACCTTGATCGAGGATCTGAAGGAAACTTTCGACAACCTCGACAAGTTCTACCTCAAGCTGAACCCGACGAAGTGCTCTTTTGGCGTCCCTGCAGGAGAACTTCTCGGGTTTCTGGTGTCAGCAAGAGGAATTGAGGCTAATCCAGAGAAAATTAAAGCCATCGTAACAATGTGGAAACCAACCAAGCTAAAGGAAATACAACAGCTAACTGGGCGAGTCGCAGCTTTGAGCAGATTCGTCGCCAGGATGGGAGAAAAGGCGTTGCCATTTTACGCCTTGATCAAACAAGGAGAAAAAATTGAGTGGAACGAAGAAGCAGATAGAGCTTTTGAGGACCTCAAGTGCACGATCTCGACACCACCAATATTGGTGGTGCCCAAGGAAAAGGAACCTCTCCTGTTATATATCGCAGCCACGCCTCAGGTGGTTAGCACAGTACTTGTGGTCGAAAGAGAAGAAGAAGGAAAACTACATGGAGTCCAGCGGCCAGTATACTTTATCAGTGAAGTTTTATCGCCTTCAAAACAGCGGTACCCGCAGTATCAGAAGTTAGCTTATGGAGTGTTCACAACCGCAAGAAAATTGCGACACTATTTTCGGCGCATCCGATAATAGTGGTCAATGAGGCGCCTTTATCCAATATATTAAACAACCCAGAGGCTACGGGTCGTGTCTCCCATTGGGGAATAGAGCTTTCCCCTCGGGACATCACGTATGAGAAAAGAAAAGCAATAAAGTCGCAGATCTTACCTGACTTCATCGCAGAGTGGATGGAGCTGCAAAACACCGGACCCCCGGATTTGTCGAGAACCTGGACCATGAACTTTGACGGGTCCAAGAGGCTAGAAGGAGCTGGAGCAGGCGTGATA
Source organism: Lolium rigidum (assembly GCF_022539505.1). NCBI lineage: Eukaryota > Viridiplantae > Streptophyta > Magnoliopsida > Poales > Poaceae > Lolium > Lolium rigidum. The sequence continues at coordinate 320,658,962 of NC_061510.1, read as the reverse complement.
TTAGTATCGCCTCAAGGAGACAAATTGAAATACGTGCTACGGATGACGTTCCCTAACGCATCCAATAATGAGGCGGAGTACGAAGCACTCATACACGGGATGAAGATGGCGAAGGCCTGTGGAGCAACCCGATTAAAAAAATTCGGTGATTCACAACTGGTGGCTCAACAGGTGATGAATCAGTGTGATGTAGTCAATGATAGTATGATAGCGTACAAAGAGGTATACAATGAACTCGAGAAACTCTTTGACGGGTGCGAAGTAAATCACATTAGCAGACTCAGCAACGATCAAGCCGATGTTCTGGCAAACATCGGGTGGCAATGTTTAGAAATACCACCCGACATATTTTGGGAAGAGATAAATGAAAGGTCAACCAAGGCGAAGAAACAACAAAATAAGAAGGAGAAGGTTGAGAAACCCTCGGGGGCTGCAGCAGGATCAGAAGCAAACACATCAGGAGACGAGGAGGAAACACATGAGATAATGATGGTACAAATTCCTTGGATGCAGGCTTTCGTAGCGTATATCCTAAGGAAAGAACTACCCGAAGATCCAGTAGAAGCAAGGCGAGTTATTAGGCGATCCAAAACTTTTACTGTGATCAAAGGAGAGCTCTACAAGCGAAGTATTTCGGGAGTATTACAGAGATGTGTTACACCCGAAGAAGGAAGAGTTATTCTAAAGGATGTACACGAAGGGGTGTGTGGACACCAAGCAAGCAGCCGAGCAATAGCAGCCAAGGTTTTCAGGGCAGTATTCTACTAGCTAACAGCAATAGAAAATCCAAAGGACGTAGTGCGCACTTGCGACTAGTGCCAACGATTCGCGGCAAAACCTCATTCTCCGGCAGCTGAGCTGATGCCAATACTTTATCATGGCCTTTCGCTCAATGGGGCCTTGATATGGTAGGCAAACTACATAAGGTGTGGCTAGGAGGATACGAGTATATGCTGGTGGCTGTCGACAAGTTTACCAAGTGGATTGAGGCAAAACCGATAAACTCGCCAGATGCAGCATCGGTGGTAAGCTTCGTCAAAGGTATCGTTTTTCGATTTGGGGTCCCCCATAGTATTGTCACGAACAACGGCAACAATTTCACTTCCAAGGAGTTCAAGGCATATTGCGCAGAGGTAGGCATCAAACTACATTTTGCGTCGGTGGCACATCCGCAAACCAACGGTCAAGTCGAGAAAGCAAACGGTATCATCTGCAATGGTATCAAGAAGCGATTGATAACACCTTTGGAAAAAGCTCGACACACTTGGCCAGAAGAGTTGCCAAGCGTCTTATGGAGCATACGAACAACACCCACTATAGCAACATAGGAAACCCCCGTTTTTTCTGGTCCATGGAGCCGAGGCAGTGCTCCCGATAGAAATAGAACACAAATCTCCGAGAGTAGCGGAATATGATGAAGAAATCACGAGAAAGGCACTATAAGCCGATGCACTTGATGAGGCTAGAGATGAGGTGCTGTCAAGAGTCACTAAGTACCAGCAAGACCTGAAAAATTATCATAGTCGACGTCTGCATCCAAGGTCTTTTCAAGTGGGCGACTTAGTCCTTCGGCTTTCCCAGGACAGCCATGAAAATTTCGAGTCACCTTGGGTAGGACCCTACATCGTCACAGAAGTGATCGCGGGAGGAGCATACAGGATAAAGGACAAGAAGACAGGAGTCGCAGAGAAAAATCCATGGAACGTGGCGCAGCTCCGGCGTTTCTACGCATAGAAGTCAAAATAGAAATATGCATGTAAATATACATTGTACTGAAAAGCTCGCGAGTTTTCAGACGCACACTTTTCCTTTCAGGGCACCGAGTGGGACTGAAAGGTTTTTAATGAGGCGGGCTCGCGATGCTACAATATAGTAAAGATATTGGCGATATACGTCTTTTTCTTCGGCAAGTTTGAAGGTCTATAATTCAAAAAATAGACAACATAAATTCGATCTGGACAAAATATTAAACACCAATCACTTGCCTTGGTTACAACACCTCACAAGTAATAAGTGTACACACACCTATCCAAAATACTCGGGGGCTAGAGAGAGACGAAAAAACAAATACATACAGTTCTCGCAATATACATACTTCTCGCAATATATAAGATATGCTTTTGTTACAGGAAAAATCGGCAGAAGATGTTCAGCTCATATAAAATCATCTATTCGCACCCTTTCACCTCCCGCAGGACCATCCATGGAATCAGCGTAATGGCCTTCGGAGAAATACTCAGAATCCATACGAAGAAGATCCGCAATCATTTTCTCGGCTACTGGTGTCACCTCGTCGTTGATCTTATCGACGTTTCTCTTTCGCTTTTTTAATCTGGCATGACAAAGCTTAATAGTGTCGGACATGTCCAACTTCGGGTGGCAGATCTGTAGCATGATCATGGCGAATCTAGCACCAGCAAGTAATTGCGCCTTCACAAAACCATGGATCTGTTCCACATCTTTGAACTTACTCATCAGTTCAGGAAGCGTTATTGGCTGAGGATTCCGAGGAAACATGGCATTGTAAACTCTGGCCAGAGTCTTGGCGCAAAATTCAAGGTAATCCCGCACCTGACCAGCTCGATCTTGGAATTGCACAATCTGGCGAGTCCGGTCTGGGGAAGCCCAGAAGGTGGAGTCGTTCTCATGAGCAAGGCGAAGAAGAACTGCAGATTTTGCGTCAACGCGCTGATCTTCGGCAGTAGTATCCAAGAAGGAACATATCCATATGAAGAACTATAATGCGAATCAAGTGATTTGCACATGGAAAAGGAAAGAGGGAGCACAAAAGGAGGAACTTACCCGCCATATCCAGACTTGCGCTAGCCATCAAGTCAAGCATATAATTCTCTCGAGAGGTGGCTTGTAAAGCTTCGGCAGCTGCAGACTCTTTCAACTTCAAAGACTCCTAAGCTTGCTGGAGAGCTATTTTCTCCCGTTCAGAAGATTTGCGGGATTGTTCCATAACAATAAGGGACTGTTTCTTCAAGGTTTGGAGTTGTTGTCGAAGTTCAGTCAATTCTGACTGATCCAAATTAGCACATGAAGAGTAGTCCAAAGAAACATCGTCAGGGATCTGGTTCAAGCGAGAGGTAGCAGGGGAAGTAGGCGATGTTCCAATAGTCTTAGAGTAGTTATCAAATATTAACTGGAAGAAAGAAAAGGTCGACATCAATAAACAAACAATGGATCATTCCTTCTCATTGATAGGTGGGATATTTACAAGAGTAATGGTCTATTACAAAAGGTCAGCTCCTAGTGAGTCGACGAAAATAGTCATATATCATAAGGATATCGACTTCTACCAAAAGAAAGATAGCAAACGGAGGAGTAAGTTGGTCTACTTGACCTCCGGCTTGGCGGAACTGGAGGAAGCAGCTGGCTTGTATCCGAGAAAGGAGAGGATCTTCTTCGAGTGCGGCTTGGCAGCCTTAATCAAGGACTGCCACCTCTCCTTATTTATTCCCTTCGTTTCACTAGCTTTCGCCTAGTCGACGTTCTGCTGGCTTTCGGCTACCAGGGCTATGGTACCTTCAACGCCAATCTTCAAGTTTTCTTGCAGGAAAGCCAATCCAAGATTCTCCTCAGGAATGAAGCGCTTGGCGAGATCCGAGAAGGTGTCTGGCTGATTTTTCTTCGGGAAGAAGTAGGGGAAAAGGCGCGTAAATGCGGTCCGCGCATCAGCAAAATACTGTGGTGCGCCAGATCCCCATGAATCTCAAGGAGGGAAAGGGCGTCGAGAAGACGATCCCCTTCAGGCTCCTGAAGTTCAAAATCCTGACCCATCTTCCGTGCTGAAACAAAGTTCGGGTTATCAACAAATATAATGAGAGCTAATCTTGGAAGGGACTCGAGCAAAGTGATTAATGAACTTACTGACAAAGCGCCAATTCTGCGACTCCAGGCGGCCAATGACATCCTCCTCACGAGCAATCTGCTGAGTTGTCTTCTCGCTCAAGGCAGTTTCAGCCTGGTGGAATCTTTTCCGAAGATCTCCGACAGAGGCAGCATCTTGTTCGGCCTTCTCGCGAGCTTTTTCACTTTGCTCAAGCTTGATGGCGAGGTCATCGGCACGCTTGTTAGCTTTGGCGAGAGCCTCTAGCGGAAGGAAACATGGCATAAGTGTTAAGATAGATAGCAAGATAGTCCACTGAGTGAAACATAAAGACAATAGAAAGGTGTACCTTTCAAATTGTCAACAGTGTCACGGTACCCAATAAATTGAGTACCGAGATGGATGAATTCCTTCATCAGAGGCTATAGAAAGAAAGTTGTTAGAAAGGTTAAAAGGGAAAAACTTGAAAGAAGGCAAAATAGTGGTAAGAGTCCTTAAATCATCCAAAGAAGGAGTCGTTGAAACCCCGGCCAAGAAGCCTTGTTCCTCGCCAAGTTCAATTCTCGCTCTCTTCGGCGAGGGGGCTCGGGGGCTGGCGACAAGAGTCGACATTTCCAAGTCTTGCTGAGGAGGCGAGGTTTCCTCCGTTGCACGGCGAGTTTCCGAAAGAACTAAAGTTTGCGACGTGCTCATTGGAGCAGTCACATTGGCAGTAGGTTCTTCTTCTTCTTCGCCACTGTGCACAAAAATAGTATGAGAGCATTCACAAACAATATATAAAAATAAAAAGACGGCAGGGTAGCTTACGAGCTAACGAGGGCATCCTCGTAAGGATTGAAGGTACCCTCCTCCTCGGGGGAAGTTTCTTCGGCAAGTGATTCGCCGGGTTTGGAGGTGCCGGAATCTTCGACATCACCCCTTTTCCTTTTGTTCCTTGGGGAAGCAGCGGAAGGGAGCGAGTGCATCGACTCGGAAGCGTCGGACTGAGTATCTCTTTCAGAGGAAGCCATTGATTTGTGAGATCCTGTGACTTCACTCTCAGGGCGAGAAGTACCATGTGCATCGTCGGTAACAATGGCTCGTTCGTCGACCTCCCCACCTTCAGGTAGGGGAGGCAGGGAGGATAAAACTTGATGTTTCTGAAGAAGGAAAGTTTTTACCAAAAGAAAGTTTAGCAAGACAGTAGTCGAAACAATAAAAATTCGGGAATACAAGTTATGCAAGATAATAGTCGAAAAAACATAATTGCGAGAGGACAAATCATTTACCTTGGGAAGGGGATTGGTGCTGCTGTACGGCTCCACTTAGCAAGAGGATGGAATTGAGTCCTTCTTGCTTAGGGACGAAATGCGTCGAACAAGCTTTTCCAAATCCTTCACAGGGAGATCTTTGGATATGCGGTCGACATCTTTCTCGCCAGCATATAGCCACATTGGATTTTTGAGAGCCTGTAGAGGCTGCACCCTGATCCTAAGGAAGTATGCAGTAATTTGAACACCCGACAGTTCCTTACCACGGGTGTTCTGGAGCTCATGGATGTGCTTCATCAGCACATCTGTCGCCATTTTCTCCTCTTCGGTAGCCTCCGCATCCCATGATCGGCGTCGAAAGATTTTTGCGCCACCATCAAAGGGCGCGATGTTGTACTCTTGCGAGTCAATATACTCCTCGCGGATGTATAGCCACCTCCTGCGCCACCCTTGGACAGAGTCGGGGAATTTGACGTCGAAATAATCGACATCGGGACGAATACATATGACAACACCCCCTATATTGTAGTTGGTGTTGTGGGAGTTGTTGCGACGAATGCAGAAGATGCATTTCCACAGGGCCCAATTCGGATGGGTCCCGAGAAAGCACTCGCAAAGGATGATAAAAATGGAGATGTGGAGAATAGAATTGGGGGTCAGTTGGTGTAGCTGTAGCCCATAAACAAAGAGCAATCCACGAAGGAATTCGTGGATAGGAGTGGAAAGACCGCGGATGAGGTGGTCAACGAAAGTTACCCGGTATCCGATGCGGGACGTCGGGTAGCTTTCCTCACTAGGAAAGATCAGCGCTTCCACCTTCGCCGTCAGCCCAAGCTTCTTCAGCAGATTCGTGTCTTGATTTGAGATCTTAGATCTCTCCCACTCAGAGATCTCCAGGTTCTCCGTCGCCATGCTGGTTTCTGGAGTGGTGTGCCTGGTGAGTCTTGCCCGCGGTGGCATCAGTGTGAACGCTGGAGAGATTGGGGAAGAGCACGGGCGCACGAGCTTCACAGTAGCAATGGACGTTTTTGGAGAGAGCGAAATAGGAGCGCGGCGCAGCGAAGGGGATAAAAGGAAGAAGAAGAAGATCCTTTATAGCAAGCTATCGAATCGCCGTGCCGTTGGATGCAGGAGAAATTGATCCAAGGCCTTACACGTGTCTCGATGGGTAGAACAATCATTTTACTATGAAATAACTAAACAGGCGCTACAGCGCGCGTGCAATGGAAAGTGGATGATGTGTGTCCCCGACTTGCGTAACGTGTCAAATCCTGTAGAGTTCTGGGGCCACAGGTCAGCGACACGACATCCCCCGTGTCTTTCCAATACAGAGATCGTTGATATCGTCAGTTCTGATGTCACAATAAAGAAATTTCGGCTGCAGTGCTTAGAGGTTTGACGACAGAGTATTATTGATAACTTCGAGAGCCTATGATCAAATACAAGCATTTGCTCATATGCTCGGGGACTACTTTTATAAGAAGTTTTAATAGGAAGATGATTCAACAAAGACAAAACATTGAGCCTACATCCAAGTATAAATACTCGACTGTAGCCTCGGGGGCTACTCCCATTGGGAGCGCTGGTCGCGCACCCGATAAAGATGGCGGTACTGGAAAAAGTTGGCAATATAGCGACAAAGATACTACAAAGGTGAGCCTACAACCAAGTACAAGCACTTGGCTGTAGCCTCGGGGGCTACTCCCATCGGGAACGCTGTTCGCGTACCCGATGAAATTGATGAAGTCATAAGGATCATATTTCGAGTTATGATATAACTCTTCATATACTCCCATCGGGAAGACAAGATAAAAAAAAAATATAAGTCATCATATGACTCGAACAAATGTGCTATTCCAGCAGACGAAAAAGGCACTCGACAATATATTCTCAGAGCGCCTCAGTCGCGATTTAATCGCTGAATGCCGCAATACTCTGCGAAGGTAAGACCCCAGGATCCATCCCAGTGGCGGAGCCAGGATTTTCATATTGGGTATTCAAAGTAAAAAAAAATCCAGCTAAAATATATAATATATATAGGTTCGCAATAACAAGAACAGAATTACAGAGTGTTTTTAACTAAGTAGTGAGAATTTCAATTGGAAAAAATCAAACCAGAAATTATAGCTGAACTAGTTCATACCGTGGGTGAACTGACTGATCGGAACAGCTTCGAATTCACGGACTGTAGACCCTGACGGATTTTGTTGAGGAGCTGACGTATAGAACGGATCAACTACTATAGGATTGGATCATTCACGATAAAATAAAAGGATCGGATCACTTGCAAAAACACAGAATACAGAACTGAGTTGATCACCTGGAGAATTGGTCCCTTTCGCGGGTTCACTGCAGAGAATGTGGCGGACGGCCGGCGTGCAGGCGGGCGCCTGCCGAGCGGCGATGGTCGGCGGCACATGCGCGCAAAACGGTGACGGGGGCGGCCGGCGGCTGAGATCGATTGGCGATCCTGGCGGACGGGGCAAGGCGATTACGGCGAAGAGCGGTTTGCGTAGGGGCTGTCGATCGATGCCTCTTCCCTCTGGTCTGATCTGGAGCTGAGGTGGGCCGGTATTGGAAAATGCCTGGAGAAATCCCATACTGGCCCAGGTTGGAACGGTCGACTCGCGAGGTCTCGGGAGAGCACGATTTTTCGTTTTTTACGAGTCTAACACATACAGAAGAACACTCATATGTATATACATGCATATAGGAGCTTATATACTGAAACAAAGTAGCAAAAAATATTGGGTATTCATTGAATACCCATGAATAGTTCTAGCTCCGCCCCTGATCCATCCTGTGCGGCGTGGCATCACACCTGAATGTGTTCTGCTACTTTTTTCCGTATCAACAGATGCGAAGAAAATCCTAACGGACGCGTTAGGTACCCGGTAAAACGCGACTGGAGTTCGGCATATAGTAAGACCTTAAGCGGCACATGTCGAAACTACGCCAGTATACCGAGATCATGTCCAGGGACTTCATCTTGAAGTAGGTATTTGCGGGATTGCCACGAGAGCAGTTAACTGGTACCTGATCCGTCAGATGAACCAGCCCCAATTACCGTTATCCCTGTACAATATATGATTGATTTATGAAAGTCAGTTGATAACTCGAAGAAACCAGGTGTTAATCGTAATGATGGAGATTTTCCCTGATTCTTCGATTCAAGCAAAATCTCGGGGGCTACTGACATAGGCATCCCAAATGGGCATGCCGAAGGTGGTACCCGGGGTTTACTGAAGGCCCACGACCCGAAGTTTATGAAGCCCGGAAGCTCAATTAAGAAATAGTTTGAAAATATAGAGTTGTACTAGGAATAATGACTTGTAACTATTACGGGACGAACTCAAAGAGTCTCCCGGACTTTGTAACTTGTACATCACGAAACCCTCGGCTCCGCCTTCTATATAAGGGGGAGTCGAGGGAGAAAGAGTGGATCGATTTCATTGTCAACATAACCCTAGTTTTCTAGCAGTCAAGTACTTTTCCGGCTCCTCGAGATCTACATGCCCTCTACTTCCTACGAAAACCCTAGTCTACAATCTGTAGGCATTGACAAGTCGATACCTTGTCACCCGGCGAGCAGCGTTTGCCGAGGAGACAAACCCAGGGTCCTCACTTTTGTTCTCCCGATCAAATTCTTGCACTTGACTAAGAAGCTCAGTAAGATTTGTATTTGGATTAGCACGGAATGCAACACGAAGACTGTTATATTGATTTCCAAGACCATGCAGCACATAGTACACAAGCTCACCATCATCTAGGGGTTTCCCGGCGGCGGCAAGTTCAGAAGCAATAGATTTCATATTGGCAAAATACTTATCTGCGGAGAGATCATTCTTGCGGGTGTCATTGAGGGCAGACCGAAGCTGCTGAATTCGTGTCTTGGACTTGGCAGTGACGTGTCTGCTGAGCGAGGCCTAGACTTCGGCCGAGGTCTCCAGTCCAATGACATGAGCAAGTACGTCGGGTGAGAGGGCGTTGAGGAGCCACCTCAGCACTTGTTGATCACGAGCGATCCAGGGCTCGTACTCAGTGTTGGCGATGGTGATCTTCTTGCTGTTAGAATCTTCAACTTCGAGGGTTTCAGCGGGAGCCTTGTCAACTCCTTCGACGAGGTCAAGAACCCGTGCACCACGAAGCGCGGTGATGACGAGGGCCTTCCAGATGAGGGCATTCTCCTGCGTCAGTGGTTGCGACGGCGGCGATCCGAGGGCGGCAGCGAGGGCCGTGGCAGTCATGGCAGTTGATGAAGCCATCAGAGATCGGAGATGTCTAGGGTTTGATTTTTGGACGTGGCGGCGGCGACAGCAGAGGGCAGCGGCGGCGGCAGATGTTTGGTTTGTTTGTAGATGTGTTTGGTGCGGCGGCGGCAGGGTTTTTTTTTTTTTGAAACGGAGGCAAAAGCTTTGCCTCATCTATTAATTAAGCAGAAGGTGTCCGGTTTTTAGGAGAAAACCGGGCAAAAACCTACAAAGACAGGGCCAAGCCCACACCCACCCACACGACGCCGCGAAGGCACACCGAACCACCCTGGCTACCCACATAAGCTACACAAACGCGAAGCTCAAGTCGGCCTATGCCAAACAGATGGCTCCCCAAGAAAAGGCCGGTAGCTCCGATTCTGACGGCGAGCCGCGGAGAGGAGATGCACAAGACCTGCGCCGAAAAGGACCTTCACCGTCGGACCGCCCTCGAAGGTCATCGTACACCACCCGAAGGCAGCTTCGACTTCACAGCAAGAGGAGGCCAACCTGAAGACATTCGGACACGCCGGGACGGAGCCGACTAACACGGTCTTGCAGCAACCAAATCATGCTCAACGTCATTGTCGTTGCCGCCCAAGCCCACCGTCGAGAGTCACCTTATCGCCCAAGCGACCCAAGGTCAAGCACCCTCGAAGATGACGAACATTCGGAGCCGCCGCTCCGACATACCGCTGCTCCATCGCGCCTTGCGCGTCCACCAAGACCACCACCTTCCGGGGCCGCCGCCCCGACGTACCACCGCTCGCTCTCGAGCTGCAACGCCGCACGAACCGTCCACCCGCAACCCAAGCTGCACAGGGCAAAAGGCCGCAGACCACGGGCATCACACCAACTCATCCGGGGCCGCCGCCCCGACATAACGTCCGACCGTCCCCTCTAGGACACGTCCGACCGAGCCGACCGCCCACACAGCCAGGGTCGCCACCCAAGCCGTGACAAGCCGCATCCCTGCACCATAGAGATGCTGCCGCACCACCTTCCGGGGCCGCAGCCCCGGCTCACAGCCACCTACCCGAGGCCGCCGCCTCGGCATCCTCCAACGCAGACGGTAAGGCAACGCAGTCCGGCAAACAAACCACCCTCGCCGAGTGAAGTCCATGCCCTCCAAAGACGACGCCTCCAAGAAGGGAAGCGACGAGACCACCGCCGTCGCCTGCTCCGGCCGAGGCAAGAGCTTGGGTTTTCACCCGGAGGGCACGAATCCTCGAAGGCAGGAGAGGTAGGAGCTCCACGACGATGCCTCCAAGAAGGGGAACGGCGCTCTGAGGCGTCGCTATCGCCGGCACCGACCAAGTCGGGCAGAGCTTTCACCCGGAGCTAGCACCCTCCCGCCGAGGCTCTCTTCACCGGCAGGGAAGCCGAAACACGCCATCATGCGCGCCAGCACCGTCGACCACCTCGCCCACCATGACGCCGCCGCTGCCCGAGGTCACCGCCCCGGCACACCACTACCATCCAGCAGCCGCTGCAACCTGCAGCACCTCCACGGCCAGGGCCCCGCGCGGGCCTGCCGCAGCCCCGCCACGACGCCCAGACCTCCCGGTGCCCTCCACGCCCCTCCCGGTGTCCTCCACGCCCACATGCTCGAAGGAGAGCCGCACCCTGCAGTCTACCATGGGCGCCGCCCCAGCCCCGTCCTTGCCACACCTCGGCTGCATCATCCTCCAGCTAGAACCGACCTCCGCGCGAGCAGAAGACCCGACCCGAGCAGCGGCCCGAGCAACACCGCCGGCGGGAGATCTGGGCGTGGGATCCCCAGATCCACCGCGCCACAAACCGCCGCCACCGCGCCATCAACAGCCCCAGCAGGCCACCCTGGTGGATCGCCGACCAAGATCCGGGGCCGACCAAGATCCGGGGCCGCCGCCCCGGCGCACGCTCGCTGTGAGCTCCGGCAGATGCCCCCCAGCCGCACCACCAGCCTCCAGCGGCTCCAAACGAAGAGGAGATGAACCCCCACCACCTTTGGCAGCGGGGCCCGCCGCCACCGCGGCAGGAGCCGGCGGCAGCGGCGGCGCGGGCCGGCCGGAGAGGCTCGAGCGGCGGCGGGCTGGGAGTCGCCCCTGTGTCGCTTGGGGGGCAACACGGGACGAGCGCTCTGTTTTGATCACTTCTATGCGGCAGGGTTTTTGGCTTGTGTGTATGTGTGCGGCGGCGGCAAGAAGCGGCGGCGGCAGGATTTTGGCTTGTGTGAATGTGTGCGGCAGCGGCAAGGCTGAGGCAGCGGCAAGGATGCGGCGGTGATAGGGATGCGGCGGCGGCGGTTTGTGGTTTAGGGTTTCGGCAGCTAGAGGCAGGAAGAGGCCTGCTCTGATACCATGATAATTTTGGTGTAACGATGCGTACCCTTTCGGGCCATCGGTTGCATGTTATATAGGTAGGAAAAAAAACCCTACGTGGCAGTACCGAGGATGTACGTGTACGGTCGGAGTACTACTCCGTACATGTACACGTATACAAAGCACATACACTAACATTCCTAACTTACTCTCATGCTATTTGTTGTTGAGTTACTTTATTTAGCTTAGACAGAATAAATATGCTTACCTCCTGCTCTTCAGCAGTGATGGGCTTGGATAGAGCAAGCCTGATGTTTCTTTCGCGTCCTTTTTCCTCCAAGCATTCAGGTAGTAATGTCTTTAGTTCACCGGTGCTCGTTCACATTTAGATGTTTTGTCCTTATTCTATCTATTGTTAAACTACATTAGCTTTGACAAATTAAATATGCTCTCCTGCTTTTCAGCACTGTTAAACTTTTTTCCAGCAACCTTTGTAACTTAGATAGAAGAAGGCAAGAAGCATGATGTTTTTATCAGTATCCTGATTCCTGCACAACCCCTGCTCTTGCAAGCATTTAGGTAGTACTAGTATATATCGGCTTTGGTTCAAGTTAGCTACTTAACTAGATGTCCTTGATCTATTATTGAAAAAATACAATATTTCACAAGAATTGGGGCAGTACTTGGGGGGTTTTAGAGGCGAACCCGTTTAGGCGATTTATGCTCCAAGTTATCTTAAGGTTTGTTCTGGGGCATACTTGTGCGTTTTAGAGTCGAACCCGTTTATGTGAAGATCCATAGTAGATCCTAGAGGGGATTCGGATATGTCCGTGAAACTGATCTAACACAATTCAGCAAAACTGAGCCTAAATCAGCCAAGTGATTGCTCATCCAAAACTCTGAACTGTCTGTTTGAATCTAAAACTGTCTCAGCAAGGAAATAAGATTTCATACATACAGACATGCAGTACATGTATATATTCTCGCTGGCCACGACTGGATAGCTAGGTAAAATACTCTAAAATATGTATGTGTACAGAGCAGCATATATGTACATGAATGATGATATATGTATATCTAGCCTGAGCCTAGAGGTAGATCGTTAATTCTCTGTATCCATTAAGGCTTATAATCGATCAGGCAGCTGCTGCTTCCTGCTCGATCATGTCTCGGTTGAACCGCGTGATGAACTCCTCTACCTTCCTGTTGAGCTCCTCGTCGCTCAGCTGCCAGTAGTCGCGCTCCTTCTCCAGCGGCGGCTTGTAATCCTCTGTCACCGAGCACCACCGGGGCTTCACCTCTTCCCTCACCACTTGAACAGAGCCTTCATCTTGCTGTGCATGATCGTCAGGTGTTACTGTCATCAGAGGAGCTGGTGATATTGTGTAGTATTCGCCTTCCATGATCATCTCATCGTCCTTGTTGGCGCTGATTAGTTCGAGCTCCGGTGCTTCTTCTTGGTCGACCATGTCAGTGCTCGGGTTGCTTGGTGCACCTTCACTTGCGTCCAAAGACAGAGCATGGCCCTCCTCCATCTCCATACCACCACTGTCTGCTGCCTTGGAGCGTACAAGTCCAGTTGTTGGAAGTTGTTCGTCGCCTCCTACCAGGCCGCACGACATATCCACCGGCGCCGTTGGCTCGTTAGAGGATGCCATCAGCGGCGCCGACATCGCGTCACGGTAGTAGTCTTCTTGGACGGTCACAGCTCCACCTGTTGGCAGCAGCTGTTCACCGCCTGCTACGACAACATCCGACATATCCACAGGCGCTGTTGGCTCGTGGGAGGATGCCATCAGCGGCACCGACATCGCGTCGCCGTAGTAGTCCTCGCGGACGGTCGCCGCCGGCTGTTCACTGGGAACGACGTCAGAGAAGTCCTCGTCTTGGTGGTGGTGGGAGGCTGAGCCGAGGAAGAGCATGCCGGAGTCGGCGGCGATGATGGCGATGATGGAGTTGGACATGAGGAACCAAAAGGTGGAGTCCCGGGCGAGCGTGGAGGGTGGGACGCGCAGGAGGGACACGTAGATGATGGGGAGGGAGATGACCAGCGCCGAGATGGAGACCTTGGTGATGGCCTGCAGCTGCATGGTCACCATGCGAAATTGGTAAGCCTGCACTCTAGTACGTAAGTAAGATCGATCGCGTGCAAGGTGCAACCTCGTTGTGCTTTTGACCGCTGTCTTGCACGCACCCGCCATTTTTATACTCGTGAGCAGCAGGTTGAGCGTAGCGTAGTGTAATTTCCTCACTCATCTGTTGCGTGATTGTGCTTGTCACGTGTCCCGGCTCTGGAGAGTAGTGTTAGCTGGAGATTTGAGTGCGTTGCTGCGGCGTGGATTCTGCCCGGAAACAGAGAGAGGGCTGGCGAGCCGCGCGGTTCATGGGTGAAAAAGGAGCCGCGCGTGCGTCGAGCTAGCGTCGGGTGTTCTCGCGTGCATTACAACGGACGTCAAAGGAAAGTTGGTACAACGCGTCAACGCGGTGGCACGCGGTAACCTAAATCTGATCCACGGCTTTCATGGTATCTCCAACGCTACGACCCAAATGGACGCTGGCCGTCTGATTTGGGCCGTTTGGGTGGGCGCGGACACCCGCACAACGACCCGCGTGTCCGTTTGGATCGCACACTGCATCCAAGGCGGTGACCTAAAAAGTCGCCACGTGGTTCGTCTTCCCTGGGCAGCGCTGCGCCATGGCAGGTCTCGACGAGATAGCAATGGCGGGCGGGAGAACGCGCGGGAAAGTTTCCGCGCGCGAAAAGGCCATGGGCGCGCTCGCGCCCAAGTTTCCCGCCAAGGCCGGCGGCTATAAAAGACGGCGCCAGCTTCGCAGACCTCTCACACCCGCTCCGCCGCCCTCTCCCCCTCTACCTTCTCCGGCGCCCTCTCCTCCTCCATCGCCATGCCGCGCACCCTGCAGACCACGTGGGCCAAGCTCTCCCTCACCGCCCGGGCCAGGTTCCCGCGGACGGAGGAGGAGGAGCTGTAGGACGCGCGTTGGGTCGCCGACGACGAGGCGATCCGCGTCGCGGCCCAGGGGGCGACGAAGAAGTAAGAGGACGCGGAGCTGGTGGAGGCGGCCGCGGACGGCTGGCACGAGGCCGCGGACGGCTGTACGAGGCCGCGGAGGAGGAGGCGGAGCCCACCGCAGAGGAGGAGCCCGTCGACGCGGAGGACTACATCCACGACCTCGAGATGGCGAAGATCAACGTCGCCATCGAGGAGCGTCTCGCCGACCTCACGCGCGTGACGAAGGAGCACGAGGCCACCATCCGGGCCGGTCACCGCCGTTTAGGTGACCTCATCGGCCAGAAGAACGAGCTCCTCGCTCTGCAAGCAGCCCACCACCTCCTCCAGCTGCCCTCGCCCGAGCGGTGCGCCCGGGAGGCTGCTGCGTCGGCGGAGCGCGGCCGCCAAGAGCGCATGCATCGTCGGAAGGAACCACGGGGCCCAGGCCGCGTCCGCCTGGAGGCACGGACCGCTGTGCAACGCGTTGCCGCGCAGGAGCTCGCTTTGTGTGGTAAGCGGATGGTGACGCCTCAGGAGGCGGAGCGCGATGGCGTCCAAACCGCGAGGACGGAAAGGAGGAGGGCGGCCGCGGAGGAACACCGCAAGAGGGCCGATGCCGAGCTATCTGGAATCCTCACGCGCACAGGCCGCCCGCGTCGAGTGAAATCCACGGCCGCGGCGCCGAGTCGCCGGCAAGGCCGCCGGCCCCGTACGTAGCTAGACTAGTATTAAGAAAATGTAATATCTAATTTTAATGAAAAATGAAGCTATCTCCCTATGACACGCTGGCCAGGGGCGGACAAGGGGAGGACGCGAGCGGCCAGCAATTGGCGTCCGCGGCCACGCAAATGCGGCCCAGATTCGGGCCGGCTTTGGGTCGTCCCGGACGCCGCGGCCATCTATTTTTGGGATGGGTCCACGCGTTGGGCCGGGTTTTTGTCCGATTCAACCCATCCGGACGCGCGGGCGCGAGATGGATCGCCGCGTTGAAGATGCCCTCAGGTCCCAGATGTATCCGTTACTCCACTATTTTGGCAAAATGCGTTGAAATAATGAGCCTATACCCTTTCGCTCGTATAGTACTACATAAATATTTGACTACATCTCAAAACCCGCTCACAAGTAAGTGGCAAGAAATAAGAGTGTAAAGTTTAATACCACATTTCTACATATAATAGTTCGAACAAAGTTAGATCACCTTATAAGGTAGATTATTCAACCACTTGGTAAAAGAGAGAGAAGAGGAGTGCAACACGCCCTCCTCCCCTGTTCGATCGCATCGGCCCAACGTGTGCGCCGCGGTTTACGGAATTGAGTCGAGCTTAACTTTTGTTGTTCAAGAAAATTGAGTCTTTGATGGACACGCCACAGCTAGTCGGTTCGGATCGCTCCTGAATCATAGGCTATTGTAACCAACTTGAAACATGCACCGTGGGCGTGGCCCATATTTCTAGGGTTTTCTTAGACACTATAAAAAATCATGTGTGTTTACCTTGGAGAGAACGCTATCGCACGAGTTAGGATTTTGTCACCTCTATCTGCTTGTATCGTATCGGCACCGTAGCCTACTTCATCCCACCCGCTGACATGCACCGGCGAACGAGAGAGCAGGTCTCCGGAACCAATCGACTTTGTGATCTGTATGGGAAAGGGCCAATTAGGATTTTGGAAGCGCTCAACACGACTTTTCACGGTCTTCATTACGGGTCATCTTTCATCCAAGTTGGCCGGCTCTGCGTACCACCGTCTTCATCGTCCTCTACTTCGACTTGTCTTGACTGATGTCCTCATCAACAACGTTACCACCGTATCAATTGTGAGTTTTCTATGTGTGGTGGAAGCGATGCTTTGTCCAGCACCGGTTACGTGTTTATATAGTCAACCGAGTAGGCCACATTTGGCAACACACGATTACAGGGATTGACTGAATCAAGGAGGAATGACTAGATCGGAATATGCTCTATATTCCTAGCATATTCCGTTACATATATGGAAAGATATAATCCTAACATCAATGACTACTGCATCTACAACCGATCGGTACGTGTGACATGATCTGATCCTCGTTTTAGTTATAGATATTGTACTATTTACACTATCGATGTTTATGTTGATTGGTGTGTGTAGTATGTCTAAGTTTCACATGATAGTAGCTGATGTTGCCGTGTTTAATATTATAAAAATAATTATAAAAATAATTCCTAATTATTCCGGATGAAGTAGAATATTTTCAATACTAATGTGGTCCTAGGTACGACAATGATATGATTATACTGTAGATAATGCAAACAGTTTTTGACACGTGTCAACCCTTCTTTAAACTGATGATACTGTCAACCTAGGTCTGTTCTATGAACAGTCAGTTATGAAACACACCTATAGGCGTAGGTGATGCTTCACGAGGACTAAACTCCACGCATGCTCTATCTGGCCAGCCCAGCTGCTATCATTAGTAATTAAACCGAACATCCGCGATCCTACTAATGATCTGCCCCTAACTCACACGAAATTGTGGCCGTGCAATAGTGGTCACCAACACCAGCCACAACCTAGCATGTACGGCCCAATCAGTTGGCAACACTGATGGTGCTTAAGGGCAGCACCTGGCACCTCTTTTTTACCATGAATCATGGAGGTGACTGCAGACAGCATGCTTAACTCCGTGACATGCCAATTATGTCATAGTGATAGCTAGACACCTCGAAGATGCGACTACACCCACAAAAGCTCAAGGCTTGGCTTGCCTGCGGCCTGCTCATGCGCCCATCCGTGTGGCGCGACCATTCACTTATCATCCAAGGTTTTCCCTTCCTTTCCTCTCCCACCTGTCCCTTTTCTGGTTAAAAAAGTCGTAAATTATCATCCTAATACATGGCTCGTACATACGTACGTCCGTCCGTCGACATCCTCCATCATGACGCGAAGGTCCAATGATTCATCGGGTGGCGGGTGGCCGGCGAGCCAAGGACTCTTTGATGGTGGTGGTGGCGGCCGGCGATGTACACTGCAGCGGCGGGCAGCGGGGCAAGGGCTCTTCGATGGTGGCGGCGGCGGCCGGCGATGTACACCGCACCGGCGGGCTACGGGGCAAAGACACTTCGATAGTGGTGGCGGGCGACATCCATGCCATTGAGGACTGGGACATCGCTCTTGCTTTGATTTCCTTGGCCTCTTCCATTCCTTCGTGAAGATCCCCTTGGTTCCTCACTTCTACAGAACATGCACACGGACAGATAAATCCTTTCTAGCTAGGGCATATGCATTAGTCCCGGTATAATTTATTAGAGATAAATCTGGTATAACCGAATATGGTGGAATATAAACCATATTCGGAATATAGTTCCTAGCTAGAGATATACTAGGACTCTCCTTGATGTAACCGACTACCCTCTTATATATATATATATACACTTTTCCTAATAAACAGCTAGCTGTTTTATAATTGGGGAACAGTCACTTTTTCCACCGTCCAATGTCTTCCCGAATCTCAACTTAGCTCCGTCTCATTTTCCTGTCCGTTCTCTGCCGAACCTGGGCTAAGTAAAGTAAAGTCATCCCGTTCCTTCAGTTCAATTTCTTTATTACTTGTCTGAAGCCCTGACCGCTCCGTCCCGTGTCTTGTGAGGAGGCGGAGCATGGCAGAGAAGGTCGCGGTGGCACCGCATCCCGCTCGGCTGCGGGGATGCCTCGCCCTGGTCGGCCGGCGTCGGAAGGGGCGGTTGCTGCAGGGACGCCGCGTCCTGCTCAACCGGCGTCGGAGGGGGCTGCGACGCCGCAGCAGGGGCTAGCGGCGATGGGGAAGATTGCGGCTCGCGTCCTAGTCCATCCCGATCGGCATTTCGCGGGCGTCGAAGACATGCGCGCCGCCGACGAGATGGGTAGTCTTCTGTATCCGTTTTCCTCTCTCTTCTCTATTGTCGATTTGGGTGGGTGGTAGGTAGCCAATGAGTAAGTGCGAGATTTGTGATTGTTTTGGATCCGCATCAGATGTTGTTAATGCTTCGTATGTGGATGCAGTGCTGGTTCTGTTATTGTAGTGCTTGATCCGTAGGGCGTTAGGTAGTTCCCTCCTGCATCTATTCGTTGTTCTGAAGCTATGCTACAGACGGTTATGCTGATTTGTAGTTTGAGCTAGCTAGCCAGATGTATGGATAATGCTTGATTTGTTTGTGTTATGCTTTGTACCAAATTTGGGTTTCACTATACATGATTACTTTTGTGCTCATGTCTTGATGATGCTTTGCTCTGTTGTTTTATTTCCAGGGTATGATGATGCCATCTTTAGTTTTTGGATTAGTTACGATTTTAGTTTGATTATGTGCAGGTTGAGTGTGGTATGCTCTAGGTTATGGTGATGATATGGATTGTGATGGGGTCGTTGGCAGGTTGATTCGCCATCACGAGAGCATGATGTAGTGGATTTTCCCCCTTATATCTCATCATTTTATCATTTTGTCCGGGCCTCAGTGTTTTGAAGTTGTGTGTGAATTGCTTGATTCCCTTGTGTGATTATTTAAGTTAGTGATTTTCTGTGTTGATTATTTCTGTTGTGCATCCTTCTGTTGATGTTTGAGTTTTGGGTGTTAGTTTTCATATAAACAAATGTTCCATGGAACTATTGAAAGTGCAGCCTAGTGTCACTATTGTGTGAGTTTAGGGCGTTAGTTCACTTTTCTGTAGCCTAGTGCCACTATTGTGTGAGTTCGGGGTGTTTAGTCTTCATTAACTTTCTTCAGTCTGTTTCTTCAGGCTTACTTAGAGTCTGGTTCATCTGGATTTTTTTTATAGATGTTTACATACTAGTGTGTTTGAAACCACATATCTGAAAGCTTCTTTGCTGATTTCTCATCTAAGATTTTGACTGTGTCTAAGATTCATGGTAGCTTGAACCTTGCATCATTGAATCACCCTGGGATGTTTGTTATCTATGTTGGTAGCGCAAAAGCAGAAGAGAGACCAAATCTTCCCTATAGTAGCGCTTCAGTCTTCTTCTGAGTCCATGTGGTTGTGAATGAAATTTTATTGTCATGGTCTAAAAAAGGTGGCGCTCTCAGTCACCTATAATGCACATGTGATTTATTTCGATTAGTTGTTTGGTGTGCAAAAATTAGCTATCACCACGATCCGAAATGGAGTGTGTTTGATTTTTGTTAGCTTGACACTTGCATAAACGAATCAGGGGTGCTTTATGTATGTTGGCAGTTCCAGTCTTTTCTCTAGCTGAGCTTCAGTCTTCTTAAATGTTTCTTTGCTTGTTGATGTATTGTGATGCTCTACTGCAACCGTACATGATGTTCCTATTTGCATGTGTTTCGTTTGAGTGACATGAATGATTATTAAGCTATGTCTATAGAGACTTGATGTTTCTGTGTAACACATGTTATATTAGTCTTGGCCTAACACTTGCTAAGTAGTTCTTATTCACTTTCGATCTTGTCTTCTTACTTGCTAAGTAATCCTTGTTCAGCTTCAATCTTGTCTTAATAAGTTCATATTGAAGTTCTTGCTTTGTCAAATAGATTATTATTTTTCCTTTGCTAACAACTGTTCGTGGGCTGCAAGCATCTATTTCTTATATTGCTGTCTTTTATCTGTAGCAGATCATTATACTATTCAATATGTTATCTATCTCCTCCTGTCTTTCTTGGTGTTGTGTTGAGTTAGCAGAAAACCATTAAGTTGTGACTTTTCAGTTGAGTACTTGCTCCACATGCCTTCTTTCGTAATGCGAACTATAATAGCGCTGGTGACGATGATGGTGCAGCTTCTAATTTCTCACATGTATATTTTGATTAGCATCTAAGAACCGTTTTGAAACTACAACCTACTGTCATTATTTTGATTAGCAAACTTCTCCATATCGTACTACTATTTTTAAGTTTGTTAATAAGTGGCCAAGTTGTTACATACATGCTCGATATCATAGTTGGAGTACTTTTTTGCAGCAGCAAGCAGGAACTCTGCTAGTACAGATTGTTTTTTTTGCAGTTTTACTCAACCCCCGCTTTTTTGCCTTTGTTCATGATGGGTTAGTTTACTGTGAAGATGGCATGTCGTACTACTATTTTGAAATTGTTTTTGCAGCTCTGACGTCTGCCTCAACCGGTCAACCCTTTTACTCCACATACCATCTTGTCCTGCTGGTCCTTTTCACATGTTCTTGTATATGGCAATCTGATCATTTCCCCTTTGTCGTATGGCACCTGTAGTATTAGCCACCCATGTATCAACGGAATCACACCATTTTCCCACACGGTCTTTTGTGTGTCAATTTGGGTGTTGACAGACACAACATGTTTATTTACTAAAGCTCTCTATTATTGGTTGTACTCGGATAGCATGTTAAGCGAGTCCTGAACCCCATGTATGTATAGTTTTGTTTCCCTGTGAAATACTTTGTTCAGTTTGTTTCTTACGGCCACTCATATTTTCTTTGTTTACTTCCTACATTCCACTCATATTAATTCCTCCTTTTTTTGTGTATTTGTATTCTTACTGTGGGGCGTTTGGTGGTTAACTCCTCCTATCAGACAGTTAATTCATGCTTAATTTTGATAGCCGGTCCCAAGCCCGGGTAAAGGAGGAGGGATCACTTTTCTCAGATATCATTTATTTAGTTATTTAGTTTTAGATTTCTCAGTACGTAGTGTCTTTTCCTATATGTTCAGTCTTTCAGCAATAATTTTCATTTCTTCAGCATATCAAAATCTTAGTCCATATTAGTAGCTCGGCTTTTCAATGTTCAATTATTTTATTTGTGAAGTGATGTTTCAGTTTTGTTTGCCTTTAATTTCCATGTAGATATTTGCCTTCAGTCTTTAGTGTCATTCAGTATCTCATTCTGTCATCTATCTTTCAGTATAGCAGACCACTGTCTCTTCCTTTGTCCTCAGTATCTTCTATCTTTGAGTTCTTAAGTTTCTATTTTATCTTTTAGTCTTGCGTCCCTCAGATTGTTGCTCATTTTATTCTTTAGTAACTCAGTTATTTTAGTGTCTCACTTTATTCTTTAGTCTTTTTTCAGGTTGCGGTTCAGTCTCGCACATTTTCTGTGTTGTTCTTCAGTTATTTCAATCTTATTAGTCATCTTAGTCGGTCCATGTTATTCTTCATTCATTTCAGTGGTGTTCTTCAGTTAATTCTTTCTTAGTTAGTCATCTCAGTGTGTTTTATGTTAATGTTCAGTCCTCAATTAGTTTCTCACTTAGCCTCTGTTTATTAATTTTTCAGTCCCTCTATGTTTATTCTATTTATTCATTTTCTCATTTTATTTTCCTATGTCTCCCATTATACCAGTCACATATTTTCTTGGAATTTCACTTAGTATCTTAGTTATTTAGTTGGTTTGTTAATTTTTTTTGGCTCAGTTTGTTTCTTATGTCTATGAGTTATTTGTCTCTAATTTCTCGTTGTTTTAAAATTCTGATTAGTCTTTCACTTTTTCATTGACACATTTCTCGACATTTCAAAATTCACTCCTCATCTCTTTGCTTTGAATTTCTTGAGTTGAGTCTTGAGTTCATCATTCACCTCTTTTTGATTTAGTCACCAAGTCTCTTTGTTATTCTTAATCCTCAACATCATTTTGTCACTCCTAAATCATGGTATTTTCATTATTCGTCTCCGTCTTTTCATTTCTTTCGCAATACCATCCCCTCTTTGCATTTAGTCTTTAGTTTTCAGTCTATAGGGATCTCAGTCCTTACTTTTTAGATTTTATTCTTTAGTTTAGTTCAGAGTTCAGAAGCTCTTTCTTCCTGTTCCTCTGTTTTAGGAGTTCTCTTCATTTTCTTTCCTTTGCTTCTTGAACCATTTAGGCCATGTGAACCAATCTCTTCATGAACACCCGAAATCTCACTGTACTGTCCTCTGCTCTTCTTGGTGCAATGGGAGATTTATGCATTTCCTTATCTTTGTTGCATCATCCCTATGTTATTTACGTACTTGTCAGGTACTTTTCACATCCTGGTGGAGCATAACCTTCATTATATCATTATATGAAAGCAGAGCGCACCATCTACACCAAATAGGTTCTAACTGTCCCTTGGGTAGTAGGGCCAGGTCGATCTTGAAGAACTACTATCATGTGTTGAGTGGACATCTAGTGTAGTGTCGTTTAGCAATCAATGTGTCCACTTCTTGTATGATGACAAGAGCATCGACCACTCTTGAACGGTTGAACCAGTTCACTCGTACCAACATACAACTATGTTTAATGGTAAGCCACCATTTCTTTTGCATTTTCATTTTTTCATTTTGTTGTATTTTTCTGTTTTACCTGATTTCCTTCACTTTATAGCACTTTTCTGCCTGCTCAATGCAGAAAACACAAGTTGCTTCACATATCAACATGTAGTGCTGAATAATCTAAGAGGGTCATCTCATACTTTTAACTTTTAGTATCTAAGTAATGCATTCTAATTTTATTTCAGCTATGCATTGTTCAGTTATCTTTTTTGCTTATGTTTTGGCACTCTCTTTATTCTGCTTCATCAGTCAATCTTTCATCCAACTTCAACCTGGCGGTCTCTACACACAAAACCTCTGATATATCAGAAAAGAAAAAATGAGTGAAGAAGGTTTTCTTTCTTCCTCAGAAGCAAGATCAGAGTACCTATAAGACTCCGATAATTTACTGAGAGTGCTTCTCGTCTACATGCGCAAAGTTCGTTTAAATGTCGTTGCGATTACACTAGGGATTTTCGCTTGGAGGAAGGAGTGGTTGCATGGGACTGAGTGGTTGGAGTAGGACTTGAGCTGTATTGCTTTGGTGGATAAGGTCGAACATGTGTTCTGGATCTTACACGGGTGCATGTTCTGGTTCTGGTTTTGGTTTTTTTTTTATTTCTGGATTTTCTGGGCTTAAAAGTCAGTACGTTCTGAAGAAATGAGATTCAACACGGGCTGTACAAAATGTGTCTGTTTCACTGGACTAAAACAGACAGTTTAAACTAACAGTCTTTTCCATTGAGGTTTTTTCAATAGTACACATGTCATTATTTGGTTGGTCAAAAAAGTGTCTGTTTCTCAATTGAAAAACAGACAGCTGTTGTTTAGTCACTCCCTATATATATATATATATATATATATATATATATATCAATGCGGATTTGCTAACCGCATGGCTAGCTATGCACCACCTCATGGCCATCCGATATAGTGGGCACAATAATGAAGGGATGTAGATTACCATGGCTGGCAATGGAGTGAACCTAACGGCTGCTAACTCCACGTTTGTAGACGTTGGACTGCTCAAGCGATGCTAGCTGTATTTGTAATATGGACGGTAATACATAGGATAGTTCGTAAAAACGATAGCTCATTCATATGAAAATATATTGTGCTACACTTTTTACTGCACATGTAGTTTGCAACATGAATGGTAATACAGTTGGAAATTCGTTCAGTATTAAGAACATGATTGCTTTGTTTTTTGCAAGGCTGCGAGTGGTTGCTATCCTTTATCATGTGCATACGTTCTCTACGTTCGTTCGTTGATTCGTAATTCTGGTCCACGGCAGACGCAATTTTGATGGTCAAGGCGTATGCAGTTTTGCTTGTCAAGGTCATGTGCAGTTTTGATGGCCTTTGATATGCAATTTGCTTGTCCAGTGGAGTAGAGAACTTCTTGTCCGCTGCTAGATTTTTTGTTTGTCCATTCGGAGATGGCAAAGGATGACATGGGACAAGTGAGGCGCGGCGATGGACAACCTCACACCGAAAGAACTGCATGTGATATGGCCTGGTATTTTGGTTGGTAGGATGGTTTGGTTCTTGTGTTGAGAGAACATGGTATACAATGAGGTTGGCGTTCGTTTTGACTAGTAAAAATTCACTTTAATTCGTTGGACATCCAATTCACGTCCGAACTGACTTGTAATAGGTGTGATAAGTGGATACATGATGATATAGATTCAACACGCTGGACTA
Organism: Lolium rigidum; assembly: GCF_022539505.1. Taxonomy (NCBI): domain Eukaryota; kingdom Viridiplantae; phylum Streptophyta; class Magnoliopsida; order Poales; family Poaceae; genus Lolium; species Lolium rigidum. The sequence continues at coordinate 320,634,383 of NC_061510.1, read as the reverse complement.
TGTGATGCGAGGCTTGCTGAAACTAGTCCTGGCATTCCGGCATTCCACTCCTCCAGTGTCTCCCCTTGGCCATTGGTCCCTCACCATTCCCGCACGCATGAGCGAGATGCAGCAGAGCAGCCAAGTATCACCAGGTTCCTACTCCTGCACCACTGCATCGCGTCGCCAGCGCGCATGCCCTTGTAGACGATCCTTTGTTTCCGCCTTCCACTGCACCTTGCATGACACTCAACCGCCTCGCCTCCACTCTAGGGAACTTTGCCTGCAGCGGCACCATGCCCTTCCGCCTTGGCTGCACGGACTGCACCAACGCACGACCGTCTCAAGCATCACGGCACAGCTCGCAGCCCTGCTTCGTTTGACTCTCATGAGGCAACCGCTGCCCCTTCTTCTCCTTGTGCCAAGTGTACGCAATATCGCCAGCAGCAGCCGACGACAACGCACCCACCTGCCTTGGAAGAAAAAGGGTGGTGTAAGACAGCTGCTTGCAAATCCAATAGGGGTGCTGGAAGGAGTACAAACAAGGATTCACATCTAATCTCTTGCTCCATCGATGAAACCTGCTTCATCTATATTCATTGAACTTGCTATGCTAGGATAATTGCTTCAACTGAGCAGTTGCAATACATCATGGATGCAGTATTAAGGCACCCCATGAGCATGAGGACGGTCGTGTGTCCGACTAAATATGTGTGTGCTTATGGACTAGTATTTTAGTAGGAACGATGGTCATGCACCTCAGTTGGCGTGCAGTTTTACTTATAAAACAGCAATAAAAATTCCCATCGAGTTGGCTATAGAAATGTCATTTCCATAACGTGGTGTGACAGATTGGTAGATGGTGCTCTCCTTACACCGGCGTTGGGGCCTTCCGTTAAAATAAAGTGCTCCTGGTAATGGATTTCCTGCTCACTATAGTGAATCGAACGGCTGTAAGAGCATGCATAGCTAGCCATGCGGGTAGCCCACTATTTTGCATATATATATATATATATATATATATATATATATATATATCGACGCGGATTTTCTACCAAGGGTGGTAGCTGTGCATAGGGTAGCAGCCGTTGGATAGAAGGAGTCTTATGTCCAGATCAAATACCCAGGAGCACTTTCACTGAACGGATGTTTGTGCTCCGTGATTGCATGTAGTCTAAAAGGCAGGAAAAAACGTTGCCACAACTTTCCCACACTCTTTTTTTACATCATTCCACACATTGCGTCGGCAACGGTGATGACCATCCGTCGTGTGAAAATTTTGCTTTTTTTAGCCAAAAACACACATTGCAACGGGTGCTGGTGCCCGGTCATGTCGAGTGAGCAGTCGTCGGTGTGCGGTTCAAATGGGCTGGTAGGTGTAGTTGTACATGGTAGCCGTTTGCTTGGTGAGAGTACTGGACAGTTGATCAATGCGTGTGCGGTTTCGGACGCAAGCCGTATTGGTAAAAAATCTGAATCCACACATAAGACACGGCTCGGTCCTGGTTGGTCCGTGCCGTGCATGAGTTGTCAAAATCGCAGCAGCTGTGCGCATTTAGTAGGGTGTGTGCTTGAAAACCTTTCGTACGATTTGGTTTGGTTTTCATCACATGCGTGTATGATCGGTTTTGAGTGTGGAAGACAACCTGTATATGTTGCTGTTGTAGGTAGCGAGAACGGCTAGCAAAGTGCTCTAAATGAAAACGGCATGAATAAATCAACAGTGAGTCCAAACTTTAGGCCTCTCGTTTTATAGTGTGGGTGTGAAATTTTATCCCAATTAAATACAATTACCTCATCTGATCGTTCTAATAGAATGTACAATTTCTGCGCGGGCTTTATGAAAATATAAAAATTGAAAAATGCTCCAAAGGAAATTCACACATTGGTATGGTTTTTAAACCTTTTTGATAGTGTGGGGTTACCCATTTTTTTCGTCGGTTCCTTGTATTTGCATGTGTGTTGTTCGAGGGTGGAGATGTGCAAACAATGGAGAGCGATTGCGGACACGCTTCGTAGGCTAAAAAACGAGAAAAAAATGTGCGGAAATGAATTACAAAAGACGGTCCAAAAAATAAAAACTTCCGTGAGTTGTTGTAACACTGCACGACAAAAATGATACAGGCTTTAAATGGATAATAGTGGATAGTCGCGACGGAGTAGCCAGGTCTTCTTATTGTCGTTTTGGAGTCATCTTTTACTCGATGAATTGGACAAATTGGGCCGGCAAGTTTCCTGAATTATTTTTCAGGTGCAGCACGTCAAATAATAAATCTGCCTGGGTAGGACAATCCTCCTTCGGCTTGTCGATTAGGTACCGCAAAATCTGTCTCCAAGTAGTGACGCCAGTCAGGCGTTGCACCGTTCGACGAAGCTTGCTGGAATCGACGGAAACATACGTCGCACGTTTCAGGTCCGACCGATCCACCAATTTTGAATTGCTCGATTAGTTGGGAGGCTGAAATTTCGATGAATTTGGGTGATCCATGCCTCAACCAGCAACTGTGTTGAAAAATAGTTTAGTTGAATAATTATATAAAAAGAGAAATACTGAATAAAAGATGCAAAGTTGGTAATGTTTGTGTGGTTGAAAAAAAGGTGGTTGGTGGGAACCTGTTATGTTGTCCAATGGATCCAACTGCCCATTTGTGGAATGTATTTGCAGCCTCTTTTCTCTTACTGCAAAAAAGCTAAAAGAGGTACTGGTAGTCGATCCATTGTTCCAACAACATATGTGAAGAAAACATAGTCGATGTGTTGGCGAAAACTAAATATACCATGCCTAGGATGTATGATGCATCAAGGTTGCCTGCTTCTGCACATGTTTGCAAGAATGTTTTTGCACCAACCGACCATTTTTTCGCACTGACGGCGAAGCAACGAGCACTAATGTTTTTTGAGACAGAACCGCTCCTACCAATCTCTGTGAACCTCTTGGACCTGCGTTTAGAGGATTGTAACCACGGATTATTTACGTGTTGGGTGGGGGGAGGGACAGTTATAAATAAAACTAAAAAATGATATACTCACGTCATGGTTGCGGACAGAAAGTTGGCGGGGACACGAGCTGATGCTGCTACGGATTCAAGGATAGATGCAATCACTCCATCTGGGAGGCCGTCGATGCTCATTTCTGCGACAACCTCGACCGTGCTATCGCTAGGCGGTTGCTCTATCTTACTATCCAAACTATGCAATGCAGTGGAAAGGATTTGAGGAGCGAGACTCAATGCCCCCTGTAATTGTTGCCGTAGTTGATCAGCTTCGATCCGTGAAGAGAAAGAAATGCCAACTGATTTTTTTTAACGTGATTGCAACGGTGGTTACAATCCATCGTGTGAAAATTTAGCTTTTTTTACACCTTTTGACAATTTGTCAAGGTCACGGTGGCTAGAGCCATACCGTATGAAAAATTAGCCTTTTTTACTTGTTTTCACACATTTGAGTCGGCCACGGTCCTGGTTGTAGTACACGGGATTTAAAAAATAAGGTGATGCCATCAGATGCTACATATCCACACGTAGAAAAATTAGCTTTTTTTACTTGTTTTCACACATTTGAGTCGGTCACGGTCCTGGTTGTAGGATGCCATCAGATGCTACATATCCACACGTAGTCAACTCCAAAAAAATGCCAACCGTGACCGTCCTTTTTTTGTTGTTTTGGCAAAATAAATGCTACGGTATGGTTAACTAACGGAGGCGATTGTTCGAAATTGGAAGAAAATGAAATGGTCTAACACCGTGTGCTCCTTGTGTGCTCCCTATAGAAGATCTAATGGTTGGATGTGTATGCATAGCTACCACCCATGGTAGCCCACTATTTTCCATATATATATATATATATATATATATATATATATATATATAGGACATAATCATGCTACACCCGGGTGTAGTTACTCCCACGTGATGTGTTTCACACAATCTAGGTAGTATCTATCATACCGAAGAGTATATACATGTAGTATGAAGTATATAAGAATATTTTGGTAGTATATATACTACTTTGTAGGTAGTATGTACAATTTTTTACGTACACTATTTCTTTACGTATAAATATGCATGTATTTTATATATATAGTGCAAACTATGGGTGTATTTAATTTTTTTTCACCAAAGTTGGCATGGAGTATCTTAGATATAGTGTACGAACATACTCAAACCAATAAAGTATGTTATATACTTCCGTATGGTAGTATATGAGACGTGGGTGTAGTTACACCCAGGGGTAGGAAGTATTTATCCTATATATATATATATATATATATATATATATATATATATGGGAAATAGTGGGCTACCATGAGGCATAGCTATGCATATGCATCCAACCATTAGATCTTCTATAGGGAGCACAAGGGGAACACACGGTGTTAGCCCTTTTTCATGCACGACATGCTCCTCCGTTACATAAACAACAGTTCCATCCGTACCGTAACATCGTTGCACATTTAAATGTTTTTGCAGTTTTATTTGTTGACGGCATTGCTGTCATGCTCAACCGACGACATTTACTACCTCTTTTTGATACCAAAATGACAATCAAACATGGTCACGGGTTGTACTAGTGGTCATCGTCGGGAATTGTTGTCATGCTCAACCGACGACATTTACTACCTCTTTTTATACCAAAATGACAATCAAACATGGTTACTGGTTGTACTACTGGTCAACGTTGGGAAAGGCAGCCAACTAACGTATACTTGTTTCAAATTTTAAATCGAAACATTCTGCTGGTTCCGGCGAGAAGTCAGATGGTTTCGAGTCCCTTTCTCCGCTGGACGAAGGTGACCACCCAGCCGACTCATCGATGAATACATATCCCGCAAACACGAATCAGCTCCTCTGAAACCCAGCTTCGAGAGCTCTGTCCAGCAACGATCCTATAGTAACGATGCCGCCGGCCATGGGCATGGGAAGCCTGGTCTGCGTGTGAGTCTGATTTTTTTCCTCAGTCTAGATTTTCTTCTATTTATTTTCTCGATCTGGATTTGCTTCATCGTTGGAGGTAATCAGGTCCATGCTGCTTTTCTTTGTACAAGGTGTGTCTCCTATCCAGATTTAAGTTGCTACTTTGTATGAATTTCTGCCCGAATTTCTGGCACGGGTACGCATCCTCCCCGAATGTGCAGGTGGTCAAGCTCCAAGCAATCCCTCTGCCAGCCTCCGGCATGTGAACACAGGGGAGAATCCGCCGGCGCAGAGATAGGTTGGCCGCCGACGCACGGGTGCATCGGCAGCTGCCGCTGGGGGCGTCCGCATCAGGCACTAGTTCTGGGCTCTCTACCATCGCGGGAGCCACCATGTCCGCGCGGAGAGGGGCGCCACGACAAGCATGTTCGAGGGATTCATGCAGCTTCCTCTTCCTGCTCCCGCCTCGCGCTCCACTTCTCCATCCACCGCAGGCCGGGGCACAGGCGAGAAGATCATGCGGCCGTCCCAGGCGTTGAGGGGGCTTCAGCAGGAAGCGTCGTGAGGAAGGAGAAGCTGGGCAGAGGCACGAGCGAGCTCGTCCGTGATTTTTTTCCGATAGTGATTTGCTCAACCTTTTTCCCGATCTGGATTTTTACTTCACAGTTTGAGGGAATCAAGTTAATGTTGATTAGTACATGGTCTATTCCTCATCCAGATCCCATGTTCAGTGAAATAAAGTGTTGATCCAGTTTTTCCCGATATGGATTATATCTTGTAATTGAGTTGGATGTGTGGAGCAGTGGAGGTAGTCGGATCTAACTTGGATTTTTTTTTTCCGATCTGGGTTCCCAGTGATGATTTTTCCACCCGTTTTAACATTTTCTCTGTCATGTTCATGCCTCGATGCATGTCATTCATTTGTTCAGCTGCAATGGGGTCAGCGGGATTTGTTTTTGGATGGGTGCCTGATGGTAGCCAGCTGAGTCGAATGTTGTAGGGAGTAAGTTCGTCCCTTTTTTCTTGGTCTCCTGGTTGCTTTCAATAAATTTGGAATCTCAATCTCAACTGAAAGGCAAAAATTAGTTGCTAACTTCTCTTGATCACGCACCAAATTGTTTTTTCTCTCAATTCATTTACATGTTCATCCAAGTTTATTTTAGGGAAAATATGGAGAGTTGTTTCGTATTTGCTTTTGATTTTCAGGTTTGTTGGTTCTGTGTAATTATGTAATATAAATAACAGGACTTTTTAGTGCCCCATCTGAACTTGTAGTGATATATATCTATTATTTTAGTGTGATTAACAGTAGTGTTGTATGCATGGATAAATTTAGTGTGGTTCCTTTGCTGTGATTAGCTTGGAGACGACCTGAGGAAGATTTCTCTTTCATGTCCAATCCCGAAGCTGACGTGACTATCTAATTGGTTCTTCCTCTATTACTGCTCCTTGTGGCTCATGGGGATTTATTTGTTGTCGACGATGTAGCTGCTGCCCGCTGCTAGTATTTGTGCATGTGTCACTAAGCTGATCTCTAGCCTCTAGGTATAGGGAGGTGTTTCATGGCACTATGAATTTTTCCTTGACTGAATTAATGCGCATAGGTATGGAAGATTCTATACCTCCCCCGTGCAGTAAGAGCATCTCCAACAGGCGCGCTATATCGCGGCGCGCTAAAACCAAGAATCCGCGCGCGGTAAACAGATATGGCGCGCTGTGCCGTTTTTTCCTCCGCCGGGCGCGGCAAAATACAGCGCGTGCGCGCGCAGGAAAAATGGTCCTCCGCCCGGCGCTGCAAAATACAGCGCGCGCGGGCGCGGAAAACAGATTTCTAGTCTATTTTGCATTCACAATTCATGAAAGAAATGACACAATTCATGAAATAAATGACACAAAGTGCAACAACATCACATAGTTCAACAAGGACACACAAAATGACGTAGTTCAACAATGACACACGACATATGGTTCAAATGGACAAAGTGAAACAATGCATATCACAAATGCATATCACACTTCCGCATTTTCCAAGTCAACACCTTCTTCTTCGTCCTCGTCATCTTGGGTTGAAGGAGGAATAGTAGCATTCATGGAAGACACGAAGCCTCCCGGTGGTGCTCCCATACTCCCGTACACACCACTCACGGAGCCTCCCATGGTCCCTCCAAACACTCCTCCATAGCTTGATCCTCCCATGCCGGCCATGCCTCCATAGCCTCCCATGCCGGCCATACCTCCCATGGAGGGCATGGGCATGCTTCCCATGCCGGCCATGCCTCCCATGGAGGGCATGGGCATGCTTCCCATGCCGGCCATGCCTCCCATGGAGGGCATGGGCATGCTTCCCATGCCGCCCATGCCTCCCATGGTGGGCATGGGCATGCTTCCCATGCCGCCCATGCCTCCCATGCCTCCTCCAAACATGCCTCCTCCAAACATGCCGGTGGTGGAAGTGTTCATGTTGGCTAGCAACAATCTCTTTTTGGCCAACACTTCATCGCGAAGAAGGTTGACGTACTCCTTTTGCCTCTCATCCATATGGGAAGTATCCATCAAGAAAAGCTTCCTCTCCTCCTCCGCTAGGCGTGCATGCTCCTCGGTGGCTTGCCTCTTCTCCTCCAAAGCCAACTTCCTCTCCTCGTTGGCGGCAATCCTCTCCTCCAAAGCGGCTCTCCTAGCTTCAATAGCATCCATAGCCTCTTTCTCCAAGTTTCGTTGCATCTTTCTATCTTCATTTGCTTGCAACCTTGCATTTGCAATCCTCTCCATAGCCATGGCAATGTCATCATCTCCGGCCTTCCTTCCCTTCATTTCCATGGCGGTCTTCCTACCGGGCACATTCCTCCGCCCATTGTTGATGGAGTGAGGAGTGGAGCTTCTCTTCTTCCCTTCATCACTTGAATCATCATCGATGATTGTTGCATCACCGGTAGCATTGGCCGCCATAGTTGCCGCATCCAACTTGCCGCGCGTCTTCCACTTCTCTTCATTCCCTAGCACTTCATAGCAATGATGCAAGGTGAATGGCTTGCCAAGAATCTTGTTGCCTTTCTTGTTCTTCTTTCCCACATCCCTAAACAATCCTTGAGCCATGGAGTTCTACACATATGCGCAAAAGAAAATAGATGAGCCATATGAAGTACAACCGTATTCTTCTCATATGAGCCATATGGTGAACATAGTAGAGTCACTTACCCTATCATTCTCATTAGTGCCACTCGGATTGAGAACATCGATGTTGGCTTGCACGCCCGCCCATTTTTGGCAATCGGTGTTGATACCGGACCAACGGGACCGAAGTGAGCGCATGGTTCGCTCGATCCCACTTGTGTTTGTATTGAAGTACTCCGTCATCCTCATCCAATATGTTTCTCTTGTTTGATCGGTACCGGTTGTTGGATCCATTCCAATTGTCAACCACGTCTTGCAAAGCAACTTGTCCTCCGCTATGGTGTAGTTGGCGGCCCGGCCGGGAGGGCGAGGTTCAATCAACCCTTCTCCTTCCTCATCTACATCCTCATATTCCTCCTCCCCATAGGCGGCTTCATCGTCATGCAAGAACGAGGATCCAACATTCATTGTCTCCATGAATGCCGCATCATCCACTCTACATTGCAATGAAATTCATTACCATCGGCTAGGTATGCATCTAAACCACAATTCGACAAAAAGAAGTGTTTTTTACCTCTCGGGCATTTCACCATCCACCATATGTGCGCCCGCGCGGTTGCCGGACGGAGGCGTCGGCTGGGTCGGCGGAGGAGGAGGAGGAGAAGGCGCCCGGTTCGGCGCCGGAGGAGGAGGCTGTCGGCGGGGGACGGGCGCCTTCGCTTTCTTCGGTGGCGCGACGGCGGCGGGGCCGACGTGAGGCCGTTTCGTTGACGGCGCCTTCCCCTCCTCGGCGCGGGCCGCGCGTTGCCGGTGCCCCGCGCGGCCATCCGCGCCGCGGCAGCGCTCGCGTGTAGTGCCCCGCGCGGCGGGACGAACAGCGCCGCGCGCAGCAGCCGTTGGGTTCCCGGCGTCGGCGCCGCCGCTAGGGTTTGGCGCCGGCGCGGCGGAAGTGGCGGCGGCGGCGGAGGGTGTGACGAGTAGGGAGGGGTCGGCGGGTTGCCGGAGGGGTCGTCCATCGTCGGGATCGCCGGCGGCGCGCGGAGACGACGGATTGGGCTCGGGGCAGCGACGCGGGGAGGAAGTTTCAGCGCGGGGATTTTTCGCGGTTGGACGAGCGATGCCGCGCGCTGTAGCCGACGCGCCGATATGCCGCTCCGGATTGTGCAAAACGCCGCGCGCCCTAAAAATTTTACAGCACCGCGCCGTTTACCGCGCCTGCTGGAGCGCCTGATTCTGTCCCGCGCGCGCTATATCGGACGTTTTTATGCCGCGCGGCCTATATAGCGCGCCTGTTGGAGATGCTCTAACTCACTTGTCATTTCAGCGTAAAAATGACAACTACAAATGGCATGGTTAACCGTACCAACAAATACTTGTCAAAATCCAACCAAAACAACAACCAACTCTCGGTATGGATGACCGTAAAGACAAAAACTTGTCAAATGACTACCAAAACAGCAACCAACGCTCGGTATGGATGACCGTAAAGACAAAAATTTGTCAAATGCCTACCAAAACAGCAACCTAATGACTGCACGGTGCATCTCTTATGAATTATTGTTAATTTTGTAGTGGAGGAAAAAAAAATTCCAAGGTGGACCGAAACAAATTTGACATCATTTCACACGAGATGCAAAAAAAGTGTACTTATGGTCATATGCTCGGACTGTTGTTTAATGTAGTATGAATGTCCATACCGTATGCAATGTTAGGGAAAAACACAAAAAAGGCAAAATTTACCTAGTGCGGCAGCCATACATTATGTAGGTTGTCATTTTGGTAGAAAAACGACAACCAAACGTCGGTAAGAAAAAATCTGGAAGGACAGCTACACACACCTACCGTCAAGGTGAAAAAATGTCGTTTCAATCCCAAAATGACAATCAAACATCGGTAAGGCACCACACATATATTATTGGAAAAAAAATTCAAACACGCATGGAACACTATAACGTCCGTTACATGATATGACGGCCGAATACTTTTCATCTGCACCTGGGAATAGTTGGAGCCCCACTATCCAACGGTTGGTAGCATATGCATAGCTACCACCCTTGGTAGAAAATCCGCGTCGATATATATATATATATATATACACCCATGGTAGAAAATCCGCGTCTATATATATATATATATATATATATATATATATATATATCGACGCGGATTTTCTACCAAGGGTGGTAGCTATGCATAGGGTAGCAGCCGTTGGATATAAGGAGTTCTGATTCAACTCATGTCCAGATCAAATACCCAGGAGCACTTTCACTAAACGGCCCGTTTGAGCTCCGTGATTGCATGCACGAAAAAACGTTGCCACAACTTTCCCATAGCTTTTTTTATCATTCCACACATTGTATCGGCAACGGTGGTGACCATCCGTCTTGTGGAATTTTAGCCTTTTTTAGTGCTTTTGACAAATTGCACCGGTGACGGTAGCCTGTGACATGTGCTAGCGCCATACCATATGTAATGTGTCATTTTTTACGTGTTTTCACACATTGTATCGGCAAACGGTGGTGACCATCCGTCGTGCTAGCGCCACACCGTGTGTAATGTGTCGTTTTTTACTTGTTTTCACACATTGTGTTCGGCACGGTAAGCTTTAATAAAAAAATATGCCATACGGAAGGGCTTGGTGGTTGCTAAACGGTAGACGTTGCAAAATGGTGGTGCAATTAACCGTAGCATTTAGCAAACACGTTGTTACATTTTAGTTCTCATTGGAGTTGGAACGGCCCCTTCTTTGGAGTTGGAACGGCCCCTTCTTTGGAGTTGGACCGTGGTATCGGTAGGCGGTTGCTCAATCTTCTCTTCGACAGACGGCGACGATGAGCCAAGGTATGGAACTACGTTGCGGTCCATGTGTCGAGTGGCTAATTCGTAACAAGAGATGTGTCCAAACAATGCAAATGCAGTGGAAAGGGTTTGAGTAGCAAACTAAATGCCCAAATGTAATTGTTTCCGTAGTTGATCAGCTCTGAACCGTGAACCGCTGGAAATGAACAACCATCATTTTTTTAACGTGAATTCACACATTGTATCGGCAACGGTGGTGACCATCCATCGTGTTCTCATTTAGCGTTTTTTACACCTTTTGACACATTGTCACGGGCACGGTGGCTAGAAGCAGCTGTCTGGAGATGTGAAATTTTTACTTGTTTTCACACATGTGCATCGGCCACGGTCATGGTTGTGCAGGCCACGGGATTTTTTAAAAAATTGACACACGTTGTCAACTCAAAAAAAGGACACACCGTGACCGTGTACTTGTTGTTGTTTTGGCAAAATAATTGCTACGGTTTGTATGCACCGTGGTGTTGTTGAAAAAATTTGGAAAATTTCCGTCGAACGGCTCTTTTCCTATGGTACAACCCGTGTCCGTGGCTGGTTGTTGTTTTGGTATTTGCAAGACTTACGGTATGGTTAACTAACGGAGGGGATAGTTCGAAATTGGGAGAAACGAAAAGGTCTAACACCGTGTGCTCCTTTTGTGCTCCCTATATATGATCTAATGGTTGGATGTGTATGCATAGCTACCACCCTTGGTAGCCCACTATTTTCCATATATATATATATATATATATATATATATATATATATATATGGTCTATGCGGGCTCGATGGAGATCATCGGGTAACACGCTTCATACAATCTTTACATGGTATCAAGAGCAGGCCTCTTCCACTACATCTACCGAAAACCCTAGATCGAAAACTCCCACCCACCACCCATGGCTGCGTCCTCCTCCATCGTCGTCCCCAACCTGGGGCCGACACCGGCGGACAAGCTCACGCGCGAGAACTACACCCTCTGGAAGGCTCAGATTCTACCGGCGGTCCGTGGTGCGCGTTTGATGGGATTCCTGGATGGTAAGGAGAAGGCGCCGTCGGAGACAATTCTGGCCGCCGATCCAAAGGAACCTGAGACGCCGAATCCGGCCTACGATCTCTGGTTGGCGTGCGATCAGGTGGTCTTGAGCCACCTCACAAATTCTCTGTCGCCCAACATCCTGCTGCACGTCCATACTCATGAGCATGCCTCGGAAGTCTGGGCGGCCCTCGCTGAGATGTTTGCCTCCCAAGCCCGCTCGCGGACTACAAATCTGCGCATCGCCCTTGGCAACACCAAGAAGCTGGAGATGACGACAGATGCATACTTCAACAAGATGAAGAAGTCTGCTGATGAGCTTGCCGCTGCCGGCGAGCCTCTTGAGGATGCCCAGATGGTGTCCTATCTAGTCGCTGGCCTTGACCACGGCTACAATTCGGTGGTGGCTGCTATCAACGCCCTGCCCAAATCACTAAAGCTGACGGCTGCGGATGTCTATCAGCAGCTCGTCGACTATGATGAGCGCCAGGAGATGCTTGGTGCTGCTGGTGGGGGCTTCCACTCCTCTGCCAATGCCGCTGCTCGTGGAAAACCTTCATACCGAGGCAAGACCTCCTATCGCGGTGGCAAATCTCCCTCTCGTGGTCGTGGCGAGGGAGGGGGACAGGGAGGGGATCGCACCTCCCACAATCAGCGAGGCGGGCGCAGCAACTCTTCAGGCGGTCGTGGCCGTGGCCGCGGTCGTGCACGCACCTCTCCGTGGGAGGACACGACGTGCCAGATCTGTAACAAAGAAGGACACGCTGCTCGCAACTGCTGGTGGCGATACGAGGATGATGATGATGAGTATGACGACAAGGAGGCACACCACGCCTCATATGGTGTCGATACCAACTGGTATTCCGACACAGGAGCTACACACCACATTACAGGCGAGCTGGACAAGATGACGATGCGCGAACATTACCGCGGCAGAGATCGTGTCCACACTGCCGATGGATCAGGTATGGAGATTAGGCATATAGGTCATGCAACTGTTTCTACTCCTGTTAAAAATCTCCACCTCAAAGAAATTCTCCATGTCCCTAGTGCCTCTAGAAACTTATTATATGTTCATCGTCTAGCACTAGACAACAACATCTTTATTGAATTTCACCCTTTCTATTTTCTTATAAAGGATCGGGTCACCAGGAGAATTCTTCATAGGGGGCGCTGTGTCGGTGGCCTCTACCCTCTCATATCATCATCATCACACATGTCCGTGAAGCAAGCCTTCCTCGCCTCCAAGCCCTCTCAAGCAAGATGGCATGGTCGGCTTGGCCATCCCTCATCAGTCATAGTTAGGAAAATTCTTAGCCAGAATAAAATTCCCTTTGTAAAGGATCTCATACTGAGTCTGTTTGTGATTCATGTCAATTAGCAAAAAGTCATCAATTGCCATATCCTATATCTACAAGTGTGTCCACTGCTCCTTTGCAATTAATTTTCTCTGATGTTTGGGTCCAGCACCTAAATCTGTTGGATGTCATGAGTATTATGTGAGATTTATAGATGACTATAGCAAATTTACATGGATATATCTCTTAAAGAAACGTTCTGATGTGTTCCAAGCATTCAAGAACTACCAAAAACTTGTTGAAAGACGGCTTGATAGAAAAATCATTGCTGTCTAGTCAGATTGGGGAGGTGAGTATGAAAAGCTCAACTCCTTCTTCCAAACTCAAGGGATTTCACATCATGTGTCATGCCCTCATGCCCACCAACAGAATGGTTCAGCAGAAAGAAAACATCGTCATATAGTAGAGATTGGCTTAGCTCTTCTTGCTCATGCTTCTATGCCCTTAAAATTCTGGGATGAAGCCTTCCTCACTGCTACCTATCTCATCAACATGCTTCCTAGTAAGGTCATCAATTTTGACACGCCAGTTAAACGTCTCCTAGATGTCTCTCCTGATTATTCAGCTCTTAGAGTCTTTGGTTGTGCTTGCTGGCCAAACTTACGCCCATACAACAAGCGCAAGCTTGCTTTCCGTTCCACTCGATGTGTGTTCCTTGGATATAGTCCAAGTCACAAAGGAGTAAAATGCTTAGAAGTTAAAACCGGCAGAGTTTATATCTCTAGAGATGTTGTATTTGATGAGACAGTTTTTCCATTTCAGTCTCTCCACCAAAATGCCGGTGCTCTTCTTCGAAGCCAAATTCTTTTACTCCCTTCTCACACTCAAAACTCTATCAACGGGGAGTGAACTTTGCAATGATTTTATGCCTAACCCTACCACTGCAGAAACTGTTGATCATGATCAGGTACATGCAGCAGCTCAGCCAGGGGAACCAGCTCAAAACGGCGGTCAAAATGGTGCTCCATACGCTGAAAATGATGCGCCACACCATGCTGAGATCGACGTCTCAGCCCATGCACGTCGCGACACGCATGGCGCGGCAGCCGATGCTGATTCGGCCCCGCCTGCACCATCCAGATCGGCGCAATCATTGGCGTCATCATCACCAGGATCCGCCTCGGGCTCCCACGCCACGCCGATCCGCGCACGCGACCAACCGCCGCCCGCCGCGTCACCAGCTCTGACGCCCGACAGCACGGCATCGCTGTCCCCTGCTGCCTCCCACACGAGTGGATCTTCTGCGGCTGCTTCTGGTGCAGCTAGTCCTACACAAACCCTGCTGCCCCACCGCCTGTGCAACCTGCACCGACAGGACTAGTTACACGTTGACAGCAAGGTATTGTTAAACCCAAAAAATATCAAGATGGTACTATACGTTGGTGTCTATCTTGTTCTACAGGGGAACCCACAAATCATCGTGATGCACTTACTGATCCACAATGGCAACAAGCTATGGATGTAGAGTATTGTGCTCTTATGAAAAACAAAACATGGCATCTAGTTCCTGAAAAGCGTGGCACAAATGTGATTGATTGCAAATGGGTGTTCAGAATAAAGAGGAAATCTGATGGGTCTGTAGACAGATACAAGGCTCAACTAGTAGCAAAAGGCTTCAAGCAACGTTATGGTCTTGATTATGAAGACACATTCAGTCCTGTTGTTAAAGCTGCTACTGTCAGATTGGTTCTTTCACTTGCAGTCTCTAGGGGATGGAATCTTCGACAGTTAGATGTAAAGAATGCGTTTTTTACATGGCGTTCTGGAAGAGGAGGTCTATATGAAGCAACCCCCTGGCTTTGAAAATTCATCTATGCCACATTTTGTCTGCAAGTTGGACAAAGCTCTGTATGGACTCAAACAAGCTCCAAGAGCATGGTATTCTCGCCTCAGCTCTAAACTTTTATCATTGGGCTTTGTTATGTCCAAATCTGACACATCTCTGTTCATCTACAACAAGTCACATGTCACCATTTACATGCTCATATATGTTGATGATATCATAGTTGCAAGTTCTTCTCAAGCTGCTACTGATGCCCTTTTAAAGGATCTTCATGCTGAATTTGCTCTAAAAGATTTGGGTGATCTCAATTTCTTCCTTGGCATTGAGGTTCAGAAGGTTTCAGGTGGTCTGATTCTTAGTCAAGCCAAATATGCGGCTGACATTCTGAAACGTGTTGGTATGAAGGATTGCAAATCCTTCTCCACGCCATTGTCTTCCTCTGAGCAGATCTCTTCACAAGGAGGCGAACCACTTGGCCCTGATGATAGCACCAAATAGAGAAGTATTGTTGGTGCTCTCCAATATTTGACTCTCACAAGACCTGACATTTCCTTTGCAGTAAATAAAGTCTATCAGTTTTTGCATGCTCCTACTACTGTACATTGGACCGCTGCTAAGAGGATTCTGAGATATGTTCAGAGTACTGTGAGCACTGGATTGACCTTTATCAAGTCACGGTCAACTCTTGTGAGTGCTTTCTCAGATGCTGACTGGGCCGGCTGTCTAGATGACAGGCGTTCGACTGGTGGTTTTGCTGTTTATTTTGGGCCAAATTTGATCTCCTGGAGTGCTAAGAAGCAAGCAACTGTGTCACGCTCAAGCACTGAGTCTGAATACAAGGCCCTTGCAAATGCCACTGCTGAAATAATCTGGGTGGAATCTCTTCTTGATGAGCTTGGTGTTCGGCGCCGTCCTACTTCTTGTCTGTGGTGTGACAATCTCGGAGCTACCTATCTCTGTGCTAATCCTGTGTTTCATGCTAGAGCTAAGCACATTGAAATTGATTTTCATTTTGTCAGAGAACGAGTAGCTCGGAAGAAACTTGATATTCGGTTTATACCGTCTAGAGATCAAGTTGCCGACGGTTTCACCAAGGCTCTTCCTGTTAAGGAGTTTGAGAAATTCAAGAATAATCTCAACTTGTCCAAGTTGTGATTAAGGGAGGGTATTAGAGATAAATCTGGTATAACCGAATATGGTGGAATATAAACCATATTCGGAATATAGTTCCTAGCTAGAGATATACTAGGACTCTCCTTGATGTAACCGACTACCCTCATATATATATATATATATATATATATATATATATATATATATATATATAGAGTGTGGATTTGCTATGTTTGTAAGTAGTGGAGGGTGTAATCGGAACCACTCATTCGCATTGAGATCCGCACTCTTGGAGACAAAAAGAGCCAAATTATCTAGTTTCTATAATTTGCATTCTAAAACAAGCAAGCAATGCTTTGCCTTTCTTCTTACACATGTACTGTTTAGGAAACCTAGTCTGAACATGATTTTGTTTGCATTCAACAGCCTTTCCGTGAAACCTGGACATGCCAGAAAACTTTTTGTCCATGCCTGATGGTGCCATGCGAGCGTGCCAGATCCGTGATGGTTCAAATGAACCCTTGTATTTTTTTCGTTAGTTGCAGAGCACGCATGCTTTGGCTAACAAAATTCATTAAGTCGCTTGTGGACGGCGCCCGCGCGGCCGTTCCTCAGCCCGATACCGCTCATCACGATACAAATGATCTTTTTACACCAAATCAAACCACAAAATATGTGTCATTCAAATAAAAGAAATTGGAAATAAAAAAGAAAATCATAGAGAAGGAGAAATCTCAACTATTCTCACCAACTAAACTGAAAATTCAGTGCTGGAGAGGCAGAACCGGTGTTACTAAGATAGGCTTGTGATTTTAAACGTCATCTCCCAGCTGTATCATCCTGGACAGCTGCACAAAAGAGATGTTAGTCAGTAATGCTAATTGAATCGAGAATTGGAAAAAAATACAATTAGCAGAAGCTAACGCTTGCTGATAATTAAGAAAAAAAGTATACAACTAATAGACACAAGATGGTGCTCCTGGATTAGACATATACTCAAAAGTTTTAACTGTGTTTTGCATAGAAAATGATCTTGGTCTGTGGTGTCTTGTAAAGTACAGAAGGAGCATAATCCAAACATGTGGTGCCTGGCGACAAGGTCTCTGGAGCGACAAACAAAAGGGACAAATGATACTCACGTGATCAGCATGCTCTGTGCAAGCTCAGAAGCTCAATACATGTGCAAGCTCAGACTAAGGCGATACAGGGCGCATGCCTTATTTCACAAAGGTGCCTTCCCAATCTGCTTACCTAGCTGCCATTAGTCCGGACAAATTATTATCTCCAGTTCTGCAAACGCAATCAAAGGATCACCAGCCAAATGATAATCATTGTAGTACTGATATGTCTCGATCATTTCAATAAAATAAACATAGACCTAATTATCAACCAGAGAACTGTTCAATTCAATTAATTAAAGCGCAGCTAGAGTTAAAACATCAATATAACTACAGACCCTTGGAGGCTGTTAAATTTGGAAATATGTCAAACAAGAATTTAGGAAAAAAAATAGCGCACACATATGTATCACATGTGAGAATTCACTAAGAAAATGTCTGAAATCTATTTCAGGAAATACAATTTCCTACTTCATCCATTATTTGAACAAGTGGTGCCTTACACTAAATAGAAAAGAGCCTGCTCATTGGCATGAATGGTGCTCAGTGCATTTCTAAACGGTGCCATATTCAAAGTGCGGAGTGAACTGAGATAAAACTAATGTTTTCCCTTAACTAGCAGATATTCGTGTGAACCATGATTAAACATTGCGAAGTTATTCTTACCAGCCCATTTTTCAGCACTTCCAGTCATAATTAAGTCACATATTAAGAGAAACATGTCATCACAAACAAATTATGGTTCTGAACTACTGATATCAAGTAGAGAAAATACATGAACTGAACTAACCATTCTTTGAGTTCAATTAATTAAAAGACAAGCACAGCTAAAGTTCAAACACAGCTCAAGTACTGCAGACCCTTCAATGTTGTTAAATTTGGTGCCCCTAACGGTCTAAACTGTGCACACATATTAAGCATATGGCACACATGTTATTTCTATCTATAATAAACTGAATTAACATACGAGGATCCACTTAGAAAGTGTCTAAAATATATGCCATGAACACCAAGATATCCACTCAATTTTTCCCATACATTGAATGAATTGGAAAAGGAGCCCATTTGAGATTCTTTGGTGCCTATTTGAATCACGAAAGGGTGCTCGGTACAATTTCATTCGGTGCTTGTTGATGAATATTCAGAAGCAGCAGCAAATGTTTGTGCTTGTTGACAATGAAAGCAAGAAAGAAGTGAGGCCAAATTCCATCAACAAGTAGTGCGTTTGTTCTCGCATCAAAGAGCTGCAATCATCGACCTGAAAATTCAACACAAACGTGATCCATGCCTTCTTCTAACAGTGTCTAGCTAGGCCTCAAATCAGAGATTAATGCACACGCAACTGACTAATCCAAAGTAAATCTACCAAAACCGTACAGCAAATGGTGCTCCATTCAGAAAATGGAGGAAGGAACGGATCTATCTAAAAATATGCATGTTCAAGAACTTGCTCTAACATTCACCGAAATTACATTTTCAAGAAAAAAAATCAGGGGATAAAATTGGGTACAAACAAAAAGGGTCAACAACAAATGAAGTAATAATCTTCAGCGGCATCATTTTACACCAGATCAAACCACAAAAAGATTCTTAGACGGTGCATTAAAAGGAACCCTGGACATTCATATAAGAAAGTGAAAACAGAAAAATGATCCCATTTGAAATCATCGGCACCCCTTTTCTGGAAAAAGAGCGCAGAATCAGCCGAAAAGAGTCGCTTGAATTAGCATACCTACAATCTTTTGAAAAGAGCCTGCCTTAATAAACAACGCTGCTTGTACAACTTACCCCAAATCTAAATCTACAGGAGCGTAGAATCAATGGATCTAAAAAATGTTGTCAAAAAAAGGAAAAAAGAAGAAATTAACGTGCCTGAAATTAGTTGACACATCCTGAAGTTAACGTGCCTGAAATCTTTTCAAACAAAAAGATGAAACGGAGCCCATTTTTCAAGATGTATTAATTTTCATTATTCTAGGCAAAGATTAAAAAGGTGCCTATGTGTTTGACAAATGGTTCTAGGCAAAGATAAAATGGTGCCTGTGTGTTTGACAAATGGTTCCAGACATAGATCAAAACGGTGCATGTGCAGTTATATGCTTATAATATCAGGAGACAGAAGTTTGTATGTCGAACATTACCTAGCATGAGTCGAACACTGAAAATTTAAGCTGTGAAAACTTCAGCTTCCAGATGTTTTGGTCGAAGGTTTCTATTTAAAGAAAACATCATCAGCCTTCATGAGGCCATGCCAGGTATAACATTGAGAAATTCTAGAGTTACACCAACCTGTATATTAATATTGGCTCTAGTATTAATTCCACCTATGTAGCCATTATGTACTAGATTTCGCTCAGTAGACTGAGTGTCAGCTTGTATTAGCTGATCATCTAAATGTGTCAGTACATTAACAAAAGTTGCTCTGTTTAAAACCAAACGGTGCTCCGTTCAGAAAATGGAGAAAGGAACACATCTATCTAAAAAAAAGCATGTTGAAGAATTTGCTCTAACATCCATCGAAATTAAATATTTAAGGAAAACAAGAAAAGAAGAGAGAAGTATAAAGATGCTAAACTGAAGAAAAACGACTTGCATATTGGAAGGCAGTGAGGTCAAATTCTGTCAACAAGTAGTGCGTCTGTGCAGGCATCAAAGAGCTGCAACCCGCGACCTGGTACTTCTACACAAACGTGACCAATGCCTTCTTCTAATAGTGTCTAGCTAGGCCTCAAACTGGTGACGTATTGCACACAGGACTGATTAATCCAAAGCAATCTAAACGGATCTATAAAAGCACAAAGCAACCAATTAGCCTGCATACCAGAACGGTGCATACTAGACAAGAAATAAGATGGACGGAAATTCCTCTTCTATGCATTTTCCCAAACTTGAAACATATTGGAGCAGCTCATACAGAAATTGTCTGCCTTATAACCACAAGAAGATCAAACTATAGAAAAAGGGGACACAAAGAAACTTAATCAAGATCCAGCCCTCTTCCTACCCAAGACTGCAATCTACGGGCGTCGCCGGCAAAACATGGCAGAGCAGCGGGCATTAGGCGACGCACGGCCATGGGTACGGTGGCAGGGGACCCCGGCGTGGCAGCGCCGACTCGTGTGGCGATGGGGATTGGGGACTCATGTCGGCCCGGGTCGCCCAGCTTGGACGGGGACACGGTGAAGGGGAGAAGCAGCGCCCCTAGCTGTGAAGGGGAGAGGAAACACTGCTAAATGGAGGGGAGGGTAGCCGGAGTTGGGATGGCGCATGCCGGAGTCGATGGGTGTGGTTGTCCTGCTTGGTTACGATTGGGACTGTGGAGGAGATGAGAAAGAGGTGTGGGGGACTGGTACGACTTGGCCACGGCCAGAAGTATCACGAGGGATGGTGTCCTGGTGGTCACGGAAGGAAATCTATAGTTGCTGACAGAAAAAGGCTAAAAGGCACTTGACCGGATCAAAAATCGAGGCTGCAACATATTTTTACTCGAGTAGAGAGGGGCAGGTCTAGGTCTATAAAGTTGGCAGGGTGTGGACCTAACCCATCCCAAAGAGGAAATACCCAAAGCCACAACTAAACACAAGAAATATATGTTGGAGAAAGTGGCACATGGCACCAAAACGAATCTCAAAGCAACCTCAAGAGTGATGATTGCCACCTCTATGGAGACACAAAATAGAAAAGCTTTTCTCTCTATATATATATATATATATATATATATATATATATATATATATATGTCTATGCGGGCTCGATGGAGATCATCGGGTAACACGCTTCATACAATCTTTACATAATTATGATTTCAAATTTGAATAGCCGAAAAATGATGTTTCGACGTTGTCCCTCAATCTATTATCTCGATTTTTTCTGATGCTGTCTCACGGAAAAAGTGTTTCATTGCTGCCGCTGCAGAGCCTGGGGAAGATTGAACTTGGACTCTGTCGAGTGTATTTTAATTTTGCCTCCAGGAACAACGCAAGATCTGGCTAGTCACCATTCCGTAATTTGATCACAAATGATGTTGGTTATTTGGATGGGTGAGATTAGGCACGGCGGCAACCTTGCTTAGCGAGCCAAGGCGATGAAGTCCCGGCCACGACGCCGTTATTACTCCGGCCGCCGGAGCATAGCTTGCAAACTCGGTGACGAACTAGCAGCCTCCATGGCTCCATCTTGTCTTCTCAGCCTCTCAGGTCGTGTCCCTGTTCTCGATGGCATGGAGGTCGCCGGCCATCAGCATCCCGATGACCCATTGGCCCTCAGCATCGCGGAGGATGTCGATGGACGGACGTGCATACTGAGACATGTATTAGAGGAGCGCGGGGCGGGGGAGCCGGCTTGGGGGCGGGGGCGGGCGCGGCCGGTTTGGCCTTCTTGGGGGCGGGGACGGGGGCGGGCGGCGCGGAGGAGGTCGCCGGCGAGAGGTGGGTGCCCGCCCGCCTCCGTTTTGCCCGACGTGGGTCGCGGCGACCATCGCCGCCACCGCGGCATCGGTCGAGGCGCGGGCGGGGCCGGGGGCGGGCGCGGGCGCGTTGGGGGCGGGGCCGGGGGCGGAGACGGCGACGGGCGGCACGGAGAGGGTCGCCGGGGGCTGGCCGGCCTCCATGGCCGGCGGCGGGCGCCGGCGGCGCGGATGGAAGGGGGCGGGGCGGGAGCAGTTGGGAAAAATCCCTCGCGCGCGTGGGGTTTGACCGGGTGAGGGCTCGACCTGGAAATTTGCTACGAACCCTCACTGCTGCAGGTTGGGGTCCAAGTTGAGGGTTCGGCCTGCAAAATTTTTTGAGGGTTTACAGTTTTGAGGGTTCTGATCTGCGCCTTTTTTTATTTTTTGCCTCAACCCTCAAACTGGCAGTTATTTTGAGGGTTTGACCAGTTTGAGGGTTCTGTTGGACATGCTCTTAAGATAGTATTTGCGACTTTTTTTTACATAGAAAGGGATAGGTGGGGGAGCAAAAGAAACGAAACCGTTGGATGATTAGGGAACCATGGCGCCGCACGGATGGGCGCATGAGCAATTGAGCAGGCCGCATGCAAGCCCCGTCCGTTCAACTGGTGCTTACAGAGGAATGGCATCCAGATCTTTCCTTGTTTCGCATTTGATGGATGTGTGAATGTCACGATAGAATGTGTCCATGTGTGCTTGAGATTGTGAGTTATTGCAAAAATCTTCCTGTCTAACCGACTAATCCTATACTGGTTCTCGCAAAAAACAAATCATATAACATGTTGTCAAAGAAAAGGTGTACTTGCCGTCATCCAGAGTTAACATAGAGATTCTCATATGATACAACACAATGTTGAAAGCCCATCATCGTCAAAATTTTTGTTAAAAGCCGATCTAGACATAGAAAATGCACACAACCGGGGACGATGTGTTTTTGCACCCAGGAGCATGTGCTTCTGGTTTTTGAAATAATTTTTAAAGGTAGTTTAATTTTTTTTAAAAAAATCAAACAAAAATTTAACGTGTACTTCTCGATATTATGTGCTTATAAAGCCGTTTCGCGAAAACCGACATTTTGTATGTTGTATTTTAAAAAATACAAATTTTGGTGCTTAGAAAAAGTTTTTCATAGGATATTTCTTAATCTTTTTTACACATAACATAAAATATGTCTGTTTTCCACGAAACTTGGCGTGCACACATATAATATCAACATATACAAACTAAATTTTTGTTCATATTTTTTAAATATATTAAAATATTTTTCTTGGGTAGCAGGAGCATATATATGCTTTGCTGATTGTGAAAACAATGACGCATCCAAGATGGAAAGGCGCGGTTGAAAACGAAACGGAAACGGACGGAAATATGTCTTATCATTTTTGTTTCCGCCTATCTTAACGGAATCGAAAAGGAAATCGGAAACCCCGGAAAAGAATATGGAAACGAAAATCACCGGAGATGAATATGGAGCGGATACGGGACGGATACGTTACGAAAATGAATATTCGTCACAATAAAATGGTGGTATATTACCTTGGTTTGTATACCGAAAAGGCACGTATAATGAAGTAGACAATAAAACAAGGAATATCACTCAACTTCAACAAGCGGCAATTCAACATAAAGTACTACCTCCGTCACTAAAAGGGTGTCTCAACTTTGTCCAAATTTGGATGTATCTAGACCCAATTTAGTATGTAGATACATCCAAAATTTAACAAAGTTAAGACATCCTTTTAGTGATGGAGGGAGTAACAGATATAGTTTAACACTCAGACAAGCGCAAGTTCACATAAATATTTTTGTGTCGACACTAAGACTGTTCGTGGGCAGTCGCTTGGCCGCCTGATCGCTCGTCTTGTAGGAAGAAGTCGTGATCGCTGCGATCGCTTGGGAGTTGGGACTAGGTCTTGTGGAATCGTCCCAAACAGAGATGAGTCGTTAGGACTGTAGGCGGCTATCTATAATTAGTAGGTGGCCTGCAGGCCTAGTTTCATGTGTAAATGTAGGCCTACCAAGAACATGGGCCTCTCTAGGTTACATTTGCGGAATCGTTTCATATTTGTTTATCCGGAATTCCCTTTGCCGTTTTTGTTTCCGTCGGAAACAGCTCCCTCGTTTTCATTTCCATTTCCTTTTATGATTCTTCCGTTTCCTTTCGTTTTCTGCAAAATGCCATTTCCTTTTCTCTTTTTTGCTCTCCATTTCCTTTTTCTTCGAAAACGGACGGAAAGTTTCCCTTTCATTTTCAACCCTAGCAAGCACTACCATCACGGGGTGTAACCATTCAAAGAAAAACCTGGGTTGGGCAGCAAGTCCGGGTAGGCTCCAAATAGAACTTTCTACAAGAAAACAACGCATAAACACGGCATTGCCACACACAAGTAACAAGCCTTAATTAAGATCATTTGCTGCCTCCTACATTTTCTGTTCAAGGAAACTCCAACAGTCACGCACACACAAAACACTGGTGTGATCTTCATCACACGATAGGTAGACATGACCGCAACACGCTGCCTAGTTTCCCAAACGGAAATGTCAAAACCATTGACGTAGCCTTGCAACCCACTCCCAGATGACTTAAGTCATCTGCACAAACTTTTCATGGTATCTTTGATTCTCAAATTTAGATAGTGACAAGTAAAAAAGACCCATATGTGTCTATATCTTTTTTTTTTTGATAGGAATTAGTGCTTTATTGATCACATAATCATAATGTCATTACAAAGAGCCTCCTGGATGCAGTCCGGTGACACACCACGCCACACAACAGGGCCTAAAGCAAAACTCGACTTAGCTAAAATATGAGCAGGAACATTTAAACCTCGCACAACATGTTTGATAGAACAGGAGGAGAAGGAGGCCGCCAGATTCTTGATGTCATGTATCACCGGGCCAATAAGAGAACGGTCCTGCTCCAACGCATTCAATCGATTCACCACGGAAAGGCAATCAGAATTGATGATTATCCTTCCAAAACCCTCGTCTTGAGCAAAACTGACCGCTCGCCTAAGAGCCAGCGCTTCAGCAAACCTCGGGTGAAGTGACCTCCGCAATATACTCACTGCAGGCAGCCAAGCATTGTCCATTGTGGTCTCGGATCACAACACCCACGCCCATTCGACGAGTTTCAGAACAGATCGCGGCATCCACATTAATCAAAACCGTACCAAAAGGCGGCGGAGACCATCTGAGTATTGACGAATTGGTCTCACGCCTATGACTGGTAGGCGGTTTGTAGAGATGCGTAGCAATCATCTGAATGTACGCTAACACCTTGTCGGCCACCACTCTAGGATGCACCATTTGATCGCTCTCTCGGGCACTGTTTCTTGCATCCCAGATATGCCACAAAGTCACAAGCATCGCTGTCGCCTCCATATCCTTGCACCGGTCCAGGAAGTCCAAAGTCCACACCCGAGATGAGGTGAAGTGTTTACGTTGGAGATCAATTAGGTGCACATTGCGGACAGCATCCCACACCTCGCGGGCAAATTGGCAGAACAGAAGGGCATGTTCAATTGTTTCATGACGTCCACAAAAAACACAATCAGACCTTGCCGGTATTTGCCGCTTCTGAAGCTGATGGCCACATGGGAGACAGTCGTGGGCGAAACGCCACAGTGTGATCTTCATCTTCCCAGGCGCTTTGATAGCCCACAATGCCTTCCACAGTTTCGCATCTCCTTCAGTACTAGATGAGAGACCACCACCAGTGATACTACGTTGTTCACTAAACTTGCATATGCGAGCAAGGTTATATCCTGACTTGACTGTGTAGCATCCAAAACGAGTGTGTGGCCAAGAGGCAAAGTCCTCGCCACCAAAACGGCTGATAGGAACCTGGAGAATCTTCTTTGCATCATCCTCTGAAAAAACAGTGCGGACCAGGTCAGCATCCCAAGCCCGCCTGTCTTCCAGGATCAGAGAGCTCACCAACTGATTTTCAAGCAGAGGAACGGAAGGTTTCAGCATCGAAGGAGATACTCCAGGTATCCAATTGTCAGACTCAATTCTCGTTGAGTTGCCATCGCCAATACCCCAACGTACACCTTCCTTGAGTAGCTCACGACCAAACAATATACTCCGCCATGTGTACGAAGCAGAACGTGGCGAATGTGCCTCCCAGAAATCGCAAGTGGGATAATATCTTCCCTTAAGAACACGAGCGCACAGAGATGAAGGATCAGTGAGCAATCTCCACCCTTGTCGTGCTAACATCGCCTTATTGAACAATTCCATGTCGCGAAAACCCATACCCCCAAGTGTCTTCGGCGTTGTGAGCCAATGCCAAGATCTCCAATGCATTTTCTTCTTTCCATTTTCTATTCCCCACCAGTGGTTAGAAATAATTTTCCTCATTTCTTCGCAGAGAGCAATTGGTATTTGGAAACAACTCATAACATATGCTGGAATGGCTTGGATAACCGACTTCAAGAAGACCTCCTTACCAGCTCTGGACATTGGTCTATCCGAACAACCATTAATCCTCTTCCACATGCGATCATAGAGGAACCTGAAGATACTAACAGGTGATCGACCCACATCGGTAGGCATGCCCAGGTAAGTGTCATTAAGAGCCTCGGTTTGGATCTCCAACTTTTGCATGACCGCAGATTTGACAGCCTCCGGGCAGCGAGCACCAAAGAAAAGGGCCGACTTCTCTCTATTAATTTTCTGCCCTGACCCTTCACAAAACATGTCCAGGGTACTGTGAAGTGCATCAACACTTCTTGTATCACTGCGTGCGAAGAAAATACTATCGTCTGCAAACAATAGGTGTGATATAGGAGGTCCAAGTCGGCCATTTTTTATACCTTGCAGTTCACCTTGGCGCTCCTTTTGTTGCAGAAGACAAGACAATCCTTCGGTACAGAGAAGAAAGAGGTAGGGGCTTATAGGGTCCCCTTGCCTGATACCCCTTGTTGGAACCACTGGTTGGGTCAGCTCCCCATTCACCTTGACAGCATACTTGACTGAGGTGACACAACGCATAACCGTACAAATCCAGGTAGGGGAGAAGCCCAACTTCAGTAGACAACCTTCCAGATAGTTCCACTCAACGCGGTCATAGGCCTTCATCATATCCACCTTCAACGCAAAAAAAGGCCTCTTCGACCGCTGTTTCTTGATTGTATGCAGGCACTCATATGCAATGATGGCATTATCTGTAATGAGACGGCCTGGGACAAAGGCACTCTGATTCTCAGAAACAATCACGGGCAAAATGATCTTCAGTCTATTAGCTAGTACTTTGGATGCAATCTTGTACAACACATTACACCGACTAATAGGCCTGAAATTCTTCAAATGGACAGGGTTAGTTAACTTGGGTATCAGGACAATAATGGAGTCACAAAAACCATCAGGAATAGCTCCCCCTTCCAAGAAACTCCAAACAGCTCGACAAATTTCATCACCAAAGAAATCCCAATGTGTTTGATAAAAGAGTGCCGGAAAACCGTCAGGACCCGGCGCCTTTGTCGGGCCCATCTGGAACAGAGCTGTTTTGATTTCCTCATTTGTGTACTCCCGAGTAAGATCTGCATTCATCTCGGCAGTGAACTTGCAAGGTATCGAATCAAGAACAGCAGCGATGGAAGTCGATGGTTCTGAAGTGAATAAGCCCCCATAAAAACTCTGAACCATCTCTTTAATATCTTCCAAATCATCACAGCGAGACCCATCTTCACGGACCAAATGCTTGATCTTATTTGCCCTTTTCCGTGCCGAGGCCCTAGCATGAAAGAAAGACGTATTCCTGTCCCCTTCCTTGAGCCAGTCCACACGTGATCGTTGGCGTGCCATGATTTCCTCTCGTTCGAATAGTTCACAGAGTTCCCTCTCTACTAAACGAATGTCAGCCAAAGTACAGTCCACCATATTCATACGCATAGACTTCAATTTGCGTTCCAACTTGACAATTTTTGACTTGACAACACCAAAACAATCTCGCCCCCACTTTTTTAACGAGGCAGCAACACTTTGCAAAGTGGACCAGGTCGAGTGTAGAGAGCCCATCTCCGCGCTTCCTTCGACCCAAGCCCTTTCCATCGTCTCTCTATAGTCCGGCGCCCGGATCCAGGCTGCCTCAAACCGAAAGCCTTGCTAGATCGGCCTATGGCTTTCGTTAGAGATATGTGAGAGGGAGATGGAGATCGCCAGATGGTCAGAAGCCGTCGTGATGATATTTTCAACCCATGCTCCTGGAAACACATCTGAAAAAGCACTGTTGGCCACCGCTCGGTCAAGCCGAACCTTGACATGATGATCCTCATCTTGACGATTGCTCCACGTAAACTTCGGTCCACTGAATCCTAGATCAACAAGGCCACAATCATCAAGACAATCCCTGAACTGAGATATTTGCGCTGCCGATCTCTCGGCCACTCCACAATGCTCCTCTTGGTGAAGTACTTCATTGAAGTCACCACAACATATCCAGGGTCCATTCCATTCTGTCCTAAGCCGACGCATAAGAGACCAAAACTCATGTCGCATCTCACGTCGAGCTTCACCATAAACAAAGGTAGCCCTCCACGGTACACAGTTCTCCGAAGAAACTCTCACATCAATGCAATGTGCATTGAAACCCTTGAGCTCCACCGTGTATTGAGGTAACCAAAATAAAGCGAGACCCCCACTGAGGCCCACACTGCTGACTGCAATACTACCAGAAAAACCCAAGGTCCACATGAAGTTCTGAGCTCTGGTGTCCTTCATCTTCGTTTCTGACAAGAAGAGGAAGGAGGGGCGAAAAGTCCGCACTAGCCAGCGGATCTCACCAACTACCGAGTCCGACCCCAAACCTCGGCAGTTGTAACATAGCAGACTCATTGCGTCTGGCGGGGCTGCATGGCAGCCTCCGCCTGATCCGCCAATCGATCTTCCTTCTGCACATCTACTTTGTGCTTCTTATTTGCACTAGAGTCTGCTACACCATCTTCACCACCCACCTCTGTAACAGCAGGACACGCGGTGGGGTTTATGGGATCTGCACCTTGGAGAAGTAGAGTAGGAGTGCTCTTAGGCCTGTACTCCTTACGTTTCTGACCACTGATCTGCAAACCCCCAGCCCTGGTTGTTACCGATTTGTTGCCATCATCCACACTAGTGTCCTTGGCCTTCCTAGCCCTCGGCTTCTTGGGCTTTGTCGGCGAGTTAAACTCACCCTTGTCTTTGTCACGACCTGGACGCTCAGTCGCTGATCGCGGCTGAGAATATTGGCCACCCCGGCCAGCCCCTGTCCACTAGAAAAGGAGTTTTGGTTCGAACTTGCTCCAGCTTGTTTCTTCTTCCGATCATCTGGAACACACAGCTTAGGCCCATGATAAGGCAGAAGGCCATCCTCATCTCTTTCTGCAGGCGTCGGGCAGCTCAATGACGAGTGCCCAATCAGGCCACACGAGAAACAGAAAGTTGGCATACGCTCATACATCACACTGTAATGATCAGTCACCTGACGGCTTTGTGAAAAAACCGACAAACACCGAATCAATGGCTCCTGCACCTTAATCAGGACACGAACTCGCAGATATTCACCCCAAGCTCGATCCTTCTCATCAACAACCATCCTTTCAATTTTGCCCAGCCGGCTAGCAAAATCTTTCCCCCGATGATCATTCATGAGCCCAAAAGGAAGTTTCAGAATTCTCGCCCAGACCGCTAGCTCATTGAACTCAACATCAGCAGGGTTCACTCTTGGATCCCACACGTTGAGAATCACGCAGTGGTTGCCCACCGTCCACGGAGTACCATCCTGAACCCTAGTCTTGTCAGCCTCGTTGGCAAATTCAGCAAGGAATATATTGGCGCCCATCGGACGGAACTCAAGCCCTTTGGGGTTACCCCACGCAGACCGAAGAGCTGATTTGATTGTGGAAATATGAAGTGTGTTTGGTGCCAATACCTTCCCGATCAAAGCCCACTCTGGGGCATCCAGGATGTCTGCTCCATCATCCAGGACAAAAGGCGTGGATTCCTGGGTGGTGAGTTGGAGACGGCCCAGCATATCTGCAACACCTCCGACACCGGCGGGAGTCGCGGACTGAGAACTGCCTGACGAGACCCTGGGGTTGGGCAGATCCTTTGGAGCGATCGCCAAATTCCGATCGGCACTAGACCCATCGGCGAGATCTTGCACCAACAGTTTGTCCTTTCCAGTCATCGTCGATCTGCGATCGCAAAACAGGAAACACGGAGCCAAGGGCGGGCGACTGACCAAGGTCTGCCCCGTGATCGCCCCGAACTCGCACGTAAACTGCAGCTCTCAGCAGAGGGAGGGGAACACGGAGAGGGCAAAGTGTGGTGGAGAGGAAGGACCAGAGGGCGTGGGGATCGCCGCCGGCCAGAAATTGTCGAGAAAATCTAGGATCCGGAATCGCCGGAGCGGAGGCGGGGACCTAGGGTAACCGACATAAGGAGTGTCTATATCTATTTGGGTACTACCAAGTCTGTATACTGTTGGAACCACTGCCCCTTCAAGTGTTCTCGTCCCGTAAGTCTACGGTATAGGCTAGGCACTATCAGGTGAATTCTAGGTGGAACCTCCAAGTAGAGACTTAGCAGTTTTTGTTCCAACTCTTTTCCGCGGTTATTCCGTTAGTTCCAGAATCACAAAGTTCATTTTCTCCCATATCTACCGAACATTTAGATTCCTAGGACAACAACTAGATGCCATGCACACCAGAACCTCCGAGCACTCCTTCCTAGTACCTTCAGGTTATGTCCTTTTTCTGAGGCGATCTAGTATTATACCCTTGAGAATTCGTTCGGTGCCTCCAGGAATTTGAGTTTCCCGCTGGACTGTTCAAATTTTGAACTAGTCTAGTACTATTGATTTCATTGACCAGAAGTTTCGGGCTTAATACATTTTCGAGTAACTAACGGATTTCCATCTTTACCTATATACACCCCATCATGTTCCGTGAAAAAAATGTGCAAGTCGAGAATAGATAAAACCCTTGCCTGAGCAAAAACTTCACCTACCTCTTACTTTTCCACTCAAATCCTTTGAGATGTATGGCGGTTTAGAACAATATATTTGTGATATCTTTGCAAGAGCTTCTAGATCCGAGTGCCAGTCAAGTGTTGTTACATGTTAAAGGGTGTGCACCTCCAAGCCGGCTAGAAAATTACTTGAAAACCTTTATAGTGTGATGTGAAGGAGCTAAGAAGCTTGTGAAGGCTAGAGAATTCCTACTATGTGCAAATATCTACACTTAGTGGTTGCTCATTACTTGGTGTCCTAGCTCAAGGAGAGATATAGGCTGGTCTCGGTAACCAAGGACTGACTTTATTTCATTTGGAAGATTGTGCCCTAATCATGTCATACGAGGACGAAGGATATCACCAACTATTTGTACCTCAAGATACATCTCTGTGTTTGCAAACCATTTTCCCAACTCATTTACTTTCTCTAAATTTACTCTTGCACGCTTCGGGTGTTGTAGGAAAAAGGTAGTTACAACTTACGAAAAGGAACAAACTTTCGTTTAACATTGAACATTGCATATGAACCACCCTCTAGTCAATGTGTAGTGATGTTTCGCCATCTTTGAGGCACCGAATCTGAAGTGATAGCCTCGTCCGTTACACATACAGTCACGGGTTGTCAAGTCATTGCTGAGATCTTAGCCTTCACACCACTAGGTCTTCGCCAATTTTCATGTGCCATTATTCCGCAAGCATGTGCCAAACAAGACCTACACCTCTTGCGGTGTGAAAGAACCCAGGACTGCCACCACCCTCCTTCAAAACGGGCTTTGTATACCATCATCATCCAGTAGCGACAAGAAGATTGGGAGGGGAGGAGGAGAGAGATGGGCTGCCATTTACTAGGGTTTGGCATAGGCACCCCCTGAGCACGACACACTGTGTTTCTTGGTGCTATTGAAGGATAAACTAACTAAGCTTCATCATTATTAATTGTGAAGTGAATTCCACTTTTTCGAGGGAGGAATGCTCAAGATGCTCAATTAGAGGCCCATTCTCCACAAGATTGGTGGCGAGTCTGGACCTCCTCCACTGCCTACTCCCCATACCTACATGAATTGGAACACTTCACAAGTCAACTGGACTGAGCTTGAGCAGCATCTACTAAATGCACCTCCGTACAGTCTCCTCCGCCTGGATGTTATGCCATGGTTGTGAATCCTATGATTGATGGTTCCAAGTTCACAAAGTACCTCATGGATGGTAGAAGTAGCATCAATATCATGTACATTGGAACCCTGAAAAAGATGTACTTGTCGGAAACCCAGCTCAAGAATAGCAACACTGTATTTTACGGTGTTGTTCTGGGTTAGTTCGTGGTAACTTTGAATGGAAAAAATTCAAATTCTACAGAGTAACCATTGGATGTAATTTCCATGTATATAACTGTTAGAGCTAGATTCGAGGAAGCACACGCAGTTCCTCCTTGCATTTAGGCGGAACTCAGATAACTTTGGGAGTCCTTCATGATTCTTTGTTGTTCCGTCCTGAAGATACAAGATGGAGAAAAGATGCGACCTGAGCTAGGCGGAGAAACATGTGGATCTTAGAGAACTTTAGGGCTACTGTTGGGGATATACCAAATGGTATATCCATGACATAGTTCTATTCCGACAAATGCGGGTGGCCCATAGATGGTGGTTGCCCAACTGAGTGGCCCAGTTGCCAATTGATCAAGATGGATAATCCAACCATGATGAATCTAGGCGGATCCGTGACGATTTATGCTAGGCGGAATCTTGCACGTGTCCGACAAGAAGTATTATGATAGAACTTCTAGTGCAAGGTTATGACTCATCCATGTAAACCCTAGGTCTTTGGTGCCTTTATAAGCCAGATCTGAGGAGCCCTTGAGGCACATGGTCTTAAAAATATTATCTCATCATTGTAACCGTGCACTTGTTGCCCTAATAGTGATTTATAGCAGTAGATACTCGCCACCTTGCGGGATTCGAAGCTGGGTAACTCGTGTATCACCATTCTGGTAGCTCCCCACCTTTTGCCCACATCTCTCTCTCTCTCTCTCTCTCTCTCTCTCTCTCTCTCTCTCTCTCTCTCTCTCTCTCTCTCTCTCTCTCTCTCTACACATCGTGAGGTAACCTCTATGCCATACTCGTCGATCACGCAACAACAGCATGGCAATAATGTATAAAGCTTGGATGGTGTCATGACGATCTTGTGCATCCTTCTCTTCTACACATTCTTTGCTACTCATTGTTCATTATGTTCTCATATGTCAGTGATACCCACATCTTGCTCAAGACAAGCATGAGAGAAATGGGTCCAAATTTTCTTAAGTCGGTTGATTTTTTTTGAAAAAAGGGAATATATTAATATTGTAAATATATTAAGTTTGTTAATATGGATGTTACTTTTTGAGATTGAATATTCTTTGATATAAATACTAACGAATTTTCAACATACTCCCTCCGTTCTGAAATAGTCTACATTCTAGCCCCAAAATTTGTTCTGAAATACTCTACATTCTAGCTTTTAGTCAACAACAACACTGAAAACGAGATGGTTTTACTCTGTTTATTGGATGTTGTTATTTTCAATGTAGCTTGGATTGGTTGTTCAAATATCTAAGTAGTACTAATAAATGCACTACTAATTTGTCTCATTTTTTCTAGAATGTAGACTAAATCAGAACGGAGGGAGTATGCAGCAGTTGGTGTCCACAAATGAACGACTAGACAATAAAAAGAGAAATTCTCTCCTAAAAGTTGACTACTAACCATGTGAGTTAAGCACGGCTTAAATATCTCTTTTACGAAACAGAGTATCAGATGCTCACTTTTATGAACGCACACATACCCTATCTCTGTAAGCATCTTCAAGAGACTGTGTTCAAAGAAACGTCTTGCTATCGACGGGAAAGTCACCTCCTACTAAAAAAATATTTTAACTTTATAAGACACTAAAGTGTTAAAGCTAGAGTTTAAACTCTGGTGGGCTGAACTCTATTCTTGTGACCATCCAATCCTAGATTTGTTCTCATCACGGCTTAATTATGACTTTCTAGATAAGTACCCCAAAAGGAACCCTTGCTTCCGGTACGTGTATGGAATGGTGTACCATCACGAGGTTATCGTTATAACTTTCTCAAAAAGCTAGGTGGCGCTGAAGTTAATTGCATCTGGTCATTCCCAGATCAAAGCTAGCCAGCTAGCTAAAACGTGATTGCCCACTCTATCCATCATCCTAATGCTGAATTGCTGATCCGTCCTACGCTTTGTGGTAAAGTTAGTTTCAACTGGCTAGTCTCCTCACTACAAGTGGAAAACTACCGCACACCTATTTACAGTGACATGCTAAAAGATTGGCATCTAGTCTAAACAATGGGTAAATTTTGACCACCAAAAAAGGAGTTCGCACTAGATACCAAACCTTAAATCTTAAGCATACTTAATAGCATTCGAGAATGACAGGAATGCGACATGTAAAAAAGGAAATAAATTTTCTCACTAATTGGACGGCTTAAACTCAAAAAGTAAAAATAAATAAATGGGTTCCTCTAAAAAAAAAGGAATGAAAACCCTAACTCCAGATATGAAGCTTGCATCTCTACTCCAGAGAAGAATATCATAGATAAAATGACGATATGATACTTTTTAGCTAGCTAGGAAAATAATTGGTGTTTTATCTTACTTTCTTTTGCGCAGTTTAACAGACACACACGTAATTTAAGGATCATTAATTTGAGCAACAAACACAAATTATATGTCACAAAATTATATCATTGAAAAAATATTTTGAATATGAATCCAATGATATGCATTTTATGACATATATCTCCTGTTTTGTTCATGAAATTAATTGTCAATTTTTTCCTTGAAGTGCGCCTCGGAGGGTGTACCTAAGATACAACTCTTACACCGAGTGAAAAATATAGCTATCCGATTCCCATTCATACATATATAAGGCAAAAATCGTTAAACTTATCTACAACCCTCAACAAATAATGTACTCCGTATTTGATTTAGGATAGAGTGGTAGAATACAACTCATTGTGAAAGCCGTTATTAGGCTCAATCGCTAGATATGTATTCTCCGTTCTTATTTTCCACATTCTAGAACGTCAGAAGTAGACGTGCGTGCCTAGAGTTTGTCCGGGGGTATGTGAACGGTGATAAAGCGAAGTAGTTAACCACATCCTGCTGTCTCTTCTCATCAAGCGATAAGCACGGTTTGACATTCTTATTCCGAAAAAGGCAATCGTTAGTTTCCTCTCTGGGTCTAATTAAGCAACACTTTTCCTAACAAACAGCTATCTGTTTTGCAATTGGCGGGCAGCCACATTTCTAACCGTCCGATATCCTCCCAGATCTCGGTGCAGCTGTGTCTCGTTTTCCCTTTTTGAGTCTTTTTTTTAGTTTCATTTATCTGGACTACTACCGCGCTCTGTCTCGTGTTGGTATTGTGAGGAGGCGGAAGCACGGCGGAGAAAGGTGTGGCGACGCCGCATCCTGCATTCCTGCTCGGCCGGAGTCGGAGGGGGCGATGGCTGCGGCGACGTTGCATCCTGGTCGGCCAGAGTTGGTGGGGGCGGAGCTTCTCGAGACGGGGAGAGCGCCGATGGTGGTGCTTTGACGCCGCAGCCGGCGCTAGCGGCGATGGGTAGAGTTGCAGCTCGCGTCCTTCTCCGTCCAACGAGGAAGAGATCGGCGATTCGGGAGCACGGATGGCATGTGCGCCTCCGGCGAGATGGGTAATCTTCTGTCCTCCTTCATCTGTATTCTCTGTCTCTGATTTGGGTGGGTGGTATTGGTAAGCACTCTAGCTCGCGGGAGATTTCAGATTTTTCCTCCCTGTGTATTTTTTTCAGCCTTTTGGCTATTGTTTGTAGCCACGTCAGATGTTGTTGGTGCCTCGTATGTAGAGGTAGCGCTGCGTTATGTAGTTTGACATGCATGTGTTTAGCGTTCTGAAGCTTGTTCAGTGTGTGAAGTTGATTTGTAGTTGGAGGTAGCTAGCCAGATATATGGGTAGCGCTTGATTTGTTTTGTTTTGTGTATGTACGTCATAATTTGACATCCGTTTGTTCGGAAAACTGAAGCAAGCTGGCACTCTCCTACCCAAAGATCCAAAAGGGTGGGTTTGGCGCCATGCGATACTGTTTGATGAACTTACATATCTTCTCCAATGTTAGCCTTGAGAGTTGCTGTAGTAGTCCAACTTGTCTAAAAGCTAAAAGTAGGTTGTAGGAACAACAAGGATGGCACTATACAGTGATGATATGTTCAGTTTATGGATTAGTATTCAGTAATATGTTCAGTTTATGGATTAGTATTTAGTAATATGTTCAGTTTTCTGTAGCTATTTTTCCATACGAATTCTAGCAATGCAATCTGTTATTTGTGACACTTATTTTCTGTCTGGTGTTGTTCCCCAAGTTCAATCTTGTAATAGTGTACCACACATGGCAACTCTACACGGTAGCTATTTTACTGGAGTCCTTGTACTTGTGGTGGAGTGTGTATACAGCATTATTTAATTAGTGCTGAGTTTCCATTTGAGAAGAACTTCTAATGTTTAGTGTCTTTGTTTTAGTTGCATGATGAATTCTTGTAACCAACAAGTGCAATTACATAACTTCAAAGATGATATGTGTTCTTAAAGATGCAATTTCACTGTATATCTGATTCTCGGTATTGTTGTTCACTATGGCCATAGTGACTCGTCCTCTGAAAGTTCACTCTAAAGTTGCTTATATACACCAAGAAGTTCTAATAAAAATGTGTATTTAGATGCATCTTCAGGAAAAAAAAATTGATCCTTGAAACATGCTTTGTCAAGTTTAAGTGGTATAGTTGGATGAGTGATGTAAAAGTTGAGCATGCTATCAATCCTCTGGGTTCCCACTGTACCTCGAGGTCACTCCTTTGTTTGCATAATGCAGTTTGCATAAAACCTGTATTTCTTCTTTGCAGAGTTTACTCGTTATGTAGCTGCCTCAGCAATATGTGTTAACCTGTGAACCTGAAAAGTTGAATGTAGTTTGTTTTATACATGATGATGTAGTGCAGAACACAGAGGCAACACCACAATCACTCCCTATACATATATGTAGCTGGTAACCTGAAAGAAGGTGTAGTGTAGAGCTGCAGCAAGTGATTAAAATCACAGGTGTTTGTTGGTCATAACCCGAGAGTTTTTCATTAAAAGGATCCTGATTTCTTTTTCATTACAGTACAAACCCTGCTTCGCGTATGTTTCCTTTAATTTGGCACAAGTGTCAGCTCATTTAGCACACCATATTTCCAGCTCGTGTTTCTTACTTTTGCATGGATACAACCATAATACAAGAGAAATTAGTCGTCAGCTGAATCTAATTTTTTTTTGTAGTAATTAGTATTATCCATGATGGCAAGGGAGTATGCATAAATTACAGAATGTCGGCAATATGGAGCTTGAAAAACCATTTTCATTTGCTGCATGTCGGCTTATCATGTTCAATTTAAAACCTACCCGTATGAGTAATTCATAGTTGCTGCATGCAGGGGCTTTCTTGAACATTCCTTCCGCTGATTCGTTGCTGCATTTCTGGATGTTTTCCAGCAAGAGCAAACACAACATCAGTCTGAATCTTGATCAGATCTTCCCAAGATATTTGTTGTAGAATAGTGTTCTTCCCATGGAAAGGTATAGCATGTATTAATATTTCAGTCATTCTAAGTGTTCTAAGTCATGTTCTTCAGGCAGGTTATTTGTCAGTATTTTAGTCTTCATTTCTTTCAGTCATATTATTTTTTCTCTAGTCATTTGTCTAATTCTTCAGTCCCTCACTCTCTTAGTTTTTCAGTAACTTAGTTTCTCAATTAAGCCTCTTTGTTTTCAGTTTTCAGTCCCTCTTTGTTTAGTCCCTCGGTTTATTTTCTAAAGTCTCCCATCAATTCACTCACTCATTTTTCGGCATTTCACTCAGTAACTTAGTTATTCAGTTTCTTTTCTCTTCAGCCTCTCAGTGTATGTCGTCAGTTTTCACTTTCTGATGTTCAATATTTATTACGTTCATCATTTTTTTAGTCCTTCATTCCTCGGGTTTTCATTGTCCGTTGTTCAGTCCATCATTTTTTTCTTCATTCTTCGGTGTCTCATTCTTCAGTCCTCACTCACTCTTGAGTCTCTAAGTCTCCAACAACTTACCAATAACTCATTTATTAGTCCTCGACCTTCTTTCTCCGGGCCACACTTTCTTCAATATCTCAGTCTTTGGAGGCTCTTCACTAACTCTTAGTATTTCTATTTACTATTAGTCTTTATTTGCATTAACTCTCATTCTTCAGTCTTTGATGTCTTTTTCTTCAGCCACTCTTCAATGACCCTTTTTTCATTTTTAGTCAAAAGTGAGAACAAGACAGAAGATTTCATAATGGATATAAAGACACTTTTTCCATAGACCAGAGGGGAGATCAGAGAGTGGATACTTTTCAGTTCTACATGGAACATCAAGGTGCAAATGTTGCTTCATATATGTCTTTTTTTAATTTAGTCCAAGTGATGCTATTCATTTATTAAATTACTATTATTCCCATTATCTTGTTTTTCTTTTTCAGTTAAAGTGTTCATTTTCTTGCATCCATCAAGATAGGCTATCTTTCTTAATCATAATTCTGGTTCTCTTTGGTTCTCTTTTTGAGAGCCTCTTAGATGCTTCTTTGGAGTTTGTTTTGTTCACACTATTGCTTCTCTCTTGGATTTGTCTGAGGTCTTGCTTTGAGCTTGTGTGCCTGTTTTGGAAATAAAGTGTTTTATTACTGTGCTGACCCCCACAGCGGATGGACGAATGTGTTTTCGAGGCCTCACTCTCTTTAATATCCCAACATGCATTTCTTTTTATTTTAGTATCTCTTATTTTCCAGAGACTTGGTTATCATTGTCTCATTAATCTTCCTTCAGTTTTGATGATTTTTCTCAAAAGAAATCAGTTTGGCATCTTCAGATTTTTTTAAGACAACATCATGTTACTTAGCAACACACCTGCAGTAGCAACTTGGTCGGCAACGGAAATTTCAGCAGCTCCCAAAACCACAACCACTACCAAACTTGGTAACTGTCACTTGGTTCAGCAATCATCAGTTTACTTTTCTGGAAGAAGTTTGTACAAACTCTCGTCCTGTAGTTTTTTTTTACACAAACAGTTAGTGTTTTTCTTCTCCCAGTTATGTTGATGATGAGGATGTATGTGAATACAATGTGGCTATAATACTTTTGGCTCAATCATCAGCTACTATATGCTCAGTTTCTCCTAAATGTGTCTTTTCCATTTGGTAAGTGTTACTTTGTTCATCAATTTTTCAGTTTACTTTTTCTAGGAGTTTGTCATGTAGTTTTTCTACACAAGCACATTTTGTGTTCTTAGATTTCCCACTCTTAATTTTCTCTCTTGTTTCTTCTGTCATTATTATTAGTAGTGGCATTGATCATCAGATGTTCTAATAAGTAATTTGAATTTCTCACCATTGTGTTCATAGACATCTACCATTACCGCCACCTGCAGTCCACTCATGACCTGTTTATTTTCTCCCTGTATATGTCTTCTCTCGTTTTGAGGCTGAATGTTGTACTTGGTTACCTTACTTCCTCCATTGAGAACATTCACTGTGTGTCTTCTTCATTGTATTTCCTTTTTCTGTAGCTTCTTTGAGTTATGTCATTTTCTTTAATCTGTTAGTTTAAATTATTTTACTTTTTCACCTATCTTATTTCTGTACTGTAAACTCCTCTAGGATCCATCCGATATATGGATTGAGGAGTCCTAAAGGGATCAGTAACCCTGCTTGAGTAGTCCTAAGGGATTTTCCATGCGAAACCAAACCCAGATAGTATTGCTATACACTGACTGACATAATCTCTAGCACTATGCATACGTCCCAGAAGTAACTAGTTCTCTTCATCTTGATAGTGCTTAGTTTAAAGTTTGTTCAGCAAATCTTTCAGACTTATTTTAAACTTTCTCATGGTTTGATTTCAGTCGTCAAAAACATCCTGCTGTCTTTCAATCACATCATACCAAAATTAATGAAGCACATGGCAGGGAATTCAGAGGTAAAACCTTTGTTGGAAGAGATTGGGCATTCCCAGGTATGTTGGCTTGGAGAACTTTTTTGCCTTTCTTCTTCGTTTCTTCCATTCCTGGAAATTTATCTTTTCCCTCCATTTTCTTGAGGTAGCGTCTGGATCTCGAGCTTCCATAGAGGAGCAGCCGCATCTTTTCCCCGTCGGAGTGGTTGGAGGTCGCGATCTCTTTTTCATGTTGGACAAGAAGGTCGAACAGGGAACGTGTGTTCTGGAGGTGTTTGTGGGCTTACATACAATTCACGTTATATTTGTTGGGATTGTCGTTTAATTTCTTGGCCTTTCCCTGCCATGGGCTTATAGAAAGCTTTAGAACTCAACGGATACTGAAATTCAAAATGTGGACTCAAAAGTGTACTGAATAAAAATATGCCTGTTCCGTTGGCAGAAAACAGACAGTTTTTTCGGTTCTTTTTCGTTTAGCTTATTGTTGTGTAATCTTTTACAGGTGTCATTGTTTGATTGGGTAGAAAAAACTGTCTGTTCCTCAATTGAAAAACAGCTATCTGTTGTATAGTCAGTCCCTTAAGCAATCACTTGTCCAGGCTAGCTAGCTGCCTTGACCCGAGGTGGTCGATTCGCTTGCCCGCGTGCTCCGATGATCCGGAGGGGAGGATGCGCACGATTGAGGGTCTCGTGATTATGTCGGGGACTTCACTAGCGTCTAGCGGGATTAGGCAAAATTAACTGGATCCAACGTTGCCCCATGTAATCATCTGCGTCAGCATGATCAGTTCAATTCTTTTATGTGCTGCTGTGTTTGCTCGCCTTTGAGTGTTTGCTGACCTCCAACTCAGGTTTCAAGTAGGGCGGGATATTCCGCCATGCCGCTAGGCCGTCCCGCCAGTGGCTAGACCGCAAGCCTGACGCTGTTGCGCGTCCCTCTGTAGCCGGTAGCCGCAACTCACCCCGCTTGCAACCTGATCTTTAACGTACATGTGTTCCTTTAGAGATGAGGTATACACTACTAGGGAAAGGCCCATTGCCGGCGCACCTAAAACGCCCATTGCCGGCGCACCACGAGCCCGCCGGTGCGAACGCGCCGGTGATAAAGGGACACTGCCGGCGCACCTGGTTGTTCGCCGGCGATATGTCAGCTACTGCCGGCGCACCACAGAGCTTCGCCGGCAAAGATTTATTCCACCGGCGCACAATCAGGTGCGCCGGCAGTAGTGCATCCAGCACTGGCGCATGCCACGTGCGCCGGCAATGTGTCATGTAGGTGCGCCGGCAATTAATTCGAAAATTCTTTTTTCCAGCTTTTTTCCAGCATATTACAATACATATTTGACAGCAGTATATATTTACAACGCAGTTCATATTTATACAGTATTACATGCAATATGAGAAGCACATAGAGAGCCAAGTTTCATTTCGGTATCGGTACACAAATACGCAAGTCTCGTTTCGGAATGTGTTGATTCATACAACACATGTGCATATGCAACACCGAACGGCGAAGTTTCACAAAGTTAGAAGTCTTGGTACATAGTCGTCACAAGTATCGTCATACACCTCACAATGTAGGTCCTAACGTAAACTAGAATCACATAGAACATGACCAACATGGTCATGACCATCATCACGAAGGCCATGGTCTTCATCCGGTTCCTCCTCATGTCCCTCATCTCTCCCGCTAGATAACGGGCGTATCTTCCTTCCGCCTCCACCCTAGTGGGGTATCCCTTGTAGCTGTTGCCGCTGAAACGGTGCACCTGTCTCCGACAGTCCTCCCAGTCGTCGTAGACTCCAGGAACCCTCCCTTGTACACGACATATGTCGTCGGCATCTCCATTCACAAGACAAGTAAAACGTTAGTACCAATGCAATGAACAAGTGCCAACTCAAATAAGAGATAAGTAGTATGAACTAAATAGCATGTGCCTCATACTTTGTTGGTCGAAATAAATAATAACATACGGGGATGGGGTCGGTGAGGCTAGGTAGGATGCACAATAGATTGATATTTGTGGCCATCACACCAAGCCTCACTGGCCCCACCCCGGAGTGTACAAGTGACCGAACATTTTAATCATCGGCCAATGCAATTAAGAAGTGCGAACTCAAATAGAAGACAAGTAGTACGAATTAAATAGCGTGCCTCATACTTTGTCGGTCGAAACAAATATTAACATCCGGGGATGGAGTCGGTGAGGCTAGGTAGGATGCACAATAGATTGATACTTGTGGCCGTCGCACCAAGGCTCACCGGCTCCACCCCCGAGTGTACGATTGACCGAACATTCTAATCATCGGCGAACTCCAAATACGAGGCAAGTAGTGGTCGAGTAAATGCAAATAATTATTAAGCTATGTACGCCATAATCTTGAAATATATAGCAAAGTAAATGAAACTACGAGACACATGTTCACATGCACATTCATACAACTAAATAAAAGCAACTAGTCGATTCTATGGGAATATATAACAATTATTACGGTACGGAAGTTCAAGGACATATCGTTCAAGCTTTAGCAAGTGTTCCCGTCGTAGGATCAGGTTGTACGCCTAGGGGGAATGGACGGCAGCCCTCAAGCGAG
Organism: Lolium rigidum; assembly: GCF_022539505.1. Taxonomy (NCBI): domain Eukaryota; kingdom Viridiplantae; phylum Streptophyta; class Magnoliopsida; order Poales; family Poaceae; genus Lolium; species Lolium rigidum. The sequence continues at coordinate 320,592,071 of NC_061510.1, read as the reverse complement.
TTGAACGGCCTCTCATCACGCGACATCTCCAAGCGGAGGTCTATCTCGTCATTAGGTGGTAGACCATAGCCGTAGAAGAACTCGCCGGACCTATTGTTGACATCCTGCGGGATTATCGTGCAAATGAACCGCTGGATGCGACCCCAGTTCTTTCTAATCTCTCTATCGGGGACATCCGCCATGTTTGCAAACCTGTTTCCGAGATTATCCGGCAGCAACATGTCATCTGCGTACTTTATGTACTCCTGCATCCGAAGGATGGCGTACCACGCGTCCATCCCATTGTCGGGCGTCGATCGCCCGAGGCGGGGAAGTTGGTTGTGTGGGTTAAGACGAAGCCTCCTCGGGATTTCCTCTCTACTTTGAGGGGGCCTGCCTTGTTGGCGAAGCCGGTGAGAGCATCATTGAGAAGGGCCCCGATGTGGGAGTAGTCTTTCTTGCGGTCCCTACCCGAGTCAAGATAGATCGCATGCGAGTGTTGCGGGTGCACGACGATGAGGGTGCGGAACTTGTCTCTCGCGGAAAACACACGGATTAACCTTTGGAAATGCAAATGGAGATATAGGATAGAATGGTGATGGGGGACTAGCGAGTGATTACTTACTCGGGGAAGTAAGGGATGAGAATGGCGCCCTTCTTAATGTTCGCCAGCATGAAATCCTCGACCTCGCTGGGTGGCAATCGCGCGATCCCCGGGGTTGCGAGATGATGCTCTCCCGCATATAGAAGGGGTCCATGATCGCGATGGTCGGCGTCCCCTCCTTAACAATCTGGGAAGACATGCTAAGAGCAACTAGGCGAACCACACTAAAGTGGAGCGCTTGCATGCGATAGATGCTGAAGATGTCGTTGAACCGGATGAAGCACAAGTCCGCGGGGTACTTCTCGACGAAGTTCATGCCAGTTGGCACCTTCGCCACGAAGAGAGGGTAACCAGGATCTTTTGATTTGAGAAGAAGGTTCTCCACATGCAAGACAGTCTCATGCAAGCTCCTCATATCCGGGGTGAGTTTCTTCACGACATGCTCCGGCAGCATCGGTTGACCCAAGTGATGCGAGAGGTCGCCAATTGTTTGGCAACTTGTCAAGGAGTGGGACCTTGTCCTTGGATTTGGCCGCCGCCGCCTTGTCTTGGGCGTCCTTCTTATTTGCCCTCTTCCTCTTCTTGGGTTGTAGTGCTGGACCATCCATCGCCGTAGTGGCCGTAGCACGGAGTGTGTTTGGGCTCAACATATTTTTGACGGCGGCGGTGGCGACCTCCTCGGGATTTTCCTCCTCATCGGCCGTTTCTTGAGAATCGAACAGCTTCTTGGAGCACACATATTTGAAGCCCGGCGCATCCTCATGGACAACTTGTGAAGACGTAGGAATATCCCATTGGAAGTTGTCACGTTCATATTCCTCGGCCTCTGGCGCAGCTGGCTGTTGTGGTGGGGCGCCGACCTCTAGCGCAGCCGGCCGTTCGGTGGGGCGATGACCACGGCGCCGCCGGGCTGTCGTGGAGGGACGCCGACATGTGGCGCCGCAAGGTGCTTGTCTTTGCTTGCCGTCGACCCCGAGTAGGTGTTGATCCGAATTAGGGTCTTCGGCCATAGCAGTACCCAACCCTTCGGTGAGGCCGCATTCAACGGGCTATCGTCATCGGCACCATGCGGTTGATTAGGAGGAAACAAATCCTCATAGCCCGGTAACGCCCGATCCACTTCAACCCGGTAAACGTCATCCGCCATATCTCGTGTGTGCCACTTCTTATCCAGGGGCCGAATGATGGACCCCCTCGCGACGTCTTTGAGTTCGTCGTTTACTCTCATCAAAAAGGTGCATGGCGTCGAGAGCGCCTGCGAGAACATGTGTATGGCGTTAGAGAGAGGGCAAGGATGACGAAACTAATATATTAACTTGATGTACACATTAGTTAATTACCGTGAGGGCGTTGAGCTCGGCTAATGTCGACGGGCCAGCACATGCGGCGGCGGGCGTGCAAGTGACGGAGGGGCTGCTACCCGGCATGGACGGTGAATCCCTAGCACCGGCGACATTGCCGGCGGCCGGAGGAGTCTCCATTATAACATTGTCATTGCCGGGGGACGGCGGCACCATCGAGTTGCTGCCGTTGAAGCTAACCACTTGCATTTTCGGGGGGGGGGGGCCTTGTTTGCCACCCTCATACCACGCTTGTAGAGCGTTGAAATCTGCTTGGACTCCAGCGGCGACTTCAGCTTTGACTTCAGGTACGAGTGTAGCTTTGAGTTGCGGTACCAGTTGCGGTACCAAACCAGCTTGGACTTGGGCTAGGATTGACTCCGTCATTTCCTCCACCTCCCGCTGCTTCCTCTCATTACACGCATTTTTATCGGCCGCAGACGACAAGCCATAGGGACCATGCTTGTAGCCTGTACCGGCGCCAGCCACACGGCCTCTATGCGGCCTTCTCGTCGGTGAATGCTCATTAACGATGTTTAGCGCCCTTACGAGAGGCTTGTCCCAGGCTACCCTGCCCGTCGACGCCTGGGACGAGGAGCCTTCGTCACCTTGGGAGGCTTGAGAAAGTCTTTGTCTTTCTTCTTCCTGCGGAAGAAACGCGAACCATTTAGAAATGTTGCTACTATTATATGAACGATACTTGATCTAATAAAACCGGTAAATTGCTTACCAGCTTTTTCTCCAACGCCAGGACCTTCCGGTCGTTCGTGAACCAAATTATGTCGGTTACGACCTTCGGGTCCGTGACAAGTTCCCCGGTTAGTTTCTTCTTATGGTACCGGGACCTGATGAATCTTCTTTCAAGCGGGTCCTTGTACTTGAGCCAGGGGTTCTCAATGCCGGCATTTACATACGCCTCGTCCTCCTTCGCCCAATAGGGCTCCTTTCCCTCGTACCCACGGCTCCCAAGGTTGTGGTTGCCGATGTTAAGCTCCCGCATTTCCTTCCCCCACAACTTGCGATTCTTGGTTGCTTGTAGCTCTTCATTGGCCACAAAAGCATCAAAGTCCGCCCGGGTGACATGCGGAAAGACGGAGTGGACCTCTTCGAAACCTTTGCCCTCGGCAATCAGCCTCCGCACCATGTACTTATAGCTGCCTGAGGTGTTTGGTGAACTTCGGGAGGGCTTGTGAGTTCACAATGTTGTTGGTTTGATGACCTGGAGGCGTAGTCGCCTAGGAACTTGTATCGTGCGTGCAACCTCGCAATGAGCTGGGCTCGCAAAGGCGCTTTGCTCTCAGCTCGGAGGTCCGTCTCGTTGAGATTGACGACCTCTCGGAGGATACATGCCAGTTGGTTGCCGTACCCCTTGGCAACATCCTTAGGCAACACCGGCAAACCACTGGTGGGGTCCACCTCTGTGACTGTGTCTCTGCCGGTGCCGACCGTGTTTTGGCGCCTTGCCTTCCGCGGCCTCTTGGCTCCACTTGTCCCGGTGCCACTACTCCCGGCGGCGGCGCTAGGATCGTCGCCGCTTGTCTCGCCGCCACCCCCGGCGGCGCCGGTTGCCTCATCGCCGCTAGGCTCGTAGGTACTACCCCCGGCGGCGGCGCTTGCCTCGTTGCCGCTCGGCTCGTCGGCACTACCCCCGGCCGGCATCCTCCATCTCATGGTCCTCGTCGCCGCCAACACCGGCGGCCTCGGCATCCTCCTCCGTCCTAAAGAAGTGCCTATTGTAGTGCTCCTCTAACTCTTCTTGAGACGACATGGTGGCTTGCACTAATAGAAGACGAAAAAGAGTTAGAATTCACGGAAAAATTCGGCATGACCTTTGCTAAAAATTGGTCATGCCGAGTGCTAGAATTGCCGAACGGAAATGAATCGACATTCCGGCACTCAATAGCAACTCAATCCCCGTAACGTAAATGCAATTCACATATAGGGGAGACAATATAACCATCACCATAAACGAGAGACAATATAACTTGACCATCACCATGAACACCATAACCATCACCATAAACGAGAGACAATATAACTTGACCATTACAGTAGGGGAGCAGCTTCATTTTCATTTTCATTTCACAATAACCATCAGTAATAGCACTACAATAGCATTACAGTAGCACTTAGCATTACAAGTAGATGAATGTAAATCAAATTCTCACACTCGGACAACAACGGAATTTCATCATGCTAGCCCCGGATTCAAACCATCTTTAGCATTTTACACCATAACCATGTTACATCAACACCATGCTACTCTCTGGCTACATAATTAAAACAATGGCCAAACAGCAGCTTGTACCCACTTATAAGACAGTTCCAAAAAATAGTATCATTTTATATATATGGCGAGTGGCATATATATGGATCATTTTATATGAACCAGATAAGGAACATAGCACCAAGTTTCATTTGTGGATTATCAGAAAGCTCCAATTATAAATCAACTAAATGAACCTAGCTAGCTACTGTCCATTTGCAACAGCACATCATATATTTATTTAACATAATAGAGCAAAAATTGTTAGAATATCTGGTAGCATTTTATGAACCAGAGCTTACTTTCCATTAGCCCTCCTTTCAAAAATGACTACTAAACCTACTGCTGGCATTTTATGAACCAGAGCACACCAAATATTTATGGGCATGAGATTGTGATCTTTTCTAAACCAGAGAATTGCTTTTCATCTAAACCAGTAGCAGTAGCATGACCATTTTTTAGTAATAACCAGAGAACTAACTTGATACAGCCATCTCCATTTCATTTCCATTTTAAATAGTGAACTAGCAATAGTGAACTAAACCAGAGAACTATTTTAAATAAACCAGTAGCATTTCCATTTCATTTACACTATAATAAAAAACCCCAACTCAATTTCTTTTTTCAACAGCACTTAGTATATAAAGCATTTTATTAAAGCATTTTATTTTTATTGCTAACATAATTTGACAGTAGCATGAGCATGAGAGCATAAATGGCAGAGAGCATTTCCTCTGGTTAAGGGAACATATAAATGTTGAGAATAACATGTATTTTACAATAGCATGGACCATTTTCTTGCTACTGCTAGCATTCTTGGCTAACCCTAACACTTGGCTAACCCTAACCCTAGCATTCTTGGCTAACCCTAACCCTAACATTTAAATGTATGCCTAACCCTAACACTTGCTACTGCTAGCATTCCTTCACCTTGTACATGCACTGGCCAATTAACTAAACAAAATCAATTTTCATTTTAGCTACTGCAAGTAAAATCAATTTTGAGCCAAACCTCTATTTCATTTTCTTTTTTTGGCAGTAGGTAATGATGCATTTTCATTTTGAACCAAATTAATTTACAACCAAGTGAGCATGCATGAGCATTTTGAACTAAACAATTGGGCATTTTTAACCAAGTAGCAATTTATGGCAGCATTTTTAGTGCTAGCAAATTTTATTAACTAAACCTACTAAATTATTTTAACTAGAGAACCATCATATTATTATGAACATACCTAAAAAACATGAAAAGTAGCACCGAAAATCCCCATTTTTTGCTACTGCATTTCATCATTTAATTTCAAACCAGAGAATGAATTCATTGTAGTGCTCTCTCAAAATTTCAAACCATAGAATGAATATGAGTGCATTTCATCATTTGCTACCGCATTTCATCATTTTCTATCGCATTTCATCATTTAATTTCAAACCAGAAAATTTCAAATTGATGATTTTAGTATGAACCCTAACATTGAAAAAGCAATGGGGGCAGAGGGGGATTGGGGCCGGAGGGGGATTGGGGGCGAGAGGGGTGGACGTACCTGACTACCAGCGAGGGGTCGACGGTGGCGGCTAGCGGCGGTACGGGTCTCCTCGTCTCCTCGCTCCTGCTCCTCCTCTCTCGTGCCGAGCCGGCGAGCGGCGGATCCGACGGCGGCGGTGGATCCGACGGCCGGCGGCGGCTCCTCCTCGACGAGCGGAGGCAGGTGGTGGGGGCTGGTGGTGCAGAACGGCGGGTGGCGGCGCCGGCGGGTGGTCGTCGTCGTCGGTACGGGGAAGATGTGAGGAAGAGGAAGAGAGAGATAGCACGCGCAGCGGTTAAGTCCCAGGTATAGCTGGGCTCACCTTATTGCCGGCGCACCACGTGTTTGGTTCGCCGGGGACAACTATACCCCCGGCGAACCAAACACGTGGTGCGCCGGCAATAAGGTGAGCCCAGCTATACCTGGGACTTGTCCCCCAGCCTGGCTGGCCATTTCTTTTTAGGGATTTCTATTTTCGTGCCCTCAGGTCCTTAGTTGTACTCAGTTTTCCCCAGCTCCTTAGTTTTTCCTCAGTTTTCCCCAAGCCCTTGTCCGAACCGCAGAAGGAGCTCGGACGGAAGGAATCCGTTAAGTTGACTCGTTCCGTGCTGACGAGTGGGGTCGTGTCGTTTGTGGGGTCGCGTCGTGTGGGGCCGCGTGGGACAGGACGAGGCCGTGTTTGTGTGGCCGTAGCGTGTGGGGCCGTAGCGGGTGGAGCCGTGTGGGTCCGGGACGGGGGCACGAGTGGTTTCGGTCTCTTCCGCCCAGATTAGCAGTTTTCAATGTACCTTTTTCCTCTCTATCGCTCGATCTCATTCATATTTGATAGCCCAAATTGGTAGCAAATCTAGAGCAGCTTCTCCTTCTGTTTTTTAACGCCATTCATTTCTTTATGCCTTCGTTTTTACCCAATCAGGTAGGAAATCTAGGGCACAAATCCGAGAGAAAAATATAGGATAAGTCTGCATACGAGCAACCAACATAGCATAGATATATTCAGGACAGATCCAAAAGTAGTACCGATAGATCCAACATAAGCTACAATTTACATGAAATTAAGCTGCTCTACGGATAGAGCAAGTCACATACAGAGAGTGCAGATAGGCACGTTCAACGCCTCCGGGTAGCGCGTGTGACTCGCTTGGAGGTTGCGCAGTGAATCCCAAGTGCTTTGTGTTTGGCCATGTACGCATGCACGTTCACGGTCCTTCCAACTCTAGCGCCACATCCGCCAATGGATTCAGCATGGTTCACCAGGGAGTTGAAGTCGGTGGCGCGGAGCTTCTGTTGCGAAGGGGCACTTGTAAATGCCTCGAGCAAAAGGGCCATCGTAATGGCCGGACTGCAGCCTCCCGAGGACGTGATGAGTCTTGGTGTGGAAGGACTCGTCGTCGCTCGTCGACGTCGCCGCTTCCGCACCCGTCACGTAGCACCAAAGATCGTGCAAAAACACGGAGTCAATTGCAACGATGATGGACAGAGAGTGAACAAAAAATCATGCATGATAATATGGGCTCGAAAAAAAGAGGTAGCCTCAGTTACATTGGACACACTTATATCCAGGATTTGAGTCAGCAAACCAAAGATCATGCACAACAAATTTGTACACACTAATTGTTTACTCGACCAAACCCCTGAATCAATTTATGCCCAAATATTCATCATCATCGGCACAAATCTTAAACAAAAGCAAATCACAAACACTAATAACGCAAGATCTAACACAAAAGGATCGAACTAGGAACAGACGAACAATAATAACGCAAGATCTAACAAAAAAGGATTGAACTAGGAATGGACGAACCGTAATAACGGTAGATCTAACACAAAATGATTGAAATGAGATAAGAACTAGGGAACAAAGGGTTACCTCCGGCTCGTTGTCGACGATGGTGGTGTCGTAGGGGTTCTCCGGCGCGTCGTACCGCACTCGGTTCGTACGGGTCCCAATCGACGGGGACCGGACGGTGGCGGCGGCCGATGCGCCGGCTGCTACGTTGGAAGCAGCGACAGGGGCCTCGGACGGGGGCGGTGGCCGATGCGCCGGCTGCTACGTTGGAAGCAGCCGACAGGGGCCTCGGACGGGGCGGCGGCCGATGCGCCGGCCGCTACGATGGAAGCAGACGACAGGGGCCCGGACGGGGCGGCGGCCGATGTGCCGACAATGGGCATCTCATTCTTCTCCATCGCCGGCGGTTTTCTTCGGGGTTTTTCTTCGGTTGTGGAGAAGATGATGGGACAGGAGAGGCGGTTGCAGTGAGCCAGTGAGAACGTGCGTCGAGGGAGAGAAAGAGGGGCTCTATAAAGACGAAGGTGGCGTGTACCGCAACACGCGTCCGCTATGCACGGCAACACGCGTCCGCTATGCACGGCTGCAGCGTGCACCGCTACCCGAGTCTAACCCTGGGACGTTTGGTGTACTCAGTTATAACCTCAGGCCTTATACAGAAATTTTATCTGTACTCAGTTTTCCCCTCGAGGACTTAGACCGGCAAGTGCAATATACTCAGTTTTACCCTCAAGTAGCTGGTCAACGAGAGTCAACAAATGAGATTAACATAGCTAATTGAGTCATTTCATGCGCAAAAAATCCAAAAAAATAAAAACATAGTGGCAACTACTCATGGAGTCTTCCTACGCAACCTCGCCACCTAGAAAACCTTAACAAACATATATAAATCAAGTTTTACCACAAATTGCCACTTCTCAGAATCACTAGTGTAGCTATGAAGATGCATGGTTTTCCACCCAAACCCCTTTGCAAAACATCTTTTCCAAAACATAGTTTGTCTAAATGATGCCATAATTGTCACACTCATGTATATTTGAATTGCAAATAATTTGATGTAGCCCAATATGAATTATATTGTACAAAACACACATTTTTCATTTTGTAATTCTTTTGTTTGAATCCCTTAGTCTATTTACTATTTATGTGCCCTTGGATTCTTAGTACTACTCAGTTTTGCCCTCAAGTACTGTCACAAATGCTCTGAGAAGCCCAAACTTATCCCGATTGGTTGAGCCGTTGTCACACGGATCGACTCCACGAACCGTTGATCCACTGATCTAACGGGCAGTATACCCCTATCCGTCTCTTCGTGGCAACCTCTCTCTCTCTCTCTTCGTGGCCACCCATCTCTCTCTCTCTCTCTCTCTCGTCGGTGGAGAATGCAATGACGAGTTTGCCACTTAATATATAGTATTGGTATAAACATGAGGCATACATATTTGCGGATTTCGGTGATTGCATTATTTGTCAGCCCTCTAACAATTATCAACTATCTTGAGCTGTCCTTTTCTTTTAGGGAATATAGTTTGGGATATAGTATTGGTATTTTGAAACGGCCTAAAAGTGGTATAATTTTGTTATAAACATGAGGCATACATTTTTGCAGATTTCGGCGATTGCATTATTTGTCACCCCTCTAACAATTATCAACTATCTTTAGCTGTCCTTTTCTTTTAGGGAATATAGTTTGGGATATGGTATTGGTATTTTGGAAAGGCCTAAAAGTGGTATAATTTTGGTATAAACATGAGGCATACATTTTTGCGGATTTCGGCGATTGCATTATTTGTCACCCCTCTAACAATTATCAACTATCTTTAGCTGTCCTTTTCTTTTAGGGAATATAGTTTGGGATATGGTATTGGTATTTTGGAAAGGCCTAAAAGTGGTATAATTTTGGTATAAACATGAGGCATACATATTTGCGGATTTCGGGGATTGCATTATTTGTCACCCCTCTAACAATTATCAACTATCTTGAGCTGTCCTTTTCTTTTAGGGAATATAGTTTGGGATATAGTATTGGTATTTTGAAACGGCCTAAAAGTGGTATAATTTTGTTATAAACATGAGGCATACATTTTTGCGAATTTCGGCGATTGCATTATTTGTCACCCCTCTAACAATTATCAACTATCTTTAGCTGTCCTTTTCTTTTAGGGAATATAGTTTGGTAATTTCGGTGAATGCACACACTAACTTTGAAAACAACTACAAGTACATGTAACTGAATAATGGATTTGTAACTAGGTATCTCTTGTAACAACTTCTAGCGCTCGGTGAGCAATGATAAGAATCCGATCGTAATTATACAACAAAAAAACAACCAGCCATCAGATTAGCTTGCTTCTTCAACTCGATCAGCTGCCTTAACCGCTTGTTCATTTTCTTCAGTTCTCCTTTCACTTCCACCAGCTTCCGCATTGGGAGCATTAGGCATAATCGGAAGGTCCCTAATCGGAACGGCTCCTCTCTCCGCCGCATTCTCTACGAGCAAGTCCCCCCTCCCAAATTGCGCCCCCAATAGCGCCAATTGATTCCCTGCAACCGAAGCCTCCGAACGTACACATCGATCCACTCGAAATGCCCGCATTTCTTCAAGATCTGAAAACAACAACGTGAACCCTAAATCCCAAATTCGAGGGAATAACAAGAAAATCGAGAGAAAACGAGAGAAATTGGAGCGAGATCTAACCTTATCCCCTCTCTATATGGCAAGCTCTCGCATGCAACGAACTCACGTCCACGGTTGCCGTTCTCGTCCGTCTTACTGGATCGACCGCTTCGCAGGCTCCTGGCGTGGGCGGTCGGGGCATCTTGTCAAAGGAACGGGTCCATACTGCGGCCATGAAGAACGGGAGGTCGAAGAGAAACTAGACATCACCCGCGTGCCGGAGAAGGGCTGCCGGCCGGCGGAGAAGAAGAACAATGGGGCGCGGAGAAAGAAAGGGGAAGCAATGGCACGGGCACGGGCACGGGCTAGCTCGGGCTCCCATTTTGCAACGGTCACCTGGGTAAGCTCGTGGGTCCGGCGCGCTCACGTGGACAAGTTGTGGGTCCCACGATGATCCGGATAAGTGGAGACGTGTCCACTGCGGGGCACCAACAGCGGCCCCACTTGCCGGCACCAACCAACGTCAACTAAACGGGATTCCTTCCGTCCGAGCTCTTTCTGCGGGTTATAGACAAGAAGTTGGGGAAAACTGAGGAAAAACTAAGGAGCTGGGGAAAACTGAGTACAACTAAGGACCCGAGGGCACGAAAATAGAAATCCCTTCTTTTTATTCTTTTCTTTATTTATTTTCACTTTTTTTTTATTCTTTTCTTTATTTCTTTTCACTTTCTTTTATGTTTCTTTTCTTTTCCCACAAATCCTATACTATTTTATTTCCTTCTCTTTTCAAGATAATAACCAAGCAATATGAGTTTATGCATTACAAAAAATATGAGTTATATACATGCATGCATAAAATATTGACCAACACAATATTAATTAGTCATACATAAAATATTGGCCATGACAATATGAGTAGTTATGAATTACACAAAATATGAGTTATATACATGCATGCATAAAATATTGACCAACACAATATTAATTATAGTCATACATAAAATATTGGCCATGACAATATGAGTAGTTATGAATTACACAAAATATGAGTTATACATTGCAAATAAAGTTTTACATCATCGATTGAGAAGAGTGTTTCGCTTTCTTCTTGCTTTTCTTGCTCGTCGTTGAATAATTTAGCCCCGTGTCGTGACTTCTTCTTTTGAAGGGTCGACCCGACCTCGGTAGCGTGGTCCCGCTTCTTCTTGTGGTGTATGTTGTGTCTTCGTCCTCGGATTCTTCCATCATTGGGTCTCCGACTTGTCCTTCGAAGTCTTCCTCGTTGGCGACTCCATCCATTCCGACGATGGTCCTCTTGCCTCTCCTCACGATAACACGGCTAGGCCCGGATGGGTCGGTTATGAAGAAGCATTGGTGCACGTGTTCCGCCGGTACCCATGGCTCATTCTGCGCGGTGGCGTTCGTGGACTTTGATTTGTTGGCTTCGGGTAGAAACATGGTGGTGAAATACCGGTCTTCTTTTCTGACGCTCTTAGCCCATCTGATACGGAACATCGGCACTTTCTCTCCAGCGTAGCTAAGCTCCCAGATTTCCTCGATTCTTCCGTAGTATCTAGTCTTTACGTCACCCGTCCAGGAATCCATCGTTACCCCTGAGTTCTGGTAAACACTGTTCTTGTCTTTTTCTTCCGTGTAGAATGTGTACCCGTTGATATCGTACGCTTGGTAAGTCATGATGTTGGGCGCGGGGCCATGTGACAAGGCCAATACTAGTTTATCCTTGTCGAATCCATTGGTGGGGGATTAGCAACAATGTGGTCTTTGAACCAGCGCGCGAAAGAGGAGTTGTGCTCTCCGTATATTTCTGCTTCCGTCATCATCGGCTTGCCACTGTTCTCTATCATGGTTTTGTGCTCTTTCAACCAAGGATCGATCAAGTCAATGTGTTGTAGCGCTACTAAGTTGGCCCTGTCAAAGTCGGAACTCCGACCGGACATGTGCACGTGCAGCTTCCTTCCTTCCATTTTTGTGGCCTACTCCCTCGAACCTACGGAGGTACTTGTTTTGAGGCAAACCAACAGGGTCCTCGATGTCTAGATAATTCGTGCGTAAAGAGATGCACTCTTCGGTGAGCCAGCCTCGTACGATGCTTCCATCTCGGATGTGACCTGTTACGAACGTATCCTTTAATGACCCCATTCATTCTTTCAAACGGCATCATGTTGTGTAAGAATGCCGGCCCTAGATCGACGATATCATCCATTATATGGACCAACAGATGGACCATCACGTCAAAGAATGCAGGCGGGAAGTACATCTCCATCTCACATAGGATCACCACGATCTCTTCCTCGGAGCCTTGCGAGTTTCTTCACGCTTATCGACTTCCGAGTTATGACGTTGAAGAAGTTACGTAGCCCGATCAGCGTTGCACGGACATGGTCATCCATTATACCTCGGATTGCAACCGGAAGAATCTGCGTCATCATCACGTGACGGCTCATGAGACTTCATGCCGCTGAAGTTTTGTTTCTTGGGGTCCATGTATCCGCTTATTACCCCGGAGTAACCGAAGGGCACTCGACTCCTACAAGGCAATTGAAAAATTGATCGACCTCGGCCGGACTAAAAGTGAAGCAGGAGGGGGACAGTAATAGTCCGGCTGCTTAATCCTTTTGCGCTTCGACCGCCGTCCGCCTCCTCCTCCGAATGTCCCTCTTGGGCCGGCGGGATCTGAAGCTCTTCCCTGATGCCCAAAACTTTCAGGTCCTGTCTTGCTTTCGGCCCATCTTTGGTCCGGTCCGGCATGTTGAGAAGAGTGCCAAGCAAGCTCTCGCACACGTTCTTTGTAATATGCATGACATCAAGGCGATGAGGTGTATCGAGAATTTTCCAAGACGGCAAGTCCCAAAACACGGACCTCCTTTTCCATACACCAATGAGCGGCGTCGTTTCCTTTTTCTTCTTCTTCTCTCCAGGCTTTTGACGAATCTTTCCCGGCGCAGTGCTCCTTCCCACCTTGCAGTACTGTATCGCCCTCTTCGCCGCTCTTCTTACGTGGAGGTCCTCGGGGTTCATTTGTACCATCGAACGGATCTCCACGCTTTCTCCACGGGTCAGTTTTCGTAGCCACCTTCGATGCCCCATGTAAACTGTTTTCGAAGAGCCATCCTTACCAAGCTGCAAAAACATCGTCTCTTCCATGCACCCGACACATGCCTTGTGTCCATGGCACTCCCGGCACGAAATGTAACCGTATCCGAGGTAGTCCCGCACCGTCGTGATCAACGCGGCTCTCAAAGGGAAATATTCTTCCGCGACGGCGTCCCATGTATCTACCCCTTCCTCCGCCCACAACGTTTCAAGCTCCTCCTTTAATAGTTCGAGATACATGTTGATATCGTTTCTCGGCTGTGTCGGCCCTTGAATTAGCATACTCATCCGTATGTACTTCCTCTTCATGCACAGCCAGGGCGGGAGGTTGTAGATCCATACAAACACGGGCCATGTGCTATGTGTGCTGCTCTGGTTTCCGAACGGATTGAATCCGTCCATGCTCGCACCCAACCTGATGTTTCTGGGATCTGCCCCAAAACTTCCGAATTCATTGTCTAATGCTTTCCACTGGCATGCATCCGAAGGGTGCGTCAGCACTGGGTGCTCAATCCGCTCTTTATCATTCAACACTACCTCCTTTCTTTCTGCGTGCCAGCGCATGAGCTTTGCTTCCTTGCGGTCCGCGTAGAACCGTTGAAGCCGGGGGGCGAACGGGAAATACCACACAACTTTCCGAGGAGCTTTCTTCTTCCCTTTCTTGTACCGTTCAGCTTCACACACATGACATTTGGTCTTGTCCATGTGCTCCTTGCGATACATGATACAGTCGTTGATGCCGGCGTGATACTTTTCGTGGGGTAAGTCGAGAGGGCACGTGATTCTCTTGGCCTCGGCTAGACTACCAGGACACGTGTTCCCGGCAGGAAGGAGATCTTTCACGTATTCCAGGATGTCGTCGACGCTTGTGTCCGTCCATCCGTGTTTCGCCTTCATCTGCAGCACATCGAGAGCTACTCTCAAGCGAGACTCCCCAACCCGCGACCCGAGTTGTACAACGGAGTATTCGAGTCTATCTCGAGTTGCTCAAGCTTTGATTTCCGCTTGGCGCCTTTCGTCTTTTCGAGAAGCAGATCTTGAAGATGAGGGTCCCGCACGACTGAAGCTAGCGGCACCTCTTCGTCGTCGTCAAGGTTATTGTCGTCGTCAAGGTTATTGTCATCGTCAAGGTTATTGTTGTCGTCAAGGTTATCGTCATGTGCGACAAACTCTTCATCGTCATCGTATCATGATGCCCTCCTTCTTGCCGGCCATTTTTACCACCTGCCGCCGTCGCCCCATTGACCTCCGCGCCATCATCACTCATCCATTGAGTGTGTCCATGCATGAAACCATTAGTGAGCAGGTGCCCCCGCAACTTGCCCGAATACGGGTCAAACCATTTCCCTCGTTTGCATCTCCAGCACGGACACAATACCTCCGTGCGGTTATTTTCATACATGTCGATGATCGCGTGTTTCAGATATCTCATCACGATGCTTTCACTCATCTCGATAACCATTATCGCCTGCATGGTAAGATTACATAATTCATTAGAACCATGCATCCGTCGGTAGTTTTCACGGAAAATTTCGGCATGACCTTCCTACACGGTAGGACATAGGAGCGCCGTAAATGTGCCGAAACGGAAACTTGAAGAATCAACATTTCGGCGCAACGTTGGCAACTCATTTTCAACGCCAACACACACACAAGCACAAGCACAACATATATATATGCCACACACGAAGAGAGCTTTTCTTCAAATGTCCAACATACATCGATTTCATTCCTTAATTTGTTCATTAATCACCTATTTGTTTGATATATTCGTCGATAAGATCGAGACGACGCGCCGCGACAATGGCGTATGGAAGCCGACTTTCTAGATCTAGATCTAGATTGAGCGGTCAATGCGGGATAGTAGATCTAGATCTACATAGGGGGATGTGGGAGATGCATGTAGGAAGGGAAGATTTGCTCAAAATTTTTGATTTTGTTTGGTCAAATTGGTGAAATTGGGGATAGAAATGGGCAAAAATGAGCTGGGTTGGGAGAAGGCTCGGGTTTGTGTGGAGAAGTGGAGTGTAGTGAGTGTGTGAGTGAGTGGGCTGGTTGGTGGCTGAAATAACTGCCAGGTTATTGCCGGCGCACCTGGACCATGGTGCGCCGGCAACATATACCCCTTTCGGCTATATCACCCCCGGGCCAGGCCCAAGAATCATTGCCGGCGCACCGGCCCAGTGGTGCGCCGGCAATAGCAAATTTTCCACCGGCGCACCACTGGGCCGGTGCGCCGGCAATGATTCTTGGGCCTGGCCCGAATCGGCCGGGGCCATGCCAGGAAATAGCGCCGGCGAGCCTTTCCCCGAGGTGCGCCGACAGTACTCCTTCTTCGCCGGCGCGTCTGAAATGTGGTGCGCCGGCAATCCTTGCCACCGGCGCATGCACAAGGTGGTGCGTCGGCACAACTTGCCTCCACCTATAGGCTATTCCCTAGTAGTGATACTTAATGTTAAATTTTTTGTGAGCGGTAACGTGTGTTAATTTTGGATTTCACATATTAGAATTGAACGCCAAATGGTTGCGACTTGTGAGGGCTCCTTCATTTCTAAAATATAAGCATTTTTAGCAAGCGGGACAGAGGTAATATAAGTTTAGTGTGTGCAACTGAAATTTGAATTCATAGAATGATCATCATAGGTCATCGCTTTAGCTCGGCATAGCTCGGGCTAGACAGGGCTTCGGCTAGAACAGAAAATACCAATATCAGAAAACCCAGGCATGGCCCTACCATTGGGCCTAGATTTCAGGCCCAAGCCTGGCCTTGGAGTGAAAAATCGAATCCAACCTCGGACCACGCCTCCTTGTTAAATGGGTGCGCCTATATCCTGCACGCGTGCGTGCCAGATTAACGCACACACACAGCGCCTCCTCCGCCCAGAAAGAGTTATTTGCATTGCCTTTTCGATTAATTTTAACCTTTTGAGTAAGTTCTAGATTTGAAACTTTTCAGATTTTGAAAAAAAAAATCATATCTAAAAATGTTCGGATTACAAAAAAATGTTTAAATTTAAAAATTTACTCCGTACTTGAATTTGAAATTTGCTCGAATTTGAAATTTGCTCGAATTAGAAAATTGCTCCAATTCAAAAGTAGCTCGAATTTGGAAATTCACTAGAATTTGAAATTTCTTCCAGTTTAAAATTTATTTGAATTTGAAAAATAAGTTCAACCAAAAAAAGCAGAAAAGAGTAAAAACATAAAAATAAAATCAGAAAAAAATGAAAAACCGACAAAAAACCGACCAAACCAGGGAAGAACAGAAGAAAAAACGAACCAGATGGGTCACGGCCCGCTCTCTCCCCCACGCGTGCGGATGTTAATCCACGCCGATGCTAGGAAGGAAATAAGTTTTGTTTAATCGTCCACATGTGAAGACTCGGCCAAACATTCGAGCTCAACTGAGGTCCAGACCTGCCCCTATTAAGGGCTCATTTGATTTATAGGGTAGGAAAAGTATAGAAATAGGAACATCGTAGGATTAGAGATGTCATGCTTAGTTGAATCCTATGGGAAGAGAAGTTCTCTTTGATTGTACCAAATGAGTTTTTCCATGAGGTATGACCTAATATATTTTTCTCATAAGATTTGCACTAGAAGATTTCTATAGTATTAGTTTATATGGGATATGTTCCTATGAATAAAAAAAACTAGCATAGAAAAATTTCCATAGATCAAAATTCTACATTGTTCCAATGCAAATCCTATGAATCAAAAGAGCGCTAAACCGGGCCAAGCCTAAATAACTTGTTTTGAATTTTCATAGTATCTTTAACAAATAAACACAACAAAGTATGTCATCTTTTTCCATCATATCCATAACATTCTTTAAGTATAATTTTAAAAAATCTTAAATATACGAACATACTTCATGGATGGGATGCCGGAACCTTTTCAAAAAGAATATCCCATGTAGAGTCTCTTATATCCACCGAAACAAGTCATTTTTCAACAATATATCTACACATATGAATATTTAATGTGCATACATTAATATTCATGGACGATGAAACATATATCAAGAGACTTTGGTACTGCCATATAAAAAATAGCATTGTGGTATTGCCAGCTCGCAGAAGTATATGGATCATTTTGCCTCTTCTTTTGGCTCATTATATATCTCCAAGAACGATGCCTCAGAGCAGCCATTGCTGGCACTTGTTAATCCTCTTTGCTTCAAGGAGAAATTTTTGGTTACTGTTACCTCATCCGTTTCATCCAGCCAGGTGTAGACACGTTCGTATTTTGCCCTGTTCACGGAAGGTTCTTTCTTTCACATGCGGGGCTGCACTTCCTTTTCTCCCCTTTTTTTTCCTTTCTGAAATTCCTGTTTACCGGAAGACAGCGGGAGCTAGCTTCACAAGCTAACAGTGACCACATTGTTCTCACATTAGCTTGTGAAGTACTATGCACGGAGTAGAAGAAAGGGAGCGACGATGACTTACGCCGCTGCAGAATTTTCGCTACTGCAAATGTGACGGAGAGTCTTGACTTTACCCTGCCTGACGGAGACCACCATTTGACTAGTATGTGGACCACATCCCTAGTCAATACTATAATTTGACTTCTCTTGATTTTTTCCATTCGTCATGAATAATATTCAAAAAGCAGCATCAGGAAGAAACCAAGAAACAACCACAAACACAAAACAAAGCAGCATCTTGCATTGACTTGAATCATCCATAAATCCTGGTAGTCGCAGATTCACAGCTACCACAAGTACCCAGCAATGGAGAATGATGCTTACTGTTACTGCTTGCTAGCTCTTCTACCTCTCCTGTACCTTACTCGGTTCTACTACGCGGCTTCCTTTGGCTCCCGTAAAAATGGTCTTCGGCTCCCTCCAGGCCCGTGGCAGCTGCCTGTCATCGGTAGCCTCCACCATCTTATCGGTGGCCTACCACACCGCGCCTTGCAAGACCTATCGCGACGCCATGGCCCTCTCATGCTCCTCAGGTTCGGCGCGAACCCGGTCATCGTCGCCTCCACCGCCGAGGCTGCCAAGGAGATCATGAAGACGCACGACGCCACCTTCTGCACGAGGCCGCTGAGCTCATCCGTCAAGGCGCTGGGCAGGCGTGGCCTGGGGATCGTGTTCGCCCCGTACGGTAAGCACTGGCGGCAGATGCGCAAGATCTGTTTCCTGGAGCTTCTGAGCGCCAAGCGCATCAGTTCGTTCTGCGCCATCCGCCAGGAGGAGACGGACCGGTTCGTCCGGTCAATCTCCTCCGCGTCAGAGTTGTCAGGACAGCCGCTCGTCAATCTGAGCCATATGCTGGCCGCGTACGTGACGGGCACGACGGTACACACGATCATGGGTGGACAGTTCACAGAGCACGGCACCTTGCTCCGCCACGTCGAGGAGGCCGTGCGGCTGGTAAGCGGATTCACCTTGCCAGACATGTTCCCGTCATCAAGGCTGGCGCTCGTTCTGAGCGTCACGCGGCGCAGAGCCGAGGCGTTTCGAGAGGTTTTCTTAGCGTTCATGGGACGTGCCATAGATGAGCATATGCAGAGGATTGCTTCCTCTCAGGAAGCACACCACGAAGACATCATCGATGTGCTCTTGAGGGTGCAGGCAGAAGGCAACCTTCAGTTCCCCCTCACCATGAACAACATCAAAGCAGTGCTTTTTGTAAGTTCTTTGATTCTCCATGCTACTGCTAGCTGAAACTGAATATACACAGTTATGCTTAGCTTTTCTATCAAATCCATGGTTTCACCCACAGAAAGAAAAAATACAGGACCTTCTTGCAGGGGGGAGCGAGACAACAGCAACAACGTTACAGTGGGCCATGACAGAGCTGATGAGAAAGCCAGACGTGATGGCCAGGGCGCAAGACGAGGTCAGAGCAGCCTTCATGGGGGGAAAGAAGGTTACCGAAGAGGGTCTAGGCGAGCTGAGCTACTTGCAATGCATCATCAAGGAGACCTTGCGGCTGCACACTCCTGGGCCGTTACTGGTGCCAAGGGAGTGCCAGGAGCAATGCAGAATACTCGGCTATGATGTGCCCAAAGGCGCTACTGTTATTGTCAACGGTTGGGCTATCGCCAGGGACCCGGAATGCTGGGACGAGCCGGAGGCATTCGTGCCAGAGAGGTTCCTTGGAAGTGCTAGAGATTTCAAAGGCAACAACTTCGAGTTCATACCGTTCGGTGCCGGTCGACGGATTTGCCCCGGGATACAATTTGCACTGGCCACCATTCAGCTGGGTCTTGCTAACCTTCTATTCTATTTCGATTGGAGTCTCCCGGATGGCATTCTTCCGGGTGAACTGGACATGACAGAAACCATGGGAGTGACGGCTAGGAAGAAGGTTGATCTGTGCTTGCGTCCAACTCCCCACGTATATTTACCCTGCTGAAATGTCGTTTTTCATCTCTTTGGTTCTAATACAGAATAGTATGTTTTAGCTAGCACAATGGCCGACAAAAGCGGGTATCTTCTTATGGAGCATTGAAAAGTCATGTTTTCAAAAATAAAACCGAATTTAGTTATTGAGATGTGTGTATATGAGTGAAAATAAAATGTACACTGGAAGAAAAGAAACATGTATCAAAGATAAGACAAATATGTCTACAGCTTTCTCTATCTATTCACTCAATGTGGTCGACAAAGTTAGCTAGACGGGGCACTTGGACTTCGTCACGTACGTTTTCCACCTTCCAAGAGTTTCACCTCCAGAATATACAGAAGCAAGCACCCTTTGTTAGTCCTAAATAGTCCTTGTATCCAGAAGCTGGTGTGGATGGATTTCCTCGGCACCATGCAGAAGAAAGATTAGTTTGTCACATTGGCATACCTCATCGCCATTTCCTATTTACTACTATATCTTACTCCCATGCTATTTGTTGCTGAGTTACTTTATTTAGCTTAGACAGAATAAATATGCTTACCTCCTGCTCTTCAGCAATGATGGGCTTGGATAGAGGAAGCCTGATGTTTCTCTCGTGTCCTTTTTCCTCCAAGCATTCAGGTTGTGATGGCTGGTCGACAGTATACATGGGCTAACAGTTTACCTGACCCAACATACGAGAAACTAGACCGCGTGCTGATGGATACCACTTGGGAGGATAAATACCCGATGGTGTCAATGCGCGCTCTAGAACGTATTGAAAAACTATCGGACCATGCTCACATACTTTTAACTACCGGGTTAACAAGTCCGTTGTCTAAGAAACCATTTAAGTTTGAACTTGGATGGTTACAGCGGGAAGGTTTTCACGAGATGGTTAAAAATGTTTGGGAAAGACCAGTTTATGCCAACAATCCGGTTCTAAGGTGGAATAAAAAGATGCGAGCAGTTCGCAAACACCTTTCTGGATGGGCGAGTCATAAAGCTGGTATTCTTAAGAAGGAGAAGCTTCGCTTATCGACTACAATTTATGAGTTAGAAGCGCTTGCCGAAGCAAGACCGTTAACGAGCATTGAATTGGATTTAAAAAATCAATCCAATACTCAACTAGCTGGTCTTCTTTGGGAAGAGGAGTTGACATGGTACCAACTTTCAATAGCCCAATTCATTCTGGAAGGGGACTCAAATACGAGATATTTTCATGGGATTGCCAATGACCGTCACAGGAAAAAGCATATTCAATCCCTTGTACAAGATGAGGGTCTAATTGAAGGCCATGAACAACTCAAATCCTACATTACTAATTATTACAAAACCCTATTTGGTCCTCCAGAAGAGAGTTCCTTTTCTCTCGATGAGTCCCAAATAGCAGATATACCCCAGGTATCACAGGAGGAGAACGCTATTTTAACGGCCCCTTATTTGGAGGAGGAAGTTAAAACAGCGGTTTTCCAGATGGAACATAACAAAGCCCCGGGTCCAGATGGTTTCCCTGCTGAATTTTATCAGACTTTTTGGGATACCATTAAGGAGGATCTTCTAGACATGTTCACTGTTTTACATGCTGGACAGCTAGAATTATTTAGTCTAAATTTTGGTGAGGTTATCTTGTTGCCCAAAGTTAAGGAAGCGGAAAGGATACAACAATATAGACCCATATGTCTCCTAAATGTAAGTTTCAAGATTTTCACGAAAGTGACCACCATTAGACTGAATACAATGGCTGATCATGTGGTCAGGCCGTCACAAACCGCATTCATGCAAGGAAGTAATATCCTAGATGGGGTTGTGGTTTTACATGAGGCGGTTCATGAGATGCATACCAAAAAGTTGAATGGGGTAATCTTAAAACTTGATTTCAAGAAGGTTTATGATAAAGTTAATTGGTCTTTTCTTCATCAGACACTCAGGATGAAAGGTTTTTCGCCCGAGTAGAGAGTGTTGATCAATAATTTTGTGTATGGAGGAAGTGTTGCGATCTGTGTCAATGACGAGACGGAACGCTTCTTTCAGACACGAAAAGGCTTACGCCAAGGCGATCCTCTATCACCATTATTATTCAATATTGTGGCAGATATGCTCGCTATCTTGATCGAACGAGCTAAAACTGATGGCCAAATTGAGGGTGTGATCCCACATCTTGTTGATGGGCGTTTATCAATTCTTCAATACGCCGATGATACAATTTTATTTATGAAACATGACATCGAAAAGGCTCGAAATTTAAAGCTAATTTTGGCAGCTTTCGAGCATTTATCGGGTCTCAAAATAAACTTCCATAAAAGCAAATTGTTCTGCTTTGGCGAGGCATGGGACTCAGTTACCGAATATTCGGAACTATTCGGCTGTGGGCAAGGCCAGTTTCCCATCAACTATCTGGGCATCCCGATTTATTATCGGAGATTAACTATAGCTGAATGGAAACTAGTTGAGGAAAGACTTCAGAAGAGACTTAGTAGTTGGAAAAGTAAATTGCTATCCCTTGGAGGAAGACGGTACTCATTAATGCAGTACTCACTAACATGGTGCTGTATATGATATCCTTCTTCATCTTGCCAAAAGGTGTGTTACACAAGCTGATTATTATAGATCGAGATTTTTTGGCAAGGGGATAGTGAGAAGAAGAAATATCAACTGGTCAAGTGGTCTATCATATGTCAACCCAGAGATATGGGAGGGTTGGGGGTTCATGACCTTGAGGTCAAGAACTCGGCCTTGTTAGGTAAGTGGCTATATAAGCTTCTAACAGAACATGGCGTATGGCAGACCATAATTAAAAGAAAGTACGTTGGCGAGAAAGCGTTATCCCAGATCCATTGGAAACCGGGAGACTCGCATTTCTGGGCTGGCCTAATGGCAACGACGAATTTTTTTTCAAATGCGGTACTTTCAATATTAAGGATGGATCGCAGATACGATTCTGGGAGGATACCTGGCTAGGGAATAGGCCCCTCTCTGCACAATATCCAGCGTTATATAGCATTGTTCGTCGCAAAAGTGATACCATTGCATTAGTAATGGCAACCTCACCTCCGACAGTGACATTTAGACGGGATTTAATCGGTCCGAGACTTCTTGCATGGAATGCCTTACTTCTACGTTTGGAATCCATTTAGTTGTCGGATGGGAGGACGAATTTCGTTGGAACTTACAAGCCAATGGAAAATTCTATGCAAGTTCTTTGTACAATGCGATTATCCAACCTGAAATACCAGTTGATAAAAACAAGAAAATTTGGAAGATGAAAATACCGCAAAATATTAAGATTTTTGGCTAGTATTTGCGTCGAGGAGTAATATTAACCAAAGATAATCTTGTGAAACGTAATTGGCATGGGAGTACGCAGTGTGTTTTCTGTCACCACAACGAGACGATTAAACACTTGTTCTTCCAATGTCGCTTTGCCAGGACTATATGGCCATGCATCCAAGTAGTTTCTAGTCTGTATTCTCCGACTAGTGTGGCCAATATCTTTGGTAATTAGCTTCATGGTATCGATCACAGATTTAGAACGTTTATTAGGGTGGGGGCGCTCGCCATTTTATGGTCGCTATAGCTATGTAGAAATGACAAAGTTTTTAATGATAAGAATTGTTCTCTCTCTTGCAGTGTTGTGGGTATACTTCATGGGTGTACCATCGACAGTGCCTAGATCCGGCAAGCCCGGGTGGCCCACAGATGGTGATGAGGCATGTGGCCCATCGGGCGGCCCGATTCTTGTTGATCATGAAGGAAGAAGTCCAGCCCGAGATCGGCAGGCCGGATCCGTACCGACATAGAAGTAACCCGGATCCATGGAGGCCCATGAGGGACCCGGATCCAATACGACGTATATGGAAGGCGGATCCGTGACGTGCACGGCAAGATATTGTACCGAAGTTAGGCTATCTGTAATCCGGCTAGGACTCTCCATGTAAACCCTAGATCCGTGCGCCTTTATAAGCCGGATCCCGGGAGCCCTAGAGGCAGAAGGCCAACTCATTGTAACAACGCGAAAGCGCCCAGATAATTCCAAACAAGCAGCAGTAGGCCCTGTCATCGTGCAGGTGTTCCGAAGCTGGGTAACTCGCGTACCACCGTCCCGTGTGCACTCCGCCCTATGGCCCCTACTTCTTCTCCCCCTCGTGAGGATCCCACCTCCGAGGTACCGTCGATTAGGCAACGACAGTTGGCGCCCACCGTGGGGCCTGCGGCGTCTGGAGGCCGAACCGGGAGGGTTCCGCCATGGGAAGCTACGACGACACCATCGCTGTGGGGCGTGTCCTTTACGCCGGAAGTCTGCCAATCGTCCCTCCGGATGAGTGTTGGATTCCGGCTAAAACCGACCCCGTCAAGCTCTCCATCGTCCCAGTTGGCGGCATACACATCTTCATCGGGAAACCGTCGATTCCGACGGAAACCCACCGGTAAGTAACGCCGACGCGACCGCCGCCGAGGCTGGACGCGAGTCGCGAAGATCCGATCCGAGACGCAGGAACTTCCTAGCGAAGATTCCGCCTTAGATCCGAAAAAATCAAAACCCACCCAATCCGCCCTGAGCAGGAAGTAACGGTGGAAGACCAATGCAGATCCGCCTGGGTCTCCCAGGTGTTAGAGAAGCAAAGGTGTCACTTCGTACACTTCTTGGCCCATACCGCCGGAACCGCCCCTCATGAAGTCGGAGCTGGTCCCGAGCAGGTCGAGGCCCCGGAAATCAACGCTGCTCCGGATCAGCCAGAGGCTGTCGGAGAAAGCGAGACTCCGGCTGAAGAATCGATTTTGGGTAATCTGAGTCCAATCTCCGGAGACACCCAATCCATGAACACTGAAGAGTTCGATCGCAAGGTGAAGGAGCTCGGATACGGTGAAGAGTCTGAAGTTGATTCCATCCAGCCAAAGCAGGTACTTGCAACTGTAGCAGCGCTGGGAGAGAACGGATCAGAAGACGCAGGCACCCAATCCGACCCCCAGCCATCCCGCCACGGATCTCCGATGTCGCGGGAACGGCCCCGTAAGGATTCTTCCTCGGAGAGCCTCCTGTCGCCCGAAGAGATGGTCGCACAAGCGGGCATGGATGCGGTTTATCGCTCGGATATTCTTAACAAACCCATCACTCCTGAAGACGTAGAAGCTTTAGAAGCTAAAAGAGTGGAGCTGCTGGCCACAGCCAAAAAGTTTAAGGACACCGCAGCCGCCATGCTGGAGGAAAGGAAGCACGCCGCAGTTTTTGTGGAAGACTTCATCCAGCGTGAGCAGGAGGTGGACGCAGGACTGGCACAAGTCAAGGAACTCCGAAAGCATTGGGAAGACAAGGTCGTTGAAGCTCACAGGGAGGTCGAAAAGATCCGGCGTGAGATGATAGCTCCCCGCAAGATCACTTTCGCAACTCCAACAGAGCAACAGCCGCTTGCAACCCCAAAAGACAATATGACAAAAGCTGCAGAACTCCTGAAGAAACGAGACGAGGAGATCGACATCAACTACCTGCGCACGCTCGTTGCTTCAGCTGTTAAACAGCAAAGCAAGACAGACACTTCACGCAAGCTGGAATCTAACCCGGAGCATTGCGTCTCCACTGCGCAGAAGGACGCCCACGACAACCGCCATCGAGATGACGAATCGCGAACCGGATCCTCGGAACGCAGAAGGAAAACCAGGGAACATCCAAATCCGATCCCCGTACCATCAAAGACGCCACCGTCAGATCCGAGAAAGGGAAAGGACCCAATGTACTCTGGACGAGACAAGTACCGCAACCCCTCCCCTCCGCCTAATGGTTACCCGCGTCCCCCTCGCCGCCGTAGTCCAGCCGGAAACACCAGGCCTCAAGGGCATGGTGGAATTGTTATCCGCGACAACGTGCTGCCCTCCGGAAACCGGAACAGGGAGCGCACGCCGGAACCTCGCCGGAATCAGAACAACGATCGAGAGCCCGAGCCCAGGAGGAGTCGGAATGAGGAGCGCGACCCGGAACCTCGCCGGAGCCGGAGCGACCGGGGCAGCCGAGCGCCACGGCGAAGGCAGCCCACGGGAGCCGGAGCCGGCACGGGGGAGAATCCGGAGGCGGAAGCAAGAGGTCGGATCGGCCCCCTCGCAGGTCTCCCTCACCGCCACCTAGCGGCGGCGGCGGAGGTGGAGGTGGAGGCGGCGGCCGGAGATCTCGCTCTCGCTCACAGTCCCCCCGTCACGGTTCGCGCGACGCGCGGGAACGCCTCAACGAATACAGAACCGACTACATCGGACCGAAGTGCTTTGGCAGGATGATTCGAGAGGAACCAAAGCCAAGGAGCTCCCTCAAGCTACCCGGAAACCTGAAGCATTACGATGGCACCGAAAGGCCGGATACCTGGATTGAGGATTATTACAATACAGTAACCTTCGCCGGAGGAACCCCTAATATCGCCTGCCGCATGCTCCAGTTGTACCTTGTAGGCCCAGCCCGGATCTGGCTCAGTGACCTCGAGAAAAACTCCATCTTTTGCTGGTTTGACCTGAAGACCGCTTTCGAGAAACACTTCAGGGGCACCTACAAAAGACCTGCCACGGCAAGCGACTTACAAGCTTGTATCCCAGAAGAAGGGAGAATCTTCAAGAAACTTCCTCACACGATGGTTGGCATGCAGGAACGAGTGCGAAAACGTCGACCACACCACTGCCATGTACGCCTTCATCGGTGGACTGCAGAGAGGAGGATTGCTGAGGCATAAGCTTACATGTTTAGCTAACGCCAACAATCTGACTTTGGACGAAATGATCTCCATCGCCAGTGATCACACTGCCGCCGATGACGACGCAGGCGGTGATCTCGCAGCCACAGCGATTCCCCTGCACCAACAAAAGAAGAACCGTGATAACGGTAACAACAGCGGCCACAAACGCAAAAATCCTGATGACCAGAAGAGCGGCGGATCCGACATGGTCGCCATGGCGTTCCAACGCGGAGGTTCAGGAGGCGGAAGAGGACGCGGCCGCGGAGGCGGAGCCGGCAGGGGTCAGCAGCATGGCACTGAGGTCACCGCTGGCGGATCCCGCGCCCCGCAAACCTACGAGGAGTACGGAGACATGCCCTGCCCGGCCCACTTGGATCCGGCTACGGGAAGTCCACACACACCAACCGCAACTGCAAGTGGGTCAACGACCTAAAGAACGACCCGGAGGCGAGGATACAAGCGAGCCGGAAGCACCGCCCACGCGGCAAAGGAGGCAAGGGCAAGAACAAGGACAAGGAGGAGGACGGTTCCGAGGCGATGGACGAGGATGATAACTCGCCGGATCCCAAGGCCGGATCCGCGAGGTAAATCCAACCCCTTCGAGAAAAAGAGCGTGGGGGCTTACCACACTTTCCTCGGAACCCCCACGATCCGCGCTACAAAATCAGCTACCCGGATCCCGAACGCCACGGTTCCAGGCCGTGCCGCGATATGTCAGGTGGTCGGAAGTTCCGTGCACATTTGACAGGGAGGACCATCCCCCCATTGTGCCAAAAGAATACTACGCCTTGGTTGTGAGTCCCCGCATAGACGGGTATGACTTCTCCAAGTGCCTCATGGATGGCGGCGCCAGCTTGAACATCATGTACCTGGAGACTCTGGAGCGGATGAACCTCACCAAGGAACAGCTCAAACACAGCAACACTGAGTTTCACGGCGTGGTTCCGGGTAAGAAGGCGAATTCCCTCGGCAGCATCACACTCCCCGTGGCCTTCGGCGATGTTCATAATTTCCGCGAAGAGAAGATCACGTTTGAAGTTGTGCCCTTCAAGAGCTCCTACCACGTCATCTTCGGCAGGCCCACCTACCACAAGTTCCACGCAAGAGCATGCTATATCTACAACAAACTCAAGATGCCGGGTCCCAATGGCATGATTACCATAACCGGAGACTACAAAAAGGCTCACGAGTGCGAGTTGGGCGAAGCCGCCTTCGCAGAGTCTGTCATATCCGGAGAAGAGCTGAAAGGCTACAGAGCCGCGGTGGATCCGACTGAGATGCAAACCACCAAGAAGTAGATCTCCGAGCAGAAAAACTCCTTCAGGGCCGCGATTGAGACCAAGAAAGTCAGCTTCAAGGAAGATGACCCTAGCAAGCAAGTCTCGATCGGAGCCAACATGGACCCCAAATAGGAAAGCGCGCTCGTCGAGTTCCTCCACGCTAACATGGATATCTTCGCATGGAAACCTTCTGACATGTCCGGAGTACCTAGGGAACTCGCCGAGCACTACCTCAACATAAATCCGGGGGCTAAACCAGTGAAACAAGCTATGCGACGCTTTGGAGATAAGAAGCGCCGCGCCATAGGAATGGAACTAGCAAAGTTACTAGAAGCAGGTTTTGTAATAGAAGTTATCCACACCGATTGGGTCGCGAATCCCGTCCTTGTACCCAAAAAGAACAACTGAAATACTAAGAATGTGCATCGATTACTCGGCTTGAACAAACATTGCCCGAAGGATCCGTTCCCCCTGCCGCGCATTGACCAAGTCATTGATTCGACGGCGGGGCGGAACTTCGTGTTTTCTTGATGCGTATTCCGGGTACCATCGGATCCGGATGAAGGAATCCGACCAAAAGGCGACTTCATTCATAACCCCGTTTGGTACTTACTTGCTATGTTACTATGCCTTTTGGTTTGAAAAACGCAGGTGCCACCTACCAACGTACGATGCAGCGATGCCAGAAGGACCAAATTGGCCGGAACGTGCACGCCTACGTCGACGACATCGCGGTCATGACCCGGAAAGGATCCGACTTGATCAGCGACCTCACGAAACCTTTGAGAATCTCCGACGGTACAAGATGATGTTGAATCCGCTGAAGTGCGTCTTTGGCGTGCCAGCCGGAAAACTCCTTGGCTTCATAGTCTCTCACAGAGGCATTGAGGTTAACCCGGAAAAAATCAAGGCAATCCTGTGTATCAAACGGCCAACTTGTCTCAAAGACGTGCAACGACTAACTGGTTGTGTCGCAGCAATCAGTAGGTTTGTTAGCCGTCTTGGCGAGAAGGCGCTACCTCTGTACAAGTTGTTGAAGAAAACAGACAAATTTGTCTGGGACGACGCAGCTGATGCAGCTCTTCGAGGTTTGAAGGAGATACTCACCTCCCCACCTATCTTGGCAGCCCCAGCAGAGTCAGAGCCAATGCTCCTTTACCTGGCAGCTACCAACAAAGTCATCAGCCTCGTCATCGTGGTGGAGCGAAAGGAAGAAGGTCATGAATATGACGTCCAAAGACCAGTCTACTACATAAGCGAGGTGCTGACGGAGTCAAAGCAAAGATACCCTCACTTTCAGAAGCTGGCTTATGGAGTTTTCCTAGGCAGCCGGAAGCTGAGACACTACTTCCAAGAGCACCCAGTAACAGTGGTGAGCAAAGCTCCGCTGTCAACAATTCTCAACAACGCCGACGCAACAGGACGGACGGCTAAATGGGGCATTGAATTATCCGCCTTCGACATCGCCTACAAGCCAAGGACTGCGGTAAAATCCCAAGTCCTAGCAGATTTCGTTGCAGATTGGACAGAAGCTCCGGATGCAAGTCTAGAGCCGGAACCAGAAACATGGGTCATGCACTTCGACGGATCCAAGCAGCATCAAGGCTCAGGAGCCGGAGTCACCCTGAAGTCCCCAACCGGAGAAGAACTGCAGTATGTTCTGCAGATCCACTTCGAAGCCACAAATAACATGGCGGAATACGAGGCTCTACTACACGGACTGCGCATCGCTAAGGAAATAGGGATCAAGCACATCATTTGTTGCGGAGATTCCGACCTGGTGGCACAGCAAGTAGCCGGAACTTGGAACGCCAGAAACTCCGTCATGGCGGCCTACAGAGACGAAGTTGACGAGATCGCCAAGAGCTTCCTCGGATACGAAGTCAAGTACGTCAGAAGAGACGACAACACAGCGGCAGATATGCTATCCAAGCTCGGATCCGGCAGAAAGCCAATTCCGCCTGGAATCTTCCTGGAGCATCTCCGGATACCCTCGGTGAAGGGCGCTAACCCGGAAAACCCAGAAGTGGCAGTGTCTCCGGCCGGAGAGGTATTAGCTACCATTCCGGCTTGGACACAACCTTTCCTGGACTACCTCATCGATCAGAAGTTGCCGGAGGACGAGGTCCTCGCGCGCGGATCATCGGACGAGCACGATCCTACACAATTGTTGATGGACAGCTCTACAAACGAAGCGCAACGGGGTGTTTCTCAAATGCGTCTCCAATCAAGATGGCATTGAAATCCTCGAGAGAGATCCACGCGAGGGACTGCGAGCACCATGCCGCTCCCGAGGTCACTCGTTGCAAAAGCTTTTCGGCTAGGCTTTTATTGGCTAACGGCTAAAGAAGATGTCGACAAAATAGTCAAGACCTGCCGAGGTTGTCGGTACTACGCTACTCAACCAAACGCTCCAGCCCAAGAGCTGAAGACCATACCTATCACCCGGCCATTTGCGGTGCGGGGGCTTGATATGGTTGGTAAGTTAAAACGATCATCTCCCGGTGGTTGTGAATACCTCCTGGTCGTCGTTGATAAGTTCAGCAAGTGGATCGAGGCCAAGCCAGTGAGAAAAGCCGACGGTGCTACGGCACTAAAAGTTGTCATCAGCCTCGTAATGAGATTCGGCATCCCACACAGCATAATCACAGATAATGGCACAAACTTCGCTCAGGGAGAATTGAAGGATTATTGTGAGACAATGGGGATTCGATTGGACCTTGCATCTGTGGCTCACCCACAATCCAATGGTCAAGTCGAAAGAGCTAACGGTCTAATATTATCAGGAATCAAGCCACGCCTTGAAGAACCGGCTGCGACGAGCAGCTGGAGCTTGGGCCGACGAACTAGACGGCTGTCTTGTGGAGTTTGCGAACTACCCCTAACGAGTCAACGGGGTTTACCCCTTTCTTCCTGGTATACGGATCTGAAGCCGTGATTCCCTCCGACATCATCCATGATTCACCGCGAGTTTCCGCCTATAACGAAGAAACAGCTGACGAGGCCAGACAACTATCTGTGGACCTGATCGAAGAAGCTCGGAACCTAGCTGACCAGCGCTCCGCCATCTACCAGCAGAAGCTCCGACGCTATCACAGTCGTCGAGTTCGGAAACGCTCCTTCATGGCCGGAGACCTGGTCCTCCGCCTTCGACAGGTGAAAGACCATAAGCTGCAATCTCCATGGGAAGGACCCTTTGTCATCAGCAAAGTGCTTCATAACGGATCGTACTACCTTGTCGATTTCCGCGAGCTGAGGGATAGACCTGCTAACTGGCGCCGGAAACGCAAGCGTGAGGATCCGGATGACATCTACGACGAAACAGATCGCCCTTGGAATATCGCACAGCTACGTCCTTTCTACACTTAGCATATTTTTCCGAGTTACAAACTCTGTAATAGTTATACATGATCAATGAAATAAAAGCTTATGGTTCACTCTTTGAGTCTTTTACCTCCTTTACTTGTTCATTTCAGATCGTGTATGTTTTTTCCAACTAAAACCGCAGAGCTGGATGTTTTCCGCCTAGGCGTGTATAAAAGTTGTGATTTCTAAAACCGTCCTTTAGGACGTAAGCTTAAGTTTTCTGATTAAGTTGTTATCTGTTGCGAACTCGTGGATTCCTAGTAGCGATTTCCGGCACCTATGCCTGGGGGCTTGTTTCCGCGGTTATGGACGGATTGCCATTGGGCTTCGTCGCCGCTGGCGAGCATTTCCGGCTAAGGTTTTCCGGCTCGTGGAAGGTCAAGCGGGCAAGCCGGAAAATAACGAGATCAGCACTTGCTTTCCGATATAAAACGAAACATGCACATAATACTTAATGGATAGCAGGATAAGTGTTTCCGCCCCATGCATAATCGTTTCGTTCCTAGCTACTTAAGAATTTAAAGTCTTATTACAAACCCTCGCTGGGGCCAAAATGATGCATTGTTTTTCCCGCAGGAATAAAAGTTCTCACTCCCCCTTAGCCGGAGAAGTCTTGCCCTCTGGATCCTGTTCCTTGGCGCCTTCGGCTGGAGAAGACACATCTTCTTCACTTTCTTTTTCAGAAGCAGCAGCGCTAGTCTTGGGTTCCTCTTGGGGAGCCTCCTTGGAGCTGGTCCAGGTAAATTGGGTTCCGGATTCCGCAGGTCGCGCCTTGGCAGCAAGCTCCTTCTGAAGTTCCGCTTCTAAGGGCTCGTCCGCAGGAAGAACGACCTTGTCGTAGAATTCCTCGTGCCGGATCCTGCGCGCGATACGGGTGTCGTAGCCGCTCACTGCATCCAGGAGCGCGCTAACATCCGCATCCGGAGGAACGCCCGTGGTTACCTGATCAAGATCAAGATCCGCATGATGTGCTAGGCACATGGTCAAGGCCATTGCAGCTGCGCCTCGGGCTGACGACGCTTGCAGATCCGTCACCAGCTCCGGCAGAACATCCATTTTTCCAATAAGTTTCCGGACGTCGCAAGTACGACTCCTCTTGATGGATAAGTTATAACATATCTTGCGGGAGGCGGAGATGAGATCTTTGCAGTCATCGCCTGCAAGTTGAAGAAGGTCATCTCGTGGGAACAAATTCCGGCGCTCTTCAGAATACCCAAGCGGCTCTGCATAAAACAGTGAGGATATAAGCATACAGTTTCGAG
Source organism: Lolium rigidum (assembly GCF_022539505.1). NCBI lineage: Eukaryota > Viridiplantae > Streptophyta > Magnoliopsida > Poales > Poaceae > Lolium > Lolium rigidum. Next base: position 320,559,883 of record NC_061510.1, on the reverse strand, counting down.
CATAAAGTAAAACGTCGGAACAAATATCTGGGCAGGGTTCTAGTATCGGTACCCAAGATGTTCTCATTGAGCAAATCCCAGTGTTGTTCCGCGGTCTCCATATACTTCCGGAGTCCATTGAGCTCTTTTTGCTGAGATTTGATGGTCTCACTGTCAACATTTAGCTTCAATTTCAGCTCCCCCTTTTCCCTGGTATGCTCGGAGTTTTTCTCCGCCAGCTGCTTTTCGGCTTGCTCTCTCTTAAGTTCCGCCTCCTTTAGCTTCGTCTCCAAGTCTTGGTACGAGGAGCGCAGGTTCTCAAGTTCAGTCGAAGCTGTTGCCAGGGAGGAGGATGCGCCTAAAATAGCATAAGTTAATAGCAAGTTCAAAGTCGGAATTTGGTTTAACAACGAAGAAGGCGGAAACCAACCTTGGGCGTCTGCCAGTTGTTTAGCCAGCTCCGCATTCTCATCCTTTAGAGTCCGGATATTTTCCGCCTGACTCAGAGTAACGCGGCGCTGCAGGGCAATGTTCTTGTGTAGCTCGTAGTGCAGCGCCTGTTGTTCCTGTAAAATTTACACAGTGCAGGAGTAAAAATTCCGCCTGTAGCAGTGGTTTCTTTCAAAGCATCATTGCCGGAATCTTTCCGCCATAATGCTTGGGGGCTACTGGTCCAATTTGAAAACTTTCCCGGAAGTAATTTTTTCTTTAAGCATATAAGCGCTAACTATTATTTGAGTTTCCGCATACATGCTTGGGGGCTACTGGGGAGTACCTTTTGCTTACAGACGAGCTTGTCGAAGAACTGGCCGACATCCTTTTTAAAATCTTGGATCTCCGATGTCGCGGCATCAGGTTTCCCCCAGGCATTGTTCAGCATGGCGTTGAGCAGGTCTTGTTCAAGCTCCCATTTCTCCGCCTCGGACAGCTTGTTGAAAAACTTGGTAGCATACGCCTTGGGGGTGGAAGTGATGTCAGCCGGATCTCCAAAGTTCTTCGGAAAAACAACGATGTCGCCAGCGCCATCTCCGACCTTCTCAGAAGAAGTGACTTCAGCCCCTCCTTGGCCTTGTTCTCCTGCATCTTCTTGGGCAGGGCCTTTGGCCTTAGGATCTTCTCCACCTACCTTGTCGCTGCTGACCGGAATTATTTCCGGTGGAGTGTTTGTGGCGGGAGGGGGAGACGGGTCAGCCTGAGGTGGAGATGGCTGAGGAGTAGGGTGAGAGGCACTTGGCGGAGCCGGAGTAGCTGGACCGACTGCCGGAGATTTCTTCATGTATTTGGTAATGGGCTCCTGGCTGGCGGTCCGCGTGGCAGCGGGTTTCGGGTTCCTGCAAACAAGTGAAAGGGTTTAGACAAGAGATAATTTCGCTAAGTTAAAATCGCATCATGCTCGGAAACTTACGAGGCGCCGGGGATAATGGGGCGCGTGCCTTGGCCGGCCGTTGAGAGCATCCGTATACGTGCACGCTCCGCTTTCCTTGAGTCTAGCGGAGGTGGTTTTACCGTCTTCGGTTTCTTGGCGGAGGCCTCGCCACTAGCTCCGGCTTCAGAGCCGGAAGCCTTGGCGCGGGGACGCTTTGTAGGTCGAGGGGCCGCCTTGCGAGGTGCCTGTTCCTCTTCCTCCTCGTCGTCATCCGGAACCTCCTCCGCCGTGTCTTCGGTGACGGGGACGCGGACAATGGCGCGAAAGTCTTCCTCCGCCAAAGTATTGAGCTGGAGGGAAGATGAATAAAAGTTAAGTTAAACATCCAAAAGCTTGTGAAGTTTGAAACAGTGAAAAGGACGAAGCTTACCGGAGGACATTGGTCGTTTGTGTAAATGTCTTTGGTCAGTTCCGGGACCTGTTGGCCCCTCGGAATCTTCACCAACGTCTTGATCCTTCTCTTCAGAGAGTCGGCCGGAAGATCGTGGCGGGTAACCCGGAGAAGATCATCCGCCCCGGTATATGCGCACATCAGGCGCGCGTTGTAGCGTAAAGGCTGGATTCTCCGGGAAAACCAGCTAAGTGTGAGCTGGGCTCCGGTTAGCCCGTCGTGGACTAGCCAGGAGATTCTCCGCGCAGCCTTCTCCAGGATTGGGGTCTGGGCAAGCGAAGGGACGAAGCTCCAGCTTGCGAGTTCTTCCGGAGGTTCGTTGATGAACTGAGGCAGACCCTCATGGACTTTCGGAACTGAGGCATTCTTCTCATAGAACCATCCGGCGTTCCAGTACCGGACGGACTCGTGCGAGTCATGGGGAGGGTACATGCGGCTAGGGCGGAGCATGAACGTCATGCTTCCGCAGTTCACCATTGCTTTCTCTTTGGTTTCTTTCTTCACCCGGAAAAAGAACTGCCACAACTTGACGTCTGGCCGGATCCCAAGGTGTCCTTCACAGAGAGTCACGAAGTTGGACAAGAGAAGGTATGAATTCGGGCAGATGTTGTGGGGCTGGAGCCCGTAGGTTCTGAGGATGGAGAGAAAGAATTCCGAACAAGGGAGTGAAAGTCCGCGCTCCACCCAAGCCTTAGTCATGACAACTTCTCCGGTTTCTGGCTTGGGGACGACGGAATCACGTGTGAAACTCCAATGTGAGGAGATCATTCCTTCGTTCTGAAGCTCTCTAAGCTCCACGTCGGTAGTCTCGCAAGGCCACCATTGACCCCGTTCTCCTTCGCGGATCCGGGCCTTGGACGCCTTCTTGTTTTCCGTCTCCTGTACCTTTGCTGCCATCCGAGCTTGCCCTTCAAGTTCTTCTTGGAGCTCTTGGAGGGAAGGGATCCGGCCTGGAGCGGTGCTGGAAGATGCGGAAAAAGGTTGAGCTAGTCTTATGTCGGAAATATATGGTGGCAGGAATGATATGGGATCCGGGCATATGGGTTCTATTTGGTTGAGATCCGGGCTACTCGAAGAGCTACCAGTGCAAAGTGACGATTCGAGTGGCATGCTTCCGGCTGCACCCATGCAAAGTGTTTGAGTACCCGGATCACTAAACCTATTTTCTACACTAGGTTGTCTTCTACAAGGCCGGCGTACTTACCGCTAATGGTGCGGTGGCTCGACGGAGCTCCGGCGGAGATGAGGTCGCTGAACTTGAAGGAAATCGACTCGCGTAACCACGAATCGGCGGCGGAGCGAGTTTCTCGATCAAACGTGAGAATATTGGTGCGAGGGGAGCCTTGGTTCGGCGGCGCGCGAAGTTCACCGTGACGAAGCTCGCCGGAGTCTAGATCTGGCGGGCGGCGCGGCGCGAGGAGGAAGACGATGTGGTGAGAAGGGGTGAAAGAATGAATTTTTACCGGGCCGCGGGGTATTTATAGGCCGCGCTCGGAGATTCGGGATCCGGATCCAACGGTGGAAACTGAACGGTCACGCCGTTGGATGGTTGACACGTGTTTAGGTCAAATGCGGTAAAACGACGTGGAGGTGATTTGACTGCGCGCTCCCGAAAATTCCGGCTGAAGATTTGCGTCTGCGAAAATTTAGCGCGGGAAATGAGGAAGTTGTGCGCGGGGAATAAGGAACTTCCGTTGTTGAGTATGATCTGAAGATGAAGGATTTCCGAAGCCGTTTGAGTCTTTTAAGATTCCGGGTAATTTTGTGAAGATAAGTTGTCTCTCATTCGAGCGGGGAGTAACCCGGAAATGTTCTTTGGAACGTCGATGGATGAAGTCCCGCGGGATGGGAGCATTTTCCGGCTATAAGTTGGGAAAAAGAAGAAAATGCAAAGTTGGAGCTCTTCAAGTTTCTCCGCGTTACCAACGTTTGCCGGAGATCGCGTTGGACCAGCAAGGCGGAAACTGCAGGCGAAACTCGGAGAACTCTGGGGGCTACTGTTGTGGGTATACTTCATGGGTGTACCATCGACAGTGCCTAGATCCGGCAAGCCCGGGTGGCCCACAGATGGTGATGAGGCATGTGGCCCATCGGGCGGCCCGGTTGCTTGTTGATCATGAAGGAAGAAGTCCGGCCCGGGATCAGCAGGCCGGATCCGTACCGACATAGAAGTAACCCGGATCCATGGAGGCCCATGAGGGACCCGGATCCAATACGACGTATATGGAAGGCGGATCCGTGACGTGCACGGCAAGATATTGTACCGAAGTTAGGCTATCTGTAATCCGGCTAGGACTCTCCATGTAAACCCTAGATCCGTGCGCCTTTATAAGCCGGATCCCGGGAGCCCTAGAGGCAGAAGGCCAACTCATTGTAACAACGCGAAAGCGCCCAGATAATTCCAAACAAGCAGCAGTAGGCCCTGTCATCGTGCAGGTGTTCCGAAGCTGGGTAACTCGCGTACCACCGTCCTGTGTGCACTCCGCCCTATGGCCCCTACTTCTTCTCCCCCTCGTGAGGATCCCACCTCCGAGGTACCGTCGATTAGGCAACGACATGCAGGTTATCTACAGATGTACCGTTACTCTCCGTTCGTGGTCTGTGCTGCAAAAGATGGAGAATCGCGACCTCTTTACGGAGGTCTGTACACGGTTGGAGGATACGACGAGGGATACTTTTTCCCTACATGGGTGGCAGCATAATCTACGGACTGGGTCTCCGCCTTCACCTTAGGCGTCTTACAGTTTCTCTTGTTCAATATGTAATTCGCCTTTTTTATCACTACAGATTTTTGAGACTCTTGAACGAATGTGTGCATCTAACTATGCAGAGGTCGGGTGTAATTGCTTCCTTACGTAATAAAGCACCCATTATCTAAAAAATTCAGGTAGTACTGTCTTTAATTCACCAGTGCTCTGTCACATTTAGATGTATCTCCTCATGCTATCTACTCCCTCCGGACCGGTTTAACAGGCGCGCACGTAGTTCAAAAAATAACTTTGACCATTATTTTGGTCAATAAAATATAGAATATATATTACAAAATTTGTATCATTGGAAACCTTATTTAAATATGAATTTAGTGATATAAATTTTGTAGATATATAATTTATATTTCATTGACTAATTCAATGGTCAAACTTTACCTTAAATTGTGTACGCACCTATTAAACCGATCCGGAGGAAGTATTATTAAATTACATTAGCTTTGACAAATTAAATATGCTCTCCTGCTTTTCAGCACTGTTAAACTTTTTCCTAGCAACCTTCGTAACTTGGATAGAAGAAGGCAAGAAGCATAATGTTTTCCTGAATTCTTCTGGGCATGCGCGTGCCAAACCAAAGTTCCGGACGGCCGCACTACATGATAGCTCCCTGTGTCCAGCTATCAAACAAATGGTAGGCTATGTGATATCACGTGTTTTTTTTTTTTAAAAAGTTGTACGGAGTAACTTTTAAATTGTGCAGCGAAATTATAATCCGTTTTCACTTCTAAAATCCCCACGATGAGAGTTTCGAAACTAGACCACATTTTCATATGTTTTGACGAAATTTTTTAACGAGTAACTTTGATGTGCGACAGAGCAACTTTGTTTTGTAGCAAAACAATTTTGTTGTGCAGCAAAGCAACTTTTGTGTGCAACGAACATGTACACTTTTTGGTACACGAAGACACAACTTTGGTGCCCGACAACAATTTTGGTGTTCATCGGAGCAATTTCAATGTGTGACAAATCAACTTTGGGGCCTGACGGCACACTTTGGTGCCAACAGAGCAACTTTGGTGCCTGGGGACACAACTTTGGTGCCAACACAGCAACTTTGGTGTCCGATGACACAACTCTGGTGCCAACACAGCAACTATCATGCGCGACCGAGCAACTTTTGTTTTTTGGTGCATGACCACGCAATTTTGGTGTCCAACATAGCAACTTTGGTGCATGACGGTACAATTTTGCTGCCATACAGGGCAACTAATGGTGCCCTAAAGAGCAACGTTGGGTGTCAGAACAACTTTTTTGCTTGCCAGCGCAATTCTGGTGCCCAAAAGAGCAACTTCGGTGCCTAATATTGCAACTCTGGTGCCTAATAGCGCAACTTTGATGTCTGACGATGCAATTATGGTGCCCGTTAGAACAAATTTGGTGCTCACGATTTCGGAGAGCAGCTACCTGTGTCGAAGCGGCCAAAGAGGGAAGCCGTCGGTACCACTATTATGAAGCCACCGGACCAGACGAAGCAACTTTGAAACCCGACGGAGCAACTTTGATGCCCAGCAGAGCAACTTCGAAACCCGACAGAGCAAACTTTGCTGCCCAGCAGAGCAAATTCGGAACCCGACAGAGCAACTTTGCTGCTGGACAGAGCAATTTTGGTGCTTGCGACACATTCTTGGTGTCCAGCAGAATAACTTTGGTACCTTAGCGTGCAACTGTAGTATTGACAATGTCCAACTGGCAACTTTGATGTCTAACTACAATAATTTGGTGCATTGAAGTTGCCTACCCTTTTATTTGTCAAGTTGCCTACCACTGCAATCACGGTACCTAAAATTGCACCCAAAAAAATTACTATTATCGTGAACTTGCTCGTTGCTTTTGTGGTTGTTTTCTAAGTTATGTATCGTTTTTGTATTATTGCATGGCACTGTAGTATTGTTGTAAAGCTACCTATTGTTATTTGTGAGCACGCGAAGTTGCATTTGTAAAGATGTCAACTGTTGTTGCGAAGTTGTTTACCATTGTTTTAAAAAAATCGTCACCTACCAAAGTTGCTTAGTCGATCACCAAAGTTGCTTGTAGCGCACCAAAGTTGCTTCTTAATTTTTTTGTCGAAATATATGCAAGCGAGATCTAGTTTTGAATTTCTTGTCCCGACGACTCCAAATGTGAAAACAAATCATAATTTCGATACACTGTTTAAAAGTTATAGTTTTTTTGAAATAGATCTATAATATCTAGCTGGCCTATGCGTTGTATGTACGTCTAGGAAAGAAAAAGCGGTGGTAATTAACTGTGGAATCTTTCCATCTTTATTGGAGGGGATAAAAACTTTTCAAATATAGATGGTATGCTCGGCACTGCAAACGAGCACACGGCCGGCCGCCCACTAGACGCTAATTGACGTGGGCATTACCCTTCGGGTAACCAGTATTGCCCTATCTGATATTGACAAGTTGGAGGCCCATGAAGCTACCAGAAGGCGAGATGGGCCACTAGGCCGGTGCGTCAGAAGATTCCTTGGCGGACAAGATCAGGAGACGGACAAACAAGGAAAGATTAGATCTAATCTACTGTAAACCTAGTCGTCCTCGGGTAGGACCCTTGAGACCTGGCCTCCTATATAAAGGCCAGGAGAGGGCCTGCCGAGGGACACAATCAATCTTAGCTACAATAGCCAGCTAAAGCTTCGAACTAGGTTACCCTAGCAACTAGCATCTTGACGAGATCACAGCCGAACTATTCGGCACCCCATTGTAACCTGTTTTCATCATAATCAAAGAACAGACAGGCAGGACGTAAGGGTTTTACCTCATCGAGGGCCCCGAACCTGGGTAAATCGCTCTCCCCGCTTGTACGTGTACCGATGTCTCGTGTCGGCTCGCGAGGATTCCATCAACCCTAAGCCCCTATCGGAGGGCATTGCCGAGGAGCACCCTCGACAATTGGCGCCGTCTGTGGGAACCCTGTTGGCACAAGGCAGGGCATCGGCAGATCCGATCATGACATCGGCAGCCTCATCGGCAAACTTGCTGGCAATTTCGCCAGCAAGATCGCCAGTAACTTCATCAGCAACTTCATCGACACCATCGTCGCCCATCCCGGGAAGCCCGATTCGATTCGGCTCCTACGAGTTTACTCCGCACAGCGAGTCCTCCCGTTCAAACTTTTCGGATCTACAAGGGAACATGGAGATGACCTTCGGCAGCGTCCATTACAACGTCAACGCAGAAGGAATCCTTCAACTGCTGGAATCCCCCGCTTCCGGATCGACAAATTCGAACGCATCATCTTCAGTCGATCTGTCGGCTGGCCTAACGGGATCAACATGCTCTCCTACACCATCGGCTCCTCGCTCGACGTCCTCTATGTCAGTAGGGTCGGACGATTCTTCGTCTTCGAAGTTGACCTCGTATTATTGCCTGAACTGCGATACCAGGCATGGACTGGGATCTACCGACACGCCGTTCATCTGCAACGCTCAGTATTCATCGGGAGAAGACAGTATCGACAGCACCATCCTACGAACCAACCAAAGGGCGGCACGCCATCAGGTCTATGTCGCCAATAACACGAGGAACGCAAGGCGCAGAGGAGACGAGGACCATACCCCCCGCTCTAGCAGAAGGGCAAGTTTTGAGGACAGCGCCAGCAATCGCGATAGTGATTACACCATTGCGGATGAGGAGTCGGCGGCAGCACGGGCAGCAGTACTCAACAACACACCGCTCCCCGCAGGAACTTCGGTCGGAACCCTCAATGCTTACCGCTCCATACTAGAGAAAAACCGAGAACACTTGTCGAAAGAGCAAGTCTCCCTCGAGAGACGCTTAACTGCTGCGGATCGATCCAGCGAACGACGAAGGGGTTCACAGGGCAGTGCCTCCCGAAACATCCAGGGAGCAGGCAAGCACCGGTCGAGGATGTCCAGGCTTTCGGAAGATGACGCCAGAGAAATAACGTCAAATCTGACTAAATCTTTCATGACCACGGATACCGCGGGCATGCCACGGCCAAAATCCTTTGCAGCAGCAACGGCCAACCTCGCCGCTTACCTCATCAACCAGCGCCCCGAAGGATCTATGGCTCAGGCTCACCGAGGTGCCCTCGAGAGTCTCGCGATATTGGGAAACAACCTAGTCCCGCAAAAGGAAAAAACTATGGTCCAAGGCGAGTGGGTCAAAACATCATGCGAGAGACGCTCGGGACGAGATCACCCAGAGCAGGATCGACAAAGCAAGGCGTCGACGCGCCACCAGGAAAGACGACGATAGCGATTCTTCGAATGAAGACCAGGAGTACGACGGCGAGCTCAGGGGAGCCGACTGCCTGAGTTACAAGATACGCGAAGCAATGCCACCTAAAAAGTTTAAGCCTACCCCTACTGACGCTGCCAAGTACGACGGGCAGCAAGAACCAAGATCTTGGATAGATGATTACTTGTAGACAGTGATCTTGCACAAAGGAAACCAGATAGCGGCAATGCAATGCTTACAACTCTACTTGAAGGATTCAGCACGAGCCTGGCTACGGGGTCTGCCGAAAGGTTCTGTCAAATCATGGGATGACCTAGTAGACGCCTTCGTTGCCAACTTCCAAGCAACATATAAGAGGCCCGTCGGAATCGAAGAGCTACGGAACTGTCGGCAGAAGCAGAAGGAGTCGATGCGTTCTTACATTGGGAGATTCACAAAGCTCTTGAACGCTGCCGAAGACGTATCTGTCGACAGAGCAATCGACGCTTTCAGCGACGGCGTCCAGCGGGAAAGTTACATAGAAGAACTCGGGCGCAAGAAGCCAAAAACCATAACCAAGTTAATGGAAATTGCCAACAGCTGGGCCGATGGCGAAGATAACGTGCGAAGGCCACGGCAGCGCAGCGATGACGAAGACGATGATCAGCCGAAGCACGACTCGGGTAGCCAAAGGGATCGACACAAGAGGAGGAAAAACCGCAACTACGATGATAACAATCTGGTAGCAGCAGGGTATGCCGATCGGCAGGACGACCGAGACGACAGGCACGATGGTAACCGGAACAACTCTGGGAACCGTGGTAACTATAAACCACGACAGCAGAGGACTCCCGAACTACCTTACGCTGAACAGGTCAACGCCCCTTGTTACTGATACGTCTCCGACGTATCGATAATTTCTTATGTTCCATGCCATATTATTGATGATACCTACATGTTTTATGCACACTTTATGTCATATTCGTGCATTTTCTGGAACTAACCTATTAACAAGATGCCGAAGTGCCGGTTCTCGTTTTCGCTGTTTTTGGTTTCAGAAATCCTAGTAACGAAATATTCTCGGAATCGGACGAAATCAAGACCCAGTGTTCCTATTTTCACCGGAAGCATCCGGAACACCCGGGAAGGACCGAGAGGGGGCACCGGGCCCCTGGACCATAGGCCGGCACGGCCCGGGCCCCGGCCGCGCCGCCATATGGTGTGGCCACCCCTTCGACCCTCCTGCGCCGCCTCTTCGCCTATATAAAGCCCCTGGATCGAAAACCCTGGGACGAAAAACCACGATACGGAAAACCTTCCAGAGCCGCCGCCATCGCGAAGCCAAGATCTGGGGGACGGGAGTCTCCGTTCCGGCACCCTGCCGGAGCGGGGAAGTCCCCCGGAAGGCTTCTCCATCGACACCGCTGCCATCTCCACCGCCATCTTCATCACCGCTACTGCTCCCATGAGGAGGGAGTAGTTCTCCATCGAGGCTCGGGGCTGTACCGGTAGCTATGTGGTTCATCTCTCTCCTATGTGCTTCAATACAATAATCTCATGAGCTGCCTTACATGATTGAGATTCATATGATGATGCTTGTAATCTAGATGTCATTATGCTAGTCAAGTGAGTTTTACTTATGTGATCTCCGGAGACTCCTTGTCCCACGTGTGTAAAGGTGACGAGTGTGTGCACCGTGTGGGTCTCTTAGGCTATATTTCACAGAATACTTATTCACTTGTTGAATGGCATAGTGAGGTGCTTATTTATATCTCTTTATGATTGCAATGTGTTTGTATCACAATTTATCTATGTGCTACTCTAGCAATGTTATTAAAGTAGTTTTATTCCTCCCGCACGTGTGCAAAGGTGACAATGTGTGCACCGTGTTAGTACTTGGTTTATGCTATGATCATGATCTCTTGTAGATTGCGAAGTTAACTATTGCTATGATAATATTGATGTGATCTATTCCTCCTACATATGCATGAAGGTGACAAGTGTGCATGCTATGCTAGTACTTGGTTTAGTCTTTTGATCTATCTTACACTAAAGGTTACTAAAATATGAGCATTATTGTGGAGCTTGTTAACTCCGGCATTGAGGGTTCGTGTAATCTTACGCAATGTGTTCATCATCCAACAAGAGTGTAGAGTATGCATTTATCTGTTCTGTTATGTGATCAATGTTGAGAGTGTCCACTAGTGAAAGTCTAATCCCTAGGCCTTGTTCCTAAATACTGCTATTGCTTGCTTGTTTACTGTTTCTATTGCGTTACTACTGCTGCATTACTACTCGCTTGTTTACTCGTCCTGGGCAAAGCACTTTTCCGGTGTCGTTGCTACTACTTATTCATACCACCTGTATTTCACTATCTCTTCGCCGAACTAGTGCACCTATTAGGTGTGTTGGGGACACAAGAGACTTCTTGCTTTGTGGTTGCGAGGGTTGCATGAGAGGGATATCTTTGACCTCTTCCTCCCTGAGTTCGATAAACCTTGGGTATCCACTTAAGGGAAACTTGCTGCTGTTCTACAAACCTCTGCTCTTGGAGGCCCAACACTGTCTACAAGAATAGAAGCTCCCGTAGACATCAGTTACCTACATTCGTATGTCGATTCCAAAGACGGCAAAACGAAGTCGAGTCACCTGCTCAGGGACTGTCGACAGTTCCTTGACATGCACAAACTCATCCAGCAGTCAGGCCAACAACAGCTACCACCACCGCCACCACCTCCACCACAGCACCAAGTCCAAGCAGGCTCAACCCAACGAGGCATTCCCACCGCCACGTGGGCAGATGAGTATGATCCACAGGACAGGCGTTTCAAAAAGAGAGATGAAGAGGCTCACCCGAGAGATCAATTTGGCAGAAAGCATCATGGCAAACATCCCTGAGTACGTCGACTGGTCTTCTCAGAGCATTACGTTCAGCCGAACAGATCATCCGATGACCATACCAAAACCAGGACATGCCGCTCTGGTAGTCGAAGCACAAATTGGAGGGTTCAAGATGAGCAATGTGTTTATGGATGGCGGAAGCGGGCTAAACCTGATATTCGTCGATACAATGAGGAGTATGGGGATCACCATGAGGATGTTGGAAGAAATAGACACCTGCTTCCACGGGATCCTTCCAACCGCACCGGGATACTCTCTTGGCAAAACTTACCTGAATGTCATCTTCGGCAAAGCCGATAATTTCAGGAAGGAGAAAATCGAGTTTGAAGTGGTGAACTGGGAATCGCAGTATCACGCTATACTCGGAAGACCAGCTTATGCCAAGTTCATGGCCGTGCCGCATTATGCATACCTCAAGCTGAAAATGCTCGGGAACAATGGGACAAACCTCACGATCCATGGAAGTTTTTCACGCTCGGACAATTGCGATCGCGACTTTCAGAGGATTGCCGCAAAGTTTGGGCCACAGCAAGAAATCGTCGGCCCTCCGCCCAAGCTGTCCTTACAAGAGATCAAGGAAGAAAAAGATGACAGGGGAATCAAGAAGAAGCCAGCCGCTCTCGCCCTCAAAGCACCGGCAGTCGAGGCTTCGGCAGCAGAAGCTTCGACAGCAAAAGGCTCGGCAGTTGACGGCACGGGAGGTCTAGGAGATAGCAAGACAATGGCAACCACCGTTCAAACCCTTGATGAAACCAGCAACGCTGCTGCAAATACTAACGCGGTGAAGAAGCCAGAAGAAGAGAAGAATCCCTTCCTTGCCTAAGCAGCTTCCTAGCTTTTATTATGTTTTTTCTTTTTCCTTCATTATAAACAGGGCCTCCCCCTTCCGCCCTTTAGCACCATCCTTATTTTACTAATAAGAACTTAAAGCTTCGATTCTTGTTAAGCATTGCAGTACCTATAAACTTCTAAACCCCATCACTATGTAAACATAGTACAGGGCCGAAGATTGTGCTCCAAAAGCCTCTGCGAGTGCTAAAATGATGACATCTTTCCTCTCGCTTTAGATGCCTCTACGAGCGCCAAACAAAGCAAGAGTTTGGAAAAATTTACACACAACCCACGCTCGATATTTCACTTATGGAAATATCAAAGAGCAACGGGCCCATCGACAGAATTATTACACCCGAAAAATTCGGGAATAACTGTCGAACTTTACAAACTGTTGAAAGCAAAGTTGCGCATACAACAGGTTTAGCAAAACCTGCAACACGAGCTGATCACTCATAATGATTTGCTAACCAACTAATACTCATACATTCAACGGGCAATTAAGCTCCGCCCCTTTTAATATCTGCCAACGGCATGGTGAAAGTACACATTCGTGTACTAACCAGTTAAGAAGTTTTTCGGCACAAAAAACCCGAATACTCGGACGGATTAGCCGATACAATATACAAAATTAACTTTACACCTTTATATCACCCTTGCGGAGTTTCCTTTTCTTCAGGTACCTTTGACATCTCCTCCAGCCTGTCGACAATTACATGAGCAGGAGCCAAAACCTTCGGGTACAGCTCCTCAAAGTCACCAGTTGCGCTGGCAATAGACTGCAAGTGAACTGAAGGATAACAAGCAAGCACAAGGGCAAGCGTGCATTTGGCCCCCGCAAAGACTTGAGATCTTACTAGCTCCCGAACCTTCTTGGCACTTCCAAATTCAGACATCAAAGTCAAAAGGGTAGTGGGAACTGCATTCAGAGGGAACATTGTTTTCCAAACTACCCTCATGGCCCTGTAGCACTTGTCGAAGAACTGGTGGACCTGTTGCACCCGATCCTGGAATTTAACGACAGCCGAGGTCTTCGATTGGTCCCGCCAGAAAATTTCTTCGGATGAGGAAAGCTGAGTCAAAGCACGCACCCGCTCGTGTATCCGCTTGTTCTCTTCCGCAGGATTCAACGCTATGACTCCAAAAGAATCAGTCAAAGATCCAGACAAGAAGTTGCTAGCAAGCAGGCAAAAGGATCAAGAAACTTACAGTTTAAACTTTCGGTAGCCTTCTGCAGTTCGCCAAGAATGTACCGCTCCACGGCGGCTGCAGTCTCGCCTTTTTTATTGATAATGGTAGCTAAGGCATAAGTGCTGCGTAAATCCTTCTCCATCTGCGTCATTCGGTCTTTCATGCGCTGGATCCGATCGCTTTCGGGAAGCGCACCCGACGAGTCGTCTGCAAACGAAGGTACTGGGAAGACCTGCGGAAAGTACTGGTTATAAAGAAGTGACGGATATGGTACAACCGAACATCCAAAACAACTCCCATCGGGAGAAGTACAAGAAACTGATATCATAAGCAAGAGTGTGTCTACGACAATGACAGCACGAAGTTTATTACAAAGCATGAGTTTGGCGGCAGAGCAATTTTTTGCATCAAGCTCAAAGATACAAGTTTGTTACAAGAATCAAGGAAGCTGAGTTTGATTCGATGAACTAGGGCCAGCCGATGATTTCTTTGATGAAACCAATTCAAGGAGCTGACGGGCACAAGTAAGAACAGACGCCTTAAAGGTGCTCAAATCAATAGATTGCCCGTCCTGCCCTTTTGGAAGCCCTTTAGTCATTTCCTCGATATCACCCTTAAAGTCGTAACCCATCATAAGCTGGAAGGCAAGGACAGCACCAAAAGTGCGCGATGTACGCTTGAATACCTCGATGGCCTCCTTGGTGTTAACCGCGAAGGTATCGATCAGCTGTCCCAGGGTTTTTTCTTGATTGATCTTGGGGAAGATCATCGAGTCTATCTGTACCAGGACACTCTTCCCCTTTGCGAGAAGCTCTTGTGTAAGCTGGTGAGAAGCAAGAACCATCGACACAGCGTTCGACGGGGAGTTATTTGCAACCCTTTCTAGGGCATCGACAGGAATGTTCGCCGCCTCTCGCAATAGAAAGGAATGAAGAAATTTAGTCATTGACAAAAGTTTAAATCCTTAACAACGTCTTCCGACAAAGGTATGTTGAAGATTACCAAGCAAGGCCAAAGAAGATTGGCGAAGGATTTCATCCTTTTCGGTTGCTCGAGCCTCAGCCACCAGCCTAGATGCTTCCTCCTCCTTCAACTTCCCTTTCAGCCTGGCCAGCTCTTCCTTCAGAGAATCAATCTCTCGGCGAGCCGCGGCAGCTATCTTGACTGCGCCATCCAGTTTTGAGGAAGAAGATTCGACCTCCTTTTGTAGCCGAACTTTGTCAGCCTCTAGAGAAGTGAACCGGGAGGCGAAAATCTCCAGAGAAGAGATAACGCCACGCAGGTCCTTAAGTAAGAGAGAAACAAAAATAATTAAACAAGGCACGCTCCAAGGAATTTGTATTGAGATCAAAAGAGGACTTACAGAAAAAAGAGCCGCAGTAGCAGCTGTTGGAGAAATATCCTTTCCTTTGGAAAGGGAAGACGCGGTCGAAGCTTGAGCCGTGGGAGCGGCCTTAGGAGCCGGAGCTTCTGAAGCTACCACGACTGGCGAAACAGCATCGGACTTGGCCTTCTTAGGAGGAGGCTCAACAAAGCCCTCGTCACTGCGAAAGTAAACAGTCGGCTGTGATTAAAATAGGAGTATGACAGATAAAAAGGGCACAGTATAATCTTCGAGAGGGAACTACTTACATGTCGAAGAGATCATCTTCATCGGCGAAGCCGCCGGTTGATCTCTTCGCGGGAGAAGCCTTGGCCCCATCCGCAGCTGCATCAACAAAAGTATCACGATCAGCGTCGACGTTGCGCACTGATCCGTCTGCGGTACAGGTGTTATCGGCTGAGAGGGGAAGATCAGCACGGGCTACTTCAAGATTCATTGGACCATTATATTCATCCTCTAAACCTGTTTGATCCATGGTATGAAAATCTACGGGGATTGAGGAGCCTTTTCCCTCAGAAGTGTCATCCGGTGAGTCATGTGTATTTTCAGAAGGCACAAGGATCTGACAAAGAAGAATGACAAGTAAGAACAAAGATAATCATGTCGGCTAAGCAAGGAGCTGTAATAAAAAGATATGAAAAAGAAAGGGAAGTACCCCTAATGGCGGATGATCAACGTCTAGAGGAGCATAAGAAGAGATCAGCGGAATCGAATCTTCCTGGTTAAAGGAAGTGAGGCGACGAACTTCATCGAGCAACTCTTTTTCGATAGATCGGCAGCGATTGATCCTGGTCACATCCTTTGGGCCTGAGTACAACCACATCGGGTGAATTCTGGCCATGACTGGTTGGATTCGGCGCCTCAGGAAAACTGCTGCCACCTCCGTACTAGTCATAGTTTGGCCGTCAGCTTCTTTAATTTGAAGGAATTTGGCAAACAATTCTTCGGCTGAGACCCTTTCATCGGTTGAGAGGATGTTCATCCAGGAGTCTTTAGGTTTGGCTTTAGAAACGTCGGCATAGCAGGGGAGTCGACATTCGGGTGACAAGGAATCCCTAACGTAAAACCATTTCAACCTCCATCCTTGCACGGACTCTCTCATTGGGAAATTGAAGTAATTAACTTCTGAGCGAGCAACAAAACCTCCTCCTCCGGTGACAAAGTGCCCATTACTACTGCTGTATCTTTTTACATAGAAGATCTTCTTCCACAGCCCGAAGTGAGGCTCAATGCCCAAAAACGCCTCGCAAAGGGTGATGAACACAGCAACGTGAAGGATCAAATTGGGGGTAAGTTGCCACAATTGAATTGCATACGTCCGCAAGAGATGGAGGAGGAATCCATGAGCAGGGAGTGAAACGCCTCGATGAAGAAAAGATAAGAACATCACAGAAAATCCAGCAGGAGGATCAGGCCGAGAGATCGCACCTGGAAGGATTACATCTCCGGCATTGGAGGATATCAATCCTAGGCTTCGAGACCTGTTTTCATCACGCTTGGTGACGGTTGAAGCTACCCAATCCCCGGGTTTGGCCATCGAGCCCGACGAGCCGGCGGCGCCGGAGCCGGGGGAGGGGCGTTTGGAGCGTTCCCCTTCGGAAGGGAAGAAGAAGACTTGGCAGCGGCACCTTCGCCGGTGGAGCTAGCAACGGCGGTGGTATTCCTCTTCTTCACCATCGCGAGATCTGGAGAAGATTGGAACTGTGGCGGCGGCGCAACAATGGCGGAAGAAGGAAGAAGAGGAAGAATGAGGAGCTGCTGCGGGAACTGTGGAGAAAACTGGGAACTTTGAGGAAAAATTAAAGCAAGCACGTGGCGCTTAAGGAAGGGAGAGAACTAACGGCCCACTACACCCACGATTGCGCGAAAATCGAGGAGCCACCTCGATCGTTACACGGTCAAACCCTAAAACGTTGAATGAACAGGGCTAGGGCTAGCTTGTCATGATGGACCCGTCAAATCAGCCTCGCAGCAGCTTATACGTCATCAATGACGTCATGGTTCGAAAGCATTCGAAGGAAACATGAAAAGTTATCGGATGAAGGACTTGAGTCTAAGCACGGATTGCGAGCATCCGTACCTAGACTCGGGGGCTACTCCCATCGGGAGCGCTGACGCGCACCCGATAAATGAGGACTCGACAAAACGCTCGCATCCAGATACTCGGGGCCTGTTACTCACATCGGGAGTTCGTGATGCACACCCGATAGAAATTTTTTGCACTCCAGGATCATGCCCGGGGACTTGATTCTGTGTAGGGTAACGGTGTTTTGCCATCGGCACTAAACAACAGTTGGGCACGTTACTCATTATCCTTTGCGTAAAAAATATATCAGATGATTTATGAAGACCTCGGCAGAGGAAAGTATTCGAGTGGTACAACTTGAGTCTACGCACGGATTGCAAGCATCCGTACCTAGACTCGAGGGCTACTCCCATCGGGAGCGCTGACGCACACCCGATAAGAAGAAGATGAAGCACAATTAAGATGAGCAAGAACAGTGAAGGAGAAGAAAACATGCATCAGTCTCTACCCGAATTATTTTCGGCTAGACACTCGGGGGCTATTGACGTGGGCATTACCCTTCGGGTAACCAGTATTGCCCTATCTGATATTGACAAGTTGGAGGCCCATGAAGCTACCAGAAGGCGAGATGGGCCACTAGGCCGGTGCGTCGAAGATTCCTTGGCGGACAAGATCGAGGAGACGGACAAACAAGGAAAGATTAGATCTAATCTACTGTAAACCTAGTCGTCCTCGGGTAGGACCCTTGAGACCTGGCCTCCTATATAAAGGCCAGGAGAGGGCCTGCCGAGGGACACAATCAATCTTAGCTACAATAGCCAGCTAAAGCTTAGAACTAGGTTATCCTAGCAACTAGCATCTTGACGAGATCACAGCCGAACTATTCGGCACCCCATTGTAACCTATTTTCATCATAATCAAAGAACAGACAGGCAGGACGTAAGGGTTTTACCTCATCGAGGGCCCCGAACCTGGGTAAATCGCTCTCCCCGCTTGTCTGTGTACCGATGTCTCGTGTCAGCTCGCAGGATTCCATCAACCCTAAGCCCCTATCGGAGGGCATTGCCGAGGAGCACCCTCGACACTAATGTTTTTACCCAGTTGCTAAAAAGTGCTCGGAGGCTGGCTGGATCATCCGAGCCTCCGTTTTGTGACCGTCCGATGGTCTCGATCACGCTCGCGCCTCGCATCCGGTTCCGACACGTTTGCTCCCCACTCTCTGTCTCTCCCAAATTCGTTCCCATTCCTAGCACACACACCGCACGCGCACGTGTCCTCCCCCTCTTCCCCTCAAGCTGCCGCACCGCCGTCGTTGTTCCCGGCCGCCGCCAGCCGCGGTTGGCGCCCCGTGTGTGGCTGCGGCTCTATCGTCGCCTCCTTCTCCGAATCCCCAGAACGGCTCGCCGCTCCCTCGACGCACACGCAAGCCCTTGATGTGCCGCTGCCGCCACACACAGATCCAGCCGTCGCTGGCCGTCGCTGACGCCTCCATCCGCCGAAAAAGCTCGGCCACCGTCATCTCTGCGAGCTCCGCACAGCCGCCAAGCCATCCGCCTCCAACGCGTGTCCGCGCGGCAAACCCTAGCCGTACGGCTCGGCTGCCGGCGGTGCTTCCACGACCCCTCTCCGTCGACCTCATCCATGGCTCGGCGCTACGGTGGTATGGTGATGGTACTGTGGTGTGGTGATGCTGTTTCTTCCTAGGCTCGTCGTGGCCTGGCTCAGTTAGCCTCCTCCTCTGCTTCGTCTACTTCGGTCAGGTAGTTCCTCAGCTCTCCCTTCTGATGATACTGATACTGGTGACATGTGCATTTGGGTGCTTGTGGTGGATTGGTACTAGTTGCATGGTTTATCTGCTGGTAGTCTGGTATATGTACCCTAGGTCATAGTATTGTGCGTCCGTTACATTTGTCCCCTTTTTCCCCCAATTACCGGTGCTAAGAGACTTTCTAAATGACAACTCACGGTTGAATTGGTGATTCACATCCCCAAAACTATTGCAGGTGTATATAGGTGTCTATCTACACCTATATATGACAACTCAACCGGATGCTGATGAGCAGCTGATCGTCAGGAACAACAGCAGCTTCAGCAACTCGTGGCATCGGTCCGTGCAGAGGAGACAACGACGGAGAGAGCAACGGCTCTCCGTGATGGTGACGACGGCCACAATGGTCACGATGACGAGAGGGCGAACGTATCTGGAGCACCATAGGTCAGACCATCACCAAAAGGATTGAAGTTTGATACACTGAAGCAAACTAGGTAATAGTCCTATGAATAAAAGTGATAACACACTTGCATGTTTTGTTGTCTGATGTATGGGTTAGAGAAAGGGTGCAGGTTTTGAATGAAAGAAAGGGAGCAACACATATAAGTTGGCCAGTGGTTTAATTTAGTTGCCATTGTCATCATGCTTAAGCTGATTTCTTCCGGTATACTTAAGGAGGGCCGATTCATATGTTAGAGGGCCCAGGGGCAAGACAGTAGCAAGTGGCCCTTGGTCATACACATATAATTTGTATTTCTGTTAAAATACTTAATATATTATATTGCAAAATAAAAATATACATTGAGTACTACCTAAGATTGATCATCTCTACTCTAAAGGTGGTAATACAAAGTAGTTTTTTTTTAGCCTCCATTAATACCTGGCTGCAACCTTGGGAAGGTACGAGGTCGTTGTTCCTGAAATTTAGAGAGGAGACGAATCGTAGCGCTCAATTGATGTCTAGTGATTTCTACCTGCATATTGGAATGGGCTTGCGTTTGCATTCTAGGCTCGTTAACCATTTCTCAAGACTTGTATCAGTACAGACCAACTAGCTAGGTTGGGGCCCCTGACTGTCGGGGGCCCCGGGGCGGGCGTCCCGTTGCCCCGTCCTATGGGCCGGCCATGTACTTAAGTTGTGTGGATGTCTATAGTCTATCTAGGTTTTCTTTTTGAGCAACGTGCGTAAGTTGGCCACTTGTTTAATTAAGTTGTATTTGTCAATATGCTTAAGTTGGGTACTTAAATTAATTAAATTGGTTCCACCAACATGTTTAAGTTGTGTTTTATAGTCTAGATAGTTTTTCGTTTTTTTTGTTTTGAAAAAACATGCATAAGTTGGCTACTTTGCGTTAATTAAGTTGTATTATCAACATGGCTAAGTTGGCTACAGAAATGAAGCAAGTTGGTTCTACCAACATGCTTAAGTTGTATTTTACAGTTTAGTTGGATTTCCTTTTTTTTTGGAGCAACATGCACATGTTGGCTACTTTGGGTTAATTAAGTTGTATTCTCAGTATGCCTAAGTTGGGTACTAAAATGAATTAAGTTGGTTCCACCAAATGTTTAAGTTATGTTTTCCAGTCTAGTTAGTTTTCTGTTTCTTTTTTGGAGCAACATGCATAACTTGGCTACCTATGGGTTAATTAAGTTGTATTGTCAACATGACTAAGTTGGCTACAGAAATGAAGCAAGTTGGTTCTACCAACATTCTTAAGTTGTGTTTTATAGTCTAGATGGGGTTCCTTTTCTTTTTTTGGAGCAACATGCACAAGTTGGCTATTTTCGGTTAATTAAGTTGTATGCTTAATATGCCTAAGTTGAGTACTGGCATGAATTAAGTTTCTTTCCCAACTTGGGTTTAGTATAACTTTCTTAAAAGTTGCTTAAGAATATTTTTACCAAGTTACTCAATTAACAAGCCTAAATTGTATGATAATGGTTGCTAAACTTGGTATTATCATCTGGAACCATATGTGAAATAAGTCGGTTCATCATTGTGATTAAGTTGTCTACTATAAGTACCTAAGTTGTCTGCTAGAAGTAATTAAGTTGCAGACTAATTTTTCCAGTACATTTGACCCTTTTTGAGATTTTTATGCCATGTATTATGCATAAGTTATCCACTATTTTTCAGTTTAAAATAAGTTGGTTCATCACTGTGATTAAGTTGTCTACTGGAAGAACCTAAGGTGTCTACTATAAATAATTAAGTTGCATACTGATAATTAGTAAGTTTGCCTTTTTTGAGATTTTTATGCCATGAATTATACATAAGTTGGCCATTATTTTTACTGTTAAAAATAAGTTGGTTCATCATTGTGACTAAGTTGTGTACTAGAAGTACCTAAGGTGTCTACTAGGAGTAATTAAGGGTGTGTTTGATTCTACGCGAACGATGGACTTCCCAAAATATTGGCATGCCCATGAACTTCCAGTGTTGTTTGGATGGGCCCCAAATAATTGGCAAGCCCAAGGCAGCCCCTGATATCAATGCATTTTTCTTGCCAATGTGTTGGCGAGCGGAGAGCGGACGAATCGTTCGCGAGAGGATCCAAACACACCCTTGCATATCAGAATGAATTAAGGTTGGACCTTGGTGTTTTGTGTAATGTTTGCCTTTTTGAGATCTTTCTTATGCCACCAACGATGCATAAGTTGGCCATTATTTTTCTGTTTTAAATAAGTTGTTTCATCATTGTGATTAAGTTGTCTACTAGAAGCACCTAAGTTTGTCTACAATATAGCTTGAGTGCAAAATATCGGCTCCACATCGCTCATATCGACATCTTCCGTAGGGGAAACATTAAGATCTAGTCCTGACATATGTGGAGTGTGAAATCTGAGTTTGGTTATTCATTTTGATAATTCATGCTCATGCAACATACAAATAAACGATAACCAACTTTATATTCATTTCCCTTGTATAGTTGCAAAATGTATCTGTTCCTAAGGATTGGAAGGCAGCCAGGTTGGACCCGAGATGGTGCAATGCTATGATGGAAGAGTTAGAGGCCTTGAAGAAAAATAAAACATGGGAGTTGACAGATCTCCCTAAAGGAAAGAATCCAGTGAGGGTCTGTAAGTGGATCTATTACGTCAAAACAAAATGCGAAGGAAAAGTGGAGAGATATAAGGCAAGACTTGTGGCAAGAGGATATAGTCGGACTTATGGCATTGACTATGATGAGACATTTGCACCAGTGGCAAAAATGAGCACTCGTCGAATTTTGATCTCTTGTGCGAGCAAATTTAGGATGGCCCTTGCATCAACTTGATGTCAAAAATGCATTTCTGCATGGTGATCTTCAAGAGGAGGTGTATATGGAGATGCCACCAGGGTTTGTCAGACCTGAAACTAAAGGGAAGGTATGTAGACTGAAGAAATCTCTATATGGTCTCAAACAATCTCCACGGGCCTGGTTTGACAGGTTCAGACAAGTGGTGTGTGGCATGGGATATGGTCAATGCAATGGAGACCATACCTTATTTTATAGACATTCGGAGCAGAAAATCACTATCCTTGCTGTGTATGTTGATGATATTATCATCACGGGAGATGATGTTGTGGAAATCGCAAAACTGAAAGGATGCTTGAGTCAGGCCTTTGAGGTGAAAGATTTGGGAAAACTTAGATACTTCCTTGGAATAGAAGTTGCAAGATCGTCAAAAGGGATATCACTATCTCAAAGAAAGTATACATTGGATCTCTTAGATGATATGGGCATGTTGGGGTGCCGAGTGGCTTCAACACCTATTGACCAGAACACTAAAATCACAGCAGAGTACTGGGAACCCATAAACAAGGAGAAATATCAAAGACTTGTTGGAAGACTAATATACTTATGCCACACGAGACCAGATATATCATTTGCAGTGAGTGTAGTGAGTCGCTATATGCATGATCCGAGGGATGGACACTTGGAAGCAGCTCAAAGAATCTTGAGATACTTGAAGGGCACTCCGGGAAAAGGAGTGTTGTTTAAAAGTAATGGGCACCTAAATGTAGATGGATATTGTGATGCAGATTGGGCTAGCTGCTTAGATGATCGAAGATCCACCTCAGGGTATTGTGTTTTTGTTGGAGGAAATTTGGTGTCATGGAGAAGTAAGAAACAATCTGTTGTCTCGAAATCAACGACCGAAGCTGAGTACGAGCTATGTCACGGGGCACGGGTGAAATGTTGTGGGTACGAAACCTTCTAAGAGAGCTGAAAATTTTAAGGCAAGGAAGCTTGAAAGTGTGGTGTGATAATATGTCTGCTATAAACATAGCAAATAACCACTGTCCAAGCATGAGCGAACTAAACATGTGGAGATAGACAGATTCTTTATTAAAGAAAAGATTGATGCAGGGATTATCTCATTGGCTTATGTGAGATCGGGACAACGAGTGCAGATCTGTTTAACAAAGGGACCGGGCTCAAAGGAGTGTAATCTAGCTCTGTGCCAAGATGGGGATGATTGACATTTATCACCCATCTTGAGGGGGAGTGTTGGACAACTGTTGGTGTGTCTGTTGGGCTGTTTTCTTGTTCTCTGTTCTGGCCCATTTGGCCCAGCCTAGTCCTGACCTATATAAGGTGCTTCTATCTCTGTAACCCTAAGACGAGAGAGTTCCTCCCTGCAGCCTCCTTCTACCTCAGGTTAGGCCCTCACCTCTGTCCACAGAAACCTGGAAGTATGGACGAGGAAGAAAGCTTTGTTATATGTAGTATAGTGGGTTGCTGGTTCACGCGCAGACCAGCTAGAAATTCCCTTTGATTCCCACGGGCTGTCCCGACTTTCCTTTTTACGGACGTGAGGAAACTGGTCGGGGGTTTCTTTCTGTTTTGGGGGTGAGGGCCGGTTTCAACTAACGAGCCCCCGGAGGCTGCCTAGTCGGGTCCATGTTTTTATATCCTGATTCCAGCACAGCCTCTGTTCTTGCAAGCAGCTAGGTAGCATATATCGGCTTTGGTTAAGTTAGCTAGTTAATTAGATGTCCTTGACCTTATTATTAAAAATACCATATTTCACAAGACTTGGTGCAGTACTTGGGGGGGTAGAGGCGAACCCGTTTACGCGATTTATGCCCGTTTTAGAGGCGAACCCGTTTATGTGAAGATTCATAGTAGATCCTAGAGGGGATTCGGATATGTCTGTGAAACTGATCTAACACAATTCAGCAAAACTGAGCTTAACTCAGCCAAATGATTGCTCATCCAAAACTCTGAACTGTCTGTTTGAACCTAACACATGAGTTAACTGCAAATTTATTTTCAAGAAACTAGATGAAGACACATACTATGGGTCTTTTCTAGAGGATAAAAGAAGAAGAAAAAAGTGTAGGTTCTGGTGTTAGTGTGATCTAGCAGCTAGTTCTTTGTAGTTCAGTTTTACCATTTGTAGAAGAGGGCATGCCGATCTGTACAGGTAGTGTTTGTTTCAACCTCGTGCTCTCAACGACGGGGCATGACAGCCGAGGAGCGGTGAGGTGTTTCTTTCTTGATTTTGTGATGAACTGGGAAGATGAAAGCTATACCGTGGACTCAATGAGCCATGGCATTTGTGTGTGTTACTTCAAATTAGTCATCAGCATTCTGGTTTATAAATATATGACATGTGAGTGCCTTTGATTTCATCGATGAACCTTTTCATGTATTATCCATCGCTTAGAATTTTGCCTTACAAGTGATGCTAAGCAAAGAAAGGAGTACAAATGGTGTACTACCAAACTGACAGGGAAAAGAAATCGATGGGTAACGTATACATTTCAGAGCAACCTCTTTGCATGTTCTATTAATGAAGTCATAACTGAAAATTATATTCTCGTCTATTGGCATCTTGACTTTGTTGTACTTAAATACATAAATCTAAAGCTCTCCATAAGTTTCTCCATATGATCTCACATAGAGGCGGAATACCAACATTGCGCTACTCCTCACCGTCTCTTCGTTGGTTCCTTCGTCAGGTTAAAAGGATCTTGATTTCTGGAATTTTCTTGTTTTTTCCTCTGTTCAAATTCATCCTTTTAGTTCTAATAAAAGAAAAAAGAAACTTTGTTTTCTATTGAAAAAAAGCTTACCATGACATTGCAGGATGATACTTCAATGAGTAATTTTGGAGCAACCTATTTCAGTATTTTATCCAGATGCCATTTCCAAATATTCATTAAAATGTCAAATTCATTCCAAGAATATAGATATTTCCATCCCATCTCAACACCAAACTTGCAGTTGGGATCCTGCGTCAAACTCCGCACAACATGTGTCTCCTACGAAATTTTCAGAATATGTTTTGTTTTATTCTGAAGCCGTTTTCTCCCTAAGTTGTTAGATTCCATATCAGGATTAATAAGTATAGAGTTTGCATTCAATTAGCAGGGAAACTATCTTCCTCTTAAGCTTGTGATGTCTATTCCAGAAGTGCTAACTCATGTATATGTACCTGCTTTTTCTAACCCCATGTTGTCAATTTCAATTCATCAGGTATCTAATGTGTCCATGCCACTGAATGGGTTGCCATCCTTCTCAGAATCATCGGAGAGACCAGAGGCAGCAGCCATGGCAGTCCCAGACATGTTCCTCTCATCCCCCGTGATCGACGAGCCCTGCCCCGGTGCCCCGAGCGCCAACAGCAGCGCTATCACGGATGCCGGAGAGCAGCAGCGGCAGCAGTCGCGGAAGGCCGGGTGGTGCTGGTCGAGGTCAAGAGCCATCAGGTTTGTTTCTAACTGCCTTCTCTTTCAAGTTTTAGTCATCTGATCCATTTACACCACACCAGCTATTGTGGTCATCATAATTGAACATTGGAGCATTGACCAAGTGCACAAACTGTTCTATGGAAATACAGGCTACACACGCGACGAACATCTGACAGTGATCGGCAGCACCAGTCTGCCGGTGTGTGGCCAGAGCTGAGCAGTACAGCACGCCGCAATCCGGCTCGCCCCAGGACCCCTGCAGCTCACCATGTCGAGCCAGGCGGGGTCGCCAACGGTACTACCATGTTTGCTTCTCGCTGGCTACGAGAAATTGAAAAAACATGCAATTGTAAAGTACACGGGTTGTGCATGTGTGTGATGATGAACTGTTCGAATTTACTGTGTTTATAGAAAAGTAGAAGTGTAATTTTTTAAGCTGATGAATTAGTGTTTAGTGGAAAAGCACAATTGTAATTCATGCATGCTAGTGTGCAATTGTCTACCTTTTCCTGTAAAACCAGTACAAGCGTAGCTTCAGCAGGGATTAACCGAACAGCTGAAAAGTAGTACTGTTTCGCGGAAGAGATTAGTGGGGGTATGGGTGGACCGTGGGGTTCACCCAGATACCCCCCCCCCTAACCGAACGAGGCCTAAAAAAAATTTGTTGCCTATTTTTGAAAATGCTCAACGAGTTGTTGAATCTTTCATTTGGGGAACACGTCACATTGTTGGATCGTTCGTCGCCTCTTTTATTCGATAAAGTACTACTTCACACTTTCAAGAAAATCTTCAGATTTTTTTTTGAATTGTTTGTTATCTGTTTCGTCAGATAAAAATATTACAGGTACTTTGAAAAACTACCGCACAATATGTCGCCTCTTTCCTTTGCGCAAACCAACACCTATTTGGATTCGCTTGAGAAGAGCACATTCTTGAGATGCTAAGGGCTGGCCAAGCAATCCAGATCTGGGTAAACTACATAAAATTGAGGATTTCCTTCGAAACGAAAGAGAAAAGGCAGTCGGTCCCGGTCAATGGGTAGAAAAGCCCGCTCTATAATCTTAAGTAGTCTTCGACTAGACCACTGTGCCTAAACGCCTTTCGAGGGTTACTCGTGGCTTAGCTTCCCCCTCCCCTTAGTTAAACTAAGGGTAAAGTGGCAGAGGTATGACCTCAGGAAGAAAGAAAGATCGGGCGGGGAAAACGGGGTTCGAACCCGCGACTTCTGGCGTGACAGACCAGCACTCTAATCAAGTGAG
Source organism: Lolium rigidum (assembly GCF_022539505.1). Taxonomy (NCBI): domain Eukaryota; kingdom Viridiplantae; phylum Streptophyta; class Magnoliopsida; order Poales; family Poaceae; genus Lolium; species Lolium rigidum. The sequence goes on along the minus strand of NC_061510.1, from coordinate 320,533,084 downwards.
CTATATCCCCCTTTCGTAACTACTGTCGATTCAACAGCCAATGGGGCCGTAGCCTATCCGTGGTCGGGAAGGCAGGCGAAAAGCGCGCACAAAAGAAAAAGAAAGCAAAAAAGCTTATTTGGCTTATTTTGGAATCCATTATAAGGCTTTTGGTATTCTATATCTATCTAATATTATATAGCTATTTCACAGGTTTTATTTACATACCTCAGTCATGTTATTTGTCTAGCCTTCAATCAGAATAGCCTCTCCACCGGTTCCGAAGATTCTTTCGGCATCTAGATAAAGACAATTGGAAAAGAAGTCGAATCAAACCTAAGGCCTTTGTGGCATCGGTACACTCCCCGGAAATCCGCAGCAGGGAAGTACATTTAAGGATTATTGCACTAAGCGCCTCCGGGTTCTGTAGGATCTGGTCAAAGGTAAGTAAGAACCTCTTGATATCGGGAAGTGCCTATAAATAATAGGTAAGTCTTGATGTCTCAAATAGGGATTGAGTGCGTGTGGAGAAGAGAAGAGATACCTTTCCTCGAGTTGAGAACACTTTAAGGAACCAAACCAGCAAGGTAGAAGATAAATATGCCCCGCCTAAAGCAAAGAAAACAGAGGCGAAGCAAACAGTGCCCAAGGGGGGAGAGAAGCCGTCCTCCATTCGGAATAGGTAGGTTCGAGAGCTTCTATTTCCATTTCTCCAAATTGGAGGAAGTTAGCCGCTTGTGTCTTGACTCGACATTAGTACTTGCTTGAACCTCGAAAGCCTTTGCCCTTTAGGTTGTTTTGAAGGCGTAGTGCCAGCGTCAGCTAGGAGCTATCATTTTATTCAGAAAACATAGTATTGTCTTCCTCTGAAAATAAATTGCTCGATCGTTCCTCTTCTCTTTTATCCGTAAAAAGTACTATTGCCTACTTAAAATCCTCTTTTATTACATAAAAAATACCGTCTACAGAAAAACTACCACGCTATTTTTCGTCTCCTTAATTTGGAAAACATACTATTACCTTCTTCTACAACAACTTGAGATAAAAAAAAATACTCCATCATTTATCTCCTTTTTTATTTATCAAAAATATTACTGTATGTTTTCGTTGATCGCCTAAAATTTACCCTACTCCGCGCCACAACCTCCTAGTCCCCCTTAAGAGTTAAGAGTGTGTCATCAACCGGTCATGCCCCTGAGATATCACCTCTTCTCTTCACGGACGATACCCTTCTGTTTTTTCGTGCTACCGAAGAGCAAGCACGTCGAATCAAATATGTCCTACAAGTATTCAAAGTGCCAGATCCTACTCAGCGAATCATGCCCAACTGAATATCAGGATGTGGTGCGTGAGATTTTAGAGGTACAAGGGGAAACTTTTGATCCAAAATATTTGGGTCTACCCATACAAGAGAACCCTGTGTGCTCGGTGTACCATCGCACACAATTTCGTCATGAAAAGCCAAAGCATCTCGAGTCCAGGAAGATCCCATCTTAGGGTCATGGCCTATAGAAAAATCATTGGCCTATGTGCATCCATGACCAGCTTCATATGGTACTCCTTCACCCAGACATACTAGGTAAGATGGGTGCAGATCTAGAGATTAATGGTCCTAGGCAGTTGATCACTAAACAAAGGTACAAGGGTTGACGAAATGGAAACCATTTCTACCGTGCCGGTAACATCTTGCAAAAGTATTAGGGGTCTTGTCTTCACGAAGTTGCTAGATTGGTTGCAGCGTGTTGAGTGGGCAAGTGTTGCTAGGTTATGTTCCGTCCTGTGTGATGGAGCTTACACCGAGCATGATTGTAACCAAAACTTTATTTATTAATAATGAACATAAGCCCTAATTCAGAAAAAATGCCAACTTTAGGTGGCGTACTCCTTCCCAGCAGAGCTCTATCTAGCCATCATTTTTCTAGCAGATTTTTCTCGGTCAGCAGCTTCTCTCATATGAGCTCTCTCAAGCTAGCAACTTTCCAAAATATTCACTCCCCAAGCTTGATCTTCTTACGTCAACACTGCAAAAAGGAGATGAAATGGCATCGGATAATGGTTAGTCACCGACCTTGCACCAATACCTAATAAAAGACATCTAACGAAGTCATGTATCAAAATAACCAACCTAAATACAAAGTGTGTAACACAAAATGAAGCACGTCACTACGAAGGAAAGGAGAAATACTCCCTCCGGTTCTTTTTAATTGACTTGGATCTAGTACAAAGTTTTACTAAATTTGAGTCAATTAAAAAGGATCAGAGAGAGTAATATCTAGCGTCCAAAGGAAGTGTTATAACTGTTGTATGCCAGCGAACATTATCGGATGCCCTTTCAGCACTTGTGGTAGTGGTTTAATCGACGGCTATATTACTAGTTAAACACCAGTTGCTCATAGATTTGCCAATTCAACGTGCGACTGTGCGAGGACGCCTCTAGCAGTAATACGTATCTCAAAGAAGTGTTCCGTCGAGACCGCGACTTCAGTTGCTCTAATATTGATGGTTGAGAGGTAATCTCCACCCTCCGTCCAGCTGCCGGTGTATCCGGCTGGCTTCGATACAGACTCTCTGTGCTTCGGGCTAGATCAGGATCCTCTGTCGCCCCTGGTCGTTTCTTCAGTCGATAACGGTGAGTGTATCATTAGTTTTTTTTTTTTTTTTTGGTGAATAGATTGTACCGTTCCTTCATGTTTGTCCGTGCAAAATTGGATGATGCATCTATTCTGCAAATTTGATCCATTGCCAGAAATTCCTTATTCATTAGGTGCACCATAATCAAAGAAGATTTAGATCTGCAGGTGCTTTAATTAGTGATTCTGTAAAGCAGCAGTTTTGCATAACAGTGACCGCATCGTTCTCACATTAGCTTGTGAAGTAGGTACAGTAGAAGAAAAGGAGCGACGATGACTTTACCGTTCCTGCCGGAGACAACCACTTGACTAGTATACTTACTACTAGCAGATAGACTAAGAGTAGCATCTCTAGTCAATCAATACTCCGTTCAAATTAATTATCCAAGAATGAATATCTAGGCATGTTTTAGTGCGTAGATACATCTATGTTTAGGCAATTATTTTGAACGGGAGGGAGTACCATGGTCTGACTTCTCATGAGTTTGACTTCTCTATTCGTCATGAATTATATTCTAAAAGCAGCATCAGGAAGCAACCAAGAAGCAACCACAAACACAAAACAAAGCTAGCATTGACTTGAATCATCCATAAATCCCCGGTAGTCACAGATTCAGAGCAAGCACAAGTACCCAACAATGGAGAATGATGCTTACTGCTACTACTTGCTAGCTCTTGTACCTCTTGTGTACCTTGTTCGGTTCTACTACGTGGCTTCCTTTGCCTCTGGCAAAAATGGTCTTCGGCTCCCTCCTGGCCCATGGCAGCTCCCTATCATCGGCAGCCTCCACCATCTTATCGGTGTCCTCCCTCACCGTGCCTTGCAAGACCTATCGCGGCGCCATGGCCCCCTCATGCTCCTCAGGTTCGGCGCGAACCCAGTCATTGTCGCATCCACCGCCGAGGCTGCCACGGAGATCATGAAGACGCACGACACCGCCTTCTGCACGAGGCCGCTGAGCTCGTCCGTGAAGGCACTGAGCAAGCGTGGAATGGGGATCGTGTTCGCCCCGTACGGCGACCACTGGCGACAGATGCGCAAGATATGCTTCCTCGAGCTGCTGAGCGCCAAGCGCATCGGTTCGTTCAGCGGAATCAGGGCGGAGGAGACGGCCCGGTTCACCCGGTCCATCTCGGCTGCGTCAGGGTCGGATCAGCCGCTTATCAATCTGAGCCAGATGCTCGCAGTGTACGTGACAGACACGACGGTGCACACGATCATGGGTGGCCAGTTCACGGAGCATGACACCTTGCTCCGCCACGTCAACGAGGCCGTGTGGCTGGTAAGTGGATTCACCTTGCCGGACATGTTCCCATCGTCGAGGCTGGCGCGCGCTCTGAGCGTCACAAGGCGCAGAGCCGAGGCGTTTCGAGAGGTCTACTTAGCGTTCATGGGCCGCGCCATAGATGATCATCTGGAGATCAGGAGGACGGCCTCCGCTCAGGAAACACACCACGAAGACATCATCGATGTGCTCCTGAGGGTGCAGGGAGAAGGCAACCTTCAGTTTCCCTTCACCATGAACAACATCAAAGCAGTGCTTTTCGTAAGTTCCTTAATCCTTCATGCTACTGCTATTTACTCCTAGCCAGAACTGAATATATCCAGTTATGCTATCGTTTCCATCAAATCCATGGTTTCACCAAGAGAAGAAAAAATACAGGACCTTCTTGCGGGGGGAGCGAGACAACATCAACAACGTTACAGTGGGCCATGGCAGAGCTGATGCGAAACCCAAGCGTGATGTCCAGGGCGCAAGACGAGGTCAGGGCAGCATTCATGGGGGAAAAGAAGGTTGACGAAGAGGACCTAGGCGAGCTGAGCTACTTGCAATGCATCATCAAGGAGACCTTGCGGCTGCACGTTCCTGGGCCGTTACTGGTGCCAAGGGAGTGCCAGGAGCAATGCAGAATACTCGGCTATGACGTGCCCAAAGGCGCTACTGTTCTCGTCAACGGTTGGGCTATCGCTAGGGACCCGGAATGCTGGGACGAGCCGGAAGCATTCGTGCCGGAGAGATTCCTAGGAAGTACCAGAGATTTCAAAGGCAACAACTTCGAGCTCATACCGTTTGGTGCTGGTCGACGGATTTGTCCCGGGATGCTATTCGGGCTGGCCACCATTCAGCTGGGTCTTGCTAGCCTTCTATTCTATTTCGATTGGAGTCTCCCAGATGGCATTCTTCCGGGTGAACTGGACATGACAGAAACCATGGGAGTGACTGCTAGGAAGAAGGTGGATCTGTGGTTGCGTCCAACTCCCCACGCATATTTGCCCTGTTGATATGTTGTTTTTCATCTGTTTAGTTCTAGTACGGAGTATGTCTTAGCAAGCACAGTGGCCCATGAAAGGTGGCATCTGCTTATGGTGCGTTGAAAAAGTTGTGTTTTAAAAACTGAACTGAATTTAGTTATGGTGTGTTGATGAGTCTGTGTTTTAAAATAAAATGGCACCTAAAAGTCATATATTTAGATTTTCAAAGACTAATTTATAATTTCGTTTCACATCATGCACATGTTATTCTGTTATACCGACGAGCCGGAAGGAACACTGATATATAAACCAATAACAAACTAAGGCTCCTCTGCTTGGCCACCTGCACTTTTACAGCTTTCTAGTGCACACAAAGCTGTCCTAACAATTGATGCGCTTGCCTAGACGATATGTCGGTTTTCCTACCAATTCATCTTGCCTCTGGAAATTCGCGTTCAACTGTTGCCAAAATTTTGATCATGCCTAAATCAAGATCTTGGCATGTCGGTGGTGGTTGGACTAAAACTCAATGGTCCGGATTTTGGGACCAAATGGAGCATTTTCCAACTCCGATGGCATTTAAGTTTCTTCAGTGTTAGCTTTTGTGTGTTGTTGGTGAGGCTGCCATTCTACAATAAAAATGTCCTCTTCATTCTTACACAATTCCACACACAAAAATGTTCAATCTATTTTAGTAAATAACAATCAGTCAGTTGTAACTTGCAAAAAGTTGTAAATTTTGTATAGATTGTAGTTGAAGTGTTGATTTTTGTACCTAAATCAGCTTGGAGAAAGAGAACTCAACACCGATTGGCTCCCTTCTAGCTGCTGGCCTGCTCACCGCCACCAGCGACGGAAGGATCGGGCGCCGGTACCCGGAGCCGCCCGGGACTGCGACATGGGGCGCCGCCGGCCTCCCTGCTTTGCCGCTAGGGTTAGGGTACGGCTTGCCGCGGGGAACAGGGTAAGGCCAGACGGGGAGCGCCAGGGAAGGAGGACTAGCAGCGGTGGCAGTGATTTTCGTAGGGAGAGGCGGCGGATAACGGTAGTGTGGCGCCGTGGCGGCGAGTCGACGGCGACGGGAGGCAGTCGGTGAGACGAGTCACGACATGGAATGAGGAAACTACTCGAAGCTACGGAGTAGAAGCCTGGAAAATTTAATTGGGCCTTTTTCGTTTTTCTCAAGCTAAGTATATGGGCCGTTTCAAATCACCTGTGGAGCCGCGGCCTAGGCATCACATATAATAAAGCCTCGCACTTCCCTCAAAAAAAATATAATAAAGCCTCGCACCATTTAGTTCTTACCTTGGTGAGATCAGACCAGCCACGGTGGGGCTTTCTTTTTGGAAAATGATTAGATCCCCCCGGGGGATCGGACGTTGGCAACCCCCGCCTCCTGGTGACGACACGCGTCCGCGGGGCCCACAGGTGAGCAGGTGAGTTGCCTTATCTCTTCCCAGCCTCACGTTCCTCTTCATCCTCTTCTCTGTGCCTTTTCCGGTAATGGCATGGAGAAGAAACCGCCGCCGCCGCTTCTCCCCACCACCCGCCGCCGTCGATTCCCTCAGCCAGTCGCCGCCCAATCGTGTGCCGCTCCTCCGCCGCCGGTGTACCCCACATTCAGGCGTAGCTCTCCCCACAACGCGCCGCCACCGCCACCACGGCTCCGCAACTCCTCCGCCGCCCACGGCCGTGATGCTCCTCCGACGGCCCCACGACTTCGTGCTGCTCCACCGCCGCCCCTAGCACCATGCTGCTCCTCCGCCGCACCCAGGACCGTGCTCGCTCCTCCGGTGGCCCCATGACCGCTCCTCCGCCGCCATGCCTACAGCCAGCACGAGCACAACACCACCGACCCGACGAGGCCGTGCATCGCGAACTGCAACTCCACCTTCAGTATGAGGCACCAGTCCCATGCTCGCCCCGTAGCTGCCCCTTCGTCATGGATTTTCTGCAGGTCATGGAGCGGTCGATGCAAAGTTTTTTTTGTTTTGCTACGAGCGGTGGCTGCCGGAGCTACAAACGTTACACGGGGTGCTGCTGCTAAGGGTGGGCGCCGGTGCTACCGGCGGTCGACGATGCTGCTTGTGTAGGCCAATTCGAGATGCTACTAGTGGCTGTCACTGGTGCTACCAACCGAGAGCGCCGATGCTACGGGCGGTCGCCGCCGATGCTACCGGCGCTGCCTCCATCTCGAGCTCCTCTCGCTTTGTTAGGAGTTTTGTTGCCTTATACCTGCGGTGTTGCTACTGCGGAGGCGGGTTTTGCTACCAACGTAGGTCATTTGTGCTACATTTTTTAGCGGTGGTTTTGCTACAATTATACAATATGTTTGATATGGGGTCTCCGGCGAGGTTTCGGCGATGTCTCCGGCGACTTTTCCGTTGATGTCTCCGACGATATCTGTATATTTGCTACAATAGCATTTTTTTTTGCTACAAACTCTCCGGCGAGGTCTCCGGCGAGTCTCCGGCGAGTTCAGTCTTTTTATTTGATTTCGTGGCTGAACCGTTTTTTGCTACAATGTAGCAAAAACGGGTTATTTTTCTTTGTCGGGAGGTATTTTTGTCGCATCCGGTAAAGCAGATCTGACCGTTTAAGATGGCCGATCCGACGGCTGGGGACCCGGGGGCTGAGAAATCAGATCCCCGGGGGACGCCCAGCACTGTCCCACTGAAAAACGTAAATTACACTCCAGTTCCTGGAATTTGCATGGATGACCCTAAAAGGAAAAAATATAACAGGATAAGGTTCTATTTTGAACTCCATCTTAAATCGAGCTTCACAATCATCGGGGAGTGGACCACTTGGGTCATGGAGTCGCCACGCATCCATCTTAAACACCATGTTGACGATAATTGTCTGGAGGTAGTGTGTTCTAGTAGTATGTTGTGGTTTGGTAGCGTGAATAGTTGGCTATAGGGCAACTCCAACTATAGGACGCAAATCAAAAACAGAAATTATTCAATTTGGTGTGTTTATGACTTTAGGGTGAGGGCAGGCCACAGAGACAAACTGACCGTCCACCCCTCATCTACCGTTGCACCAAGGGATGTGCATAAAAAACCGAAACCAAACTAACCAGAACCAAAACTGAATTCACCAAAGGCAACTTCGGTTGGCAAATATGGTAAACCCAATTTAAATATGCAAATCCGATTTTGCCACAAGATTGACCAAAACAACCGCAAAGAACTATCGAGAGAGACACCATCACCGTCTTCTTCAGTGGAATGACAAGCTTTATTACTCAACTACCTGAGATACATTATAGAAATTCCCATACTATCTAATGGATTATTAAACCAGTCTACCAAAATCTAAAGTAGTTATTGAAATGTGCTTCTCCGTTCTTCTCGCCGTTCATGCTTGAAGAGCACCTCCTGCAATTCTTCTCTTCTTGAAGCTATTTCCTTTGTAACTATGCAATGAGCTCCATGCATGCGATGGCTCCCCATGGATTTCCTTGATGATATCCTCCTGGAAATCATCGATAGTGAGTGGCTAGCGTGGGTGCATTGTAGGTGTGGACTTGTTAGAGAGGTGGAGTAAGGATTATTTTTCTAAGGATATGTCATGCAGGGATGGAGCTAGACTAATTCAAGGGTATGCAATGAATACCCAATAATTTTTGACAAACAAAAGCTCACATATACAATATATGTGTATTGGTAGCATTTCTGCGCCTAGAGCACATCAAAACTGGAAAAATAAAATCCCCGAGACCACCCATGCTCCGTATTTGGGCCTAAGTCCACTATGAGCTGATTTGCTAGTTGTATACTCCATATTTTTCAAAGAAAAGGTCGGTCCATAACGACGCTGCCTCTTCCTAATAGCTCACTCACTTCCTAACACGAGGCAACTAGGTATATTGTTGAATTGTAGCATAATAATCAACTGGTGGGTATGAATATGTCTACTTTTGATTTGTAGTTGTTAAAATGAAAAGATAAAGCATAGTTTTGTTCTTCTTTTTGCGATATGACAAAATAATTAGAGACAGTATCAGATACTATTCTATAATTTCAAATCATATACTACCCATGTCCATAAAAGTATGTCAAAAATTTGTTTAAATTTGAATGTATCTAAACACAATTTAGTGAAATTTGGATAAACTTTTAACATTTTCTATGACGTAGGGAGTAGTATTATTGTATTGCAAAAAAATCGTAACTTCGTATATCCAATATAAAAATATTGGCTCCGCCGCTGACGTCGTGGATAGACGTATCAGAATCATAGAATAAGAAAGCCAAACAGGTGTTTACAACGCGTATGACACAGACGTCGAGACGCGGAACGCACTCCACACTGCATGAGGCAACTATAAATAGAAGGTAGCTTCGCGCATCCTCCACAAGTCCACCGGCGCCAACCCCTATTCCTAAACAGGCCGGCCGCGCACCAAAGGGCTCCTTCCGTCATGATCCTTCTAACCATTAGGGTTGCTGATGGAGGTAGAGTACGTAAGGCTTCCTGACTGTCGGTGGTGGCCGAACCTAAGCGGTCGCTTGGTGGTTTCCCTCTTGTAAATGTGATTTATAAAGCTTAATATAACAACCTAGATATCTTGCGGGTTCTCATTTTTTATGGGTATTTGAGCAGTCGGATGAGATGCGCTTCATTCCCATGTCAGTGTCCATAATAAATGTTGCTGATTTAGCCTAACTTTGTGCTAAATCAGCTAATCTTGTTGTGAATCGGGTGGGGAGTAGTAAACTTTGAGAGCATCTCCACGGGTGGTTCCCAAATAGTCGTCGGTAGGGGCACTGGTACTTTTGTATGGAGGCGCCGGCAGTGCATCTTCTATTTGGGGACGCTGTTTCCACACCGGCGCCTCCCAAACGGCGGCCCTCAATTTTTTTTTTTTTTACAATATTTTGAAACAACATATCAATCACATTTTATTCATACAATCACACAAATAAAATTAAATTATTCATACAATCAATCAAACAAATAGTACTTAAATTATACATACAATCAATCAAACAAATAGTACTTAGATTATTCATACAACCCAACAAACAAATAGTACTTAAATTATTGATACAAGCAAACAAATAGAAATAAAATCATACATTGTTGGCGGCTCCTCTCCTCGTCCACAAATGCGTAGCTAGATCCGCCTTCAGTTGTGCATGGATATCTGCATCTCGAATTTTATTGTGCATATGAAGGAAAGCGGCAAATTCTTGGGGTACATGCTCTACCTCAGCGAGTGGCCCTTGATAATTAAATGGTTGATCATCCTGCACAGGTGTGTCGCGCTCGCTCTCAATAATCATGTTGTGCATGATCACACAGGTGTTCATCACCTCCCACATCTGAGCCTCATACCAAGTGAGAGCAGGGTACCTGACAATGGCGAAACGTTGTTGAAGCACCCCAAAAACACGCTCAACATCCTTGTGTGCTGCTTCCTGGCATGTTGCAAAATAGGCTTCCATCTCGTTTCATGGAGAGGGAATTGTATTCACAAATGTAGCATACGTCGGGTAGATACCATCAGCTAGATAGTACCCCTTGTTGTATATGTGGCCGTTTACTTCAAAGTTCACGGCAGGAGCTTGTCCCTTAGCTAGTCTGGCAAACACCGGAGAGCGCTGCAGCACGTTGATATCATTGATTGTTCCTGTCATGCCAAAAAATGCATGCCAAATTCAAAGCTCATGGTCTGCCACTGTCTCAAGAATGACACTGCACTCACCAGTATGCCGCGTGTAGATCATCTACCAAGCAAAAGGGCAATTCTTCCAGCCCAATGCATACTCAATGATTCCGAGCATCCCAGGAAACCCTCTTGCTGCATTCTTTTGCAGGATCCGAGCTGTATCATTTTCTCTTGGTGCTCTCAAATAGTCTTTAGCAAACATCGCTATGACGGCTCGGCAGAACCTGTAGAGAGTCTCTGTACATATCGACTCTGCCATCCATAGGTAGTTATTGGCTGTATCTGGAGGAGCTCCGTATGCAAGACAGCGCATTGCAGCAGTGCACTTCTGAATTAAGGTGAAGCCTCACAAACCTGCGCAATCTTGCTTGGCCATGAAGTACGTGTCGTACTCCCTGATGATGTTGACAATCTTCAAGAACAGGTTTGACGAATGAGTCGCATCGTCGTTCAAGTAGTCGACGTCAAGAAGCATTGTGCCGATTTGACGATGTTGGTTGATGTTCCTCCTCTTGACTGGCTTTGAGTCACCGCGCCAAGGCACGACGAAGAAAGGCTGGCGAACGCGCAACATGTTCGTCAGAATCAGCAGTTGTTGTTGCCGCCGAACAGCCTGAGCGTTCTGCTCCTTCGTGAACAGCTGCACCATTGATGGCGTGTATTTCACACGTTCGTTGGGCAACCCCAAGAGGAAGGTATGATGCGCACAGCAGCAAGTTTTCCCTCAGAAAGAAACCAAGGTTTATCGAACCAGGAGGAGCCAAGAAGCACGTTGAAGGTTGATGGCGGCGGGATGTAGTGCGGCGCAACACCGGGGATTCCGGCGCCAACGTGGAACCTGCACAACACAACCAAAGTACTTTGCCCCAACGAAACGGTGAGGTTGTCAATCTCACCGGCTTGCTGTAACAAAGGATTAACCGTATTGTGTGGAAGATGATTGTTTGCGGAGAAAACGATAAAACAAGTATTGCGGCAGATTTGTATTTCAGTATTAAAGAATGGACCGGGGTCCACGGTTCACTAGAGGTGTCTCTCCCATAAGATAAAAGCATGTTGGGTGAACAAATTACGGTCGGGCAATTGACAAATAGAGAGGGCATAACAATGCACATACATGTCATGATAAGTACGGTGAGATTTAATTGGGCATTACGACAAAGTACATAGACCGCCATCCAAGCTGCATCTATGCCTAAAAAGTCCACCTTCGGAGTTATCGTCCGAACCCCTTCCGGTATTAAGTTGCAAAGCAACGAGACAATTGCATTAAGTATGGTGCGTAATGTAATCAACAACTACATCCTCGGACATAGCGCCAATGTTTTATCCCTAGTGGCAACAACACAACACAACCTTAGAACTTTACATCACATCGTCCCGGGTGTCAATGCGGGCATGAACCCACTATCGAGCATAAATACTCCCTCTTGGAGTTAAAAGCAAAAACTTGGCCAGAGCCTCTACTAGTAACGGAGAGCATGCAAGATCATAAACAACACATATGTAATAACTTGATAATTAACATAACATGGTATTCTCTATCCATCGGATCCCGACAAACACAACATAGAGTATTACGGATAGATGATCTTGATCATGTTAGGCAGCTCACAAGATCCAACAATGAAGCACAATGAGGAGAAGACAACCATCTAGCTACTGCTATGGACCCATAGTCCGGGGGTGAACTACTCACTCATCACTCCGGAGGCGACCATGGCGGTGTAGAGTCCTCCGGGAGATGAATCCCCTCTCCGGCGGGTGCCGGAGGAGATCTCCGAGAATCCCCGAGATGGGATCGGCGGCGGCGGCGTCTCGATAAGGTTTTCCGTATCGTGGTTTTTCGCATCGGGGGTTTTGCGACGGAGGCTTTAAGTAGGCGGAAGGGCGAGTCGGGGGGCGACGAGGGGCCCACACCACGGGCGGCGCGGGCCCCCTTGGCCGCGCCGCCTTGTGGTTTGGCCACCTCGTGGCCCCACTTCGTATGCTCTTCGGTCTTCTGGAAGGTTCGTGGTGAAATAGGCCCCTGGGTCTTCGTTTCGTCCAATCCGAGAATATTTCGTTACTAGGATTTCTGAAACCAAAAACAGCAGAAAACAGCAACTGGCACTTCGGCATCTTGTTAATAGGTTAGTTCCAGACAATGCACGAATATGACATAAAGTGTGCATAAAACATGTAGGTATCATCAATAATATGGCATAGAACATAAGAAATTATCGATACGTCGGAGACGTATCAAGCATCCCCAAGCTTAGTTCTGCTCGTCCCGAGCGAGGTAAAACGATAACAAAGATAATTTCCGAAGTGACATGCCATCATAACCTTGATCATACTATTTGTAAACATATGTAATGAATGCGGCGATCAAAACAATGGTAATGACATGAGTAAACAAGTGAATCATAAAGCAAAGACTTTTCATGAATAGTACTTCAAGACAAGCATCAATAAGTCTTGCATAAGAGTTAACTCATAAAGCAATAAATCAAAGTAAAGGCATTGAAGCAACACAAAGGAAGATTAAGTTTCAGCGGTTGCTTTCAACTTGTAACATGTATATCTCATGGATAATTGTCAACATAGAGTAATATAACAAGTGCAATATGCAAGTATGTAGGAATCAATGCACAGTTCACACAAGTGTTTGCTTCTTGAGGTGGAGAGAGATAGGTGAACTGACTCAACATAAAAGTAAAAGAATGGTCCTTCAAAGAGGAAAGCATCGATTGCTATATTTGTGCTAGAGCTTTTATTTTGAAAACATGAAACAATTTTGTCGACGGTAGTAATAAAGCATATGAGTTATGAAAGTTATATCTTACAAGTTGCAAGCCTCATGCATAGTATACTAATAGTGCCCGCACCTTGTCCTAATTAGCTTGGACTACCGGATCTTTGCAATGCACATGTTTTAACCAAGTGTCACAATGGGGTACCTCCATGCCGCTCGTACAAAGGTCTAAGGAGAAAGCTCGCATTTTGGATTTCTCGCTTTTGATTATTCTCAACTTAGACATCCATACCGGGACAACATGGACAACGGATAATGGACTCCTCTTTAATGCATAAGCATGTGGCAACAATTATTATTCTCATATGAGATTGAGGATATATGTCCAAAACTGAAACTTCCACCATGAATCATGGCTTTAGTTAGCGGCCCAATGCTCTTCTCTAACAATATGCATGCTCCAACCATTAAGGTGGTAGATCTCTCTTACTTCGGACAAGACGGACATGCATAGCAACTCACATGATATTCAACAAGGAATAGTTGATGGCGTCCCCGAAACATGGTTATCGCACAACAAGCAACTTAATAAGAGATAAAGTGCATAAGTACATATTCAATACCACAATAGTTTTTAAGCTATTTGTCCCATGAGCTATATATTGCAAAGGTGAATGATGGAATTTTAAAGGTAGCACTCAAGCAATTTACTTTGGAATGGCGGAGAAATACCATGTAGTAGGTAGGTATGGTGGACACAAATGGCATAGTGGTTGGCTCAAGTATTTTGGATGCATGAGAAGTATTCCCTCTCGATACAAGGTTTAGGCTAGCAAGGTTATTTGAAACAAACACAAGGATGAACGGTGCAGCAAAACTCACATAAAAGACATATTGTAAACATCATAAGACTCCACACCATCTTCCTTGTTGTTCAAAACTCAATACTAGATGTTATCTAGACTCTAGAGAAACCAAATATGCAAACCAAATTAGCAAGCTCTAAGTATTTCTTCATTAATGGGTGCAAAGTATATGATGCAAGAGCTTAAACATGAGCACAACAATTGCCAAGTATCAAATTATCCAAGACATTTTAGAATTACTACATGTAGCATTTTCCAATTCCAACCATATAACAATTTAACGAAGAAGAAACTTCGCCATGAATACTATGAGTAGAGCCTAAGGACATACTTGTCCATATGCTACAGCGGAGCGTGTCTCTCTCCCATAAAGTGAATGCTAGGATCCATTTTATTCAAACAAAACAAAAACAAAAACAAACCGACGCTCCAAGCAAAGTGCATAAGATGTGATGGAATAAAAATATAGTTTCGGGGGAGGAACCTGATAATGTTGTCGATGAAGAAGGGGATGCCTTGGGCATCCCCAAGCTTAGACAGCTTGAGTCTTCTTAGAATATGCAGGGGTGAACCACCGGGGCATCCCCAAGCTTAGAGCTTTCACTCTCCTTGATCATATTGCATCATACTCCTCTCTTGATCCTTGAAAACTTCCTCCACACCAAACTCGAAACAACTCATTAGAGGGTTAGTGCACAATAAAAATTAACATGTTCAGAGGTGACATGTAATATCCCAGGTTTAGAGGCAATAAAATGAGAGAACACCAAAGTGTGCATTGCATTCATGCATAGAAAATCCGGGGAATTTTCGCGCTCTTAAATAAAACTTACCACAGTCACTGAAGTTTCACTTGACTTGCTGGAATTGAAGTAGATCATCAAGTCAAGCGCTATAAACTTCACTGTGATCTTTGCTAAACATTATTTTGGGTAGAGATGATTTGATCTATGGATTAGATCAAATGGAATTATATTTACAACAACACATTCTTTAAGAATCAAACCCTAACTTATTAACACTTAAAAGTTAGCAACTGCCTTTGTGTGTAAATTAATTCACTTCCAAACCTATTACCAAATAAGGTTAACCATAGGGTCTAAAGTGCATAAAAGCCACACATTCTTATTTAAATCATAACTTATTAAGTATATGGAATATCATAAAACTAAATCCATTTACATTACGATTCATAGTTCAAACTATTTGAATAAAATTAACTATGAGTACTTTGAAACTCATATGATCATGCCTTGGTGAAATCAAACAAAAACTATCCAAATTTGAGGAATAACCTTCAACTTCCACCTTTTCACCAATATTATAATATAAATCCAATCAAATATAATAGAGTGACTCATCAACAATAATAAAACCATCCACAAGATATTTAGTAACAAATGCCACTTGGCTATCTAAAAATAAATCATATGAGAGGATAATGATCATGCCACATGTGATGAAAATATCTACATGACTTGCTTTCCAAGTTATGCCACCTCATGCTCAAAGGATTGCTATGGATGAGGGCATGACAACCAAGCACCTTACTCATCAAACCAACACAAGAGTCACCACCTATGTGTCATGATACTAGAGCTTGCCCAAGCCTATAAATAGAGCCACACCCTTCATCCATTTGATCACCTTGTAGCATGACACAAGGAAGAAAACACATAGAGCCACTTCATGTAAATTAGCTAGGATCAAGATGAAGAAGCTAGGAGGTGGAGGCATACCATAAGATGCAGGTTTATCAGATTTCCTGAAGAACAAGCTACAGAAGATACCAAGGTAGAATTCCTAGGCAAACCATATATTTAGAGGATCATATCATCATCTCTTGAGTAGGACCTTAGGAAACCAATTCCATAATCATCACAATTTGGTATTAATTAGAAACCCTAAGAATCTAAGTGAGTTTGATGAGAGGAATGATAAAGAGTGATTAGTGAGGAATAAGTGGATATTGTCTAATGCATAATTATACCTTGTAGATATAGATGATCAGTTAAACCCATGTTATTAATAGATCTCATCTATCACATAAAATAATAAGTATATCACTAGTAGTTAATCCCAAACCAATCCTCATGCCTTGTGTAGAGGAGTAATCCTAGTCAATTAAATATAACCTAACTATTGCTCACATCCTAAACCTAGTGATGTATCACATTGGTGATCACTACTTAAACCCTAGGCCATATTTGAATTCCAATCCAAGCATCACTTTGGATTATAAATATAGCCCTGCCATGCCTCATGCCTATTCAATACTTCAATTAGTGAAGTATTCCTAAAAATCTAACCCTTTCATATAGGATCCATCCCACATAAAATATTGTTACCTAACTTGTGTATCATGTATCACAAGTAATAAACCCAGCCATATATGCTTATGGACTAAATGCCTTTGGTGAGTAGAGTGAACCAATATTCAATTCTATTTTGCCTCCCAAGTACTTGCTTTGGGAACCAAATGAAATAGTAGGGTATGAAATAGAATCACCTTAACAAGTGAATTAACCCTGATGAGCTTAGGATCTATTTCAAGTAAGCCAAGCCAGAATTGCTAAGCAAGATTATTTAACACAGAGTGAAGCCAACCATATTCTCAAACCTTTGGAAACTATCATTCACATACAATCATAACACAATTCCAACCTCATTACCAATTATATGAAACTCTAGCTATAATTAAAATATATGTGAACCATCAATATTGCTAAGTACTAGCAAAACCTAGGCATGTGTTCACCTTGCACATGTTAGAAATTTTCAAACCATTCAAATATATTAGTTCTTTAATTAAAAAAGCAATTGGGATAAAGATTTAAACCCATTCCATTTTACTCATATCTCACCAAAATTATAAATCAAATCAAAATTGCAACACTTGTGTAAACAACAACATTAGGCAGTGACCATGATTATCAAATTATCTTGCTATTCAAATATTTTAGAACCTGCAAAACAAAGCAGAATTCAAATTTGAATTCAAACAACAAAATAGAAAACAGAAAAAAATAAAACAGAAATAGAAAAGAGAGAGAGGGGCTTACCTGTCCACCGAAGCAGGCCTCAGCAGCCCAGTAGCAGCCCAGGAACTAGCCCAGAACAAGCCCAGCCCGAACCAAATACCGTTTCGGAGTCTTTAAAAATCGTGCGAGGAGAAAAGCTTCGTCCTTCTTCTTCCCCGGCGTCGACAGCACGCCTGTGCCAGTCGGCCACGACCTCGGCGGCGATAAGGATGACCCTGGACGTCGCAGGCCATCTCAGAACCGCGCCCAACTATTCTCGCGTCCGAGCCTATCTAAAAACATCTCGATTCGTGCTCGTTTGCAGTATCAATGTCACCGCCACATCTCGGCCGTCGCCGTCGGTGAAGTGACGATTCCGACCTCGTCGTGGCCTATAAAACCACCTACATAACCTCCGTGATGTCCTTGTTCATCTCCGCTCCTTCATTCACTCCCTAACCCTCTCTGCCCCTCACCACTGTCCACCCACTGTCGCCGGAGTCGAGGACGAATTCGACGGAGGAGGTCACCCCAAGCTCGATTGAGTGGTCCAGGGGAAGCGCCTGGACTCAAGGATCATCATGGTGGAGCCAATCGTCCAAGGGGAGCTCGGGATCAAGCCAATTTTGGGGTTCCCTTTCAAGGTACTGTGACGGTATCGGCGAGGTGGAGCTCGTTTCCGTGCACCATCTTCACCGGCGAGCATCTCCACGCGTCGATGGTGAGCTTGCGCATCTCAGGAGCCCCTATTTGTGTCATTTCATCCACCGTAGCTTGAGTTAGCCATTTGGCCGGAGTGCGCCGCCGCGGTACCTCGTTGCCGATGATGCTCCGGTGAGCTTCTCGGAAAACCGCCACCATCATCGTGCTCAGTAGGTCAAGGGGAGTCGTTTGGTGTTAGTCACGCATCCGGGGAGGCTCTAAATCAGCGGCGCCGTCGTTTACTGGTCGCCGGCGTCAAGGCGCCGGCGAGGTGACGTGGCCGGTGGGGTCTGTTCCTCTTGTTGACTCGGTCCAGGCCCATCTGGCAACCAACGTGGCATTAGACCCACTAGTCAGTGGCTAGGGTTAGCTCAGTACCGGGTAGGTTTAGTATTTGTTAGTTATTTCAAATTCCAGTAAAATACTGAAACTTTGCAAAATCATAGAAATTTCATTTCGACTCAGAAAAATTCAAATAATATATCAAAATGCTCACAAAAATAAACTCTATTCAAATAAAATATAAAACAAAAATGTGTGTCAAAACTAAAATTCACTTATTTTTAAACCTTATTAATTATGCCATTTCAATTATTTAATATACAATTTGAATTCAATAATTAGTGAAGTTTCAAAATTAAATTTTAACTATTCAGTAACTAAGTAAAATGTTAAGATCAATTTTATTTATCATATTTGCATTAACTTAATTATTAGTGGTAATCCATAAACCCTAATTAACAAATTACCATTTACCATTTTCTTTAAAAAATAATAAGTCAAGAAAATACTATAAAACCAATATTGATTTAGTAACTTAAATATTGTGAACTTAAATAATTTTAATTTGCAAGTTGTTATTTTTTAAAACCTAGTAATAATTGTTAAACCCTTATCTCTTAATTAAACCAAAATAGGAGTTACTCTAATTATTAAATCTTGTAAAAATTAGTAAAATGTTAAACCATTACTAATTTTGATTCCAAGTGATTAGTAACCACAACTCTATTACCAATCATCATTTTAGGAATTGTACCATAATTTAGAAACCTTAATTTCAATTTGAGTAAGACCTTGATCCCATAATTTAATGTGATCATCCTAAATTAGTGCAACCACGAAACCCTAGGGGTTTAGCCCATACAATTATATCCACCTCACCTTTAGATGTAGAAACTTAATAAACAACCAATGAGTGCATATTCATGATCCACTAGCATAGAATCAAGACACATAAGATTATCATTTCATGTTCCTATTCTTAATTAAAACCTATATGATTCACTAGTGTCACCTAGGTATAAACCCTAACTTGTTAATTGAATTAGTACCATTGACCACTATCCTATATACCACACCATTAGGATTAACCTCAACCATCAAACCCTAGTAGCACCATAATGATGAACCCTAGTACCAACCTTGTGTAACAATTCACATCACATGCTCATATTCCACTAAACCCTACCTAGGTAATGATAAGCCCTTAGCTTAGAAACCATTAGAGATTATTTAGTGAAGCAATTGTGAAGCCATAGTAAACCCTAACTCATAGCAAACACCTTGATAAGTATCCTTTGATATGAGGCTTAGAAGAAACCATGGTAATAACCCTACCAATACTTGCTACAAATAAACCCATTCCACTTATAGAACTCAACTGATTTTATTAGAAAACTAAATGAACCCATTAGTAAACCCTAGAAGCCATAGCACCTATATATAGTAGTTCATATTCTTATTTTAACCTGTTCTTCAAAAGTTATTCTTTTGAAGTACAAATGTCAATCAAACCTTAGAATCCCTAATCCTTCTTTGCTATACTCAATATTTCTTAAACAACATGTTCTTCAAAAGTTATTCTTTTGAAGTATAGTATAAGTAATCATCAACCATGTCCTGTAGAACTTAAAATTGACAACTGTTCTTTATATATTGTTCCACCACTATTCTTTATGTGTATGATTGTTATGATATCTTATATCACTTGGTTATGATGCTAATATAACCAAACCCTAATAAGAACCTTGTTTGAGAACCATTCTAAAAGTGCAACCAACCCTAAAGAAATCTTTACAACTCATACATCCTAAATCATCGAGGTTAGATTACGCTCGGGACGATTGCATCTCATATTATGCATTATAGCATCTTTGCCGGTTCTTTAAACATTGTCCTTACCGGACGATGATGGTATTTCAGCATTTGGAGTTATCACGTATCGAAGCTTTTGCCTGCATAATCTTGCAGTCAAGAAAGGCAAGTTCATCGCTTGCTCATGTCATTTGATTATTTTTATCAAACTATATGCAAAGTACTATACTTATCGCTCATGCATTGAAAAGCAAATATTATTTTACAATTATGAATATGACTATGTGGTGGGCAATGGAACCATGGTATGTGTTGATATGGTGGAGGTTCCATTGCAATGGGTTATATCACCCTAGTATTAAATTACCAATGCCGTCCAGTGATTCTAGCGCCGTACAAACCGCGTTGACCATGAGATCTATAATGGCTCTGGGAAGCCAGCCGTATCTTTTCCCTTCGCACGCCAACGGATTGGTAGAGACGGTGGGAGTCTTGGAGGCACTGCCGCAATAGGTTGGGAAATCCTTTTAAATCCCCATCCAATAGTGATGTTAATCTCTACCATCTATGAAGGATTGTCCGGAGTACACCATGAGTAAAGACGTATTATCGGGGGAAGTCTACTGGAGGTGTACGGTTGGACAAAAGGGTGGGTTTGCAGTCGCGGAGAAGGTGGTGTGGGCTTGGATCTTACACCTGGCCTCACACCAAGGAAGTGTGGACGGATACTTAAGGCCGGTTGGCAACAAGGATAAGGTCTCTTATGGGAAAAGTAACGCACCTCTGCAGAGGATACTGAATTGTACTTGTCACTCCCTGTTCCGGGAAGGGAACTGCGAACGCGGCGGAAAGGAACTCCACGAAGTTACTGGTCAACTCTGTGAAGACTGACGGGCATAGTTTTCAGAATAAAATAAACCTTTTGAAGAAATGTTTATGAAAACTTGCATTGTCCTATGACTTTATGGTCTATGGCTGTAGCTAGTGCATGATACACATATTTCCTAATATGAACTTGCTGAGTACGCTCGTACTCATTCTATCTCGTTTGAACCCCCTTCTTAGAGCAATGCACCGAAGGAGAAACTACCGTGGAACTCGAAGACAAAGGAGTCAACTGCAACAAGATGAAGAATCCAATCAAAGAAGTCAATGGAGTCAACTCCTGCATCAGTTATTATGGAAACCTAGACTAGTAATAGAAGGGAACCTTTCCCAAATCATAGCACCTAAGTAGCTAAATTTCTATAGCAAGCCAAGTAGCTCTTAAACTTGAGTTAGCAATAAGATAGACTACGAGTCGTTCTTCTGGAGTTTTATTTGAAGTTTTACCTCACTGTAAAGTAGGAGGCTGTGTGGATCTTATGTAAACAGTTCGTTTGTACTTCTATAGACATACCTTGGACTCGCATATGTTTCTGTTGTACCACTCCGAGAGATGTAATATGGGTGGAACGGTGTTTCACTTGTGTTATGTCAACGACTTGTGTACTACACCATGCAATGGTACGCTGGGTCATCACAGCTGGTATCAGAGCAAATGCTTTGACCCTAGGATTAAAACCCTTTAAAGGAGACCTATAGGTTTTGGTAGTGTCTATAGGAAGATGTCTTAGTTAAACCAACTATTCTTTTGACTTGAGATGGGTATTCACTTGAGAATAATCCTGACACACTTGAGTCAATCTTTCTTATATATATTTCTTAAATAAAGTTAGTTAGTTATTTTGCTTCATTCCAGATAACTAGAACACCTTTGAAGCTTAAGATAATGGGTGGTAGTAGACCACAGTTGGTATACAACACATGGTAGTCCAAAGAGAGGATACAACCATAAGGAAGATATCCTATTGGAAGAAGTATACCAATACAAGTTATAGTTGAGTAAGAGTCATTTAAAATGTCAAATAACTAATGTTAAGTAATGGAGATAGGTTATATAAGGTAGTAAATACCTATGATGAGTCAATCATAGGAGGTAAGGAAGAGTTATAGGAGTTAGATGAGTCTACTTTCAATAATAAACTAGGTAATCATATATGATTCACTTGAGAATCATGGTATGATGGAGTAGAACATCATAAGTATGATAACAAAAGGAGGATAAGGAGTAGGATTTAGGGAATAGTTCGAAAGCTTAGGCCTTAAAATCCTGGAAACTGTACCGAGTATGTTAGAACCATAGTCCTTAATTTAAAGAAGGCTTATTAAGAGCATATCACATAGAGAAATCCTAGAGTTATAGGTGGTATATTCTAAACAATCAGGTGTTTAGAGTAAACATGTTAGAACTAATTGTATTATAGGAAGTAGTCCTCAATAGCACATATATATGGTATACTATTTTGTTAGTACTTCCAAAGAAAACTAGGTTAATTTCAACTAACCCAAGCCATTTTGTTTCAAGTTTGTCTCATTGCAAATGTGCAATTAAGATAAATGTTGAGACCACTAGTAGAAATTCACGTATTGTGCTAAGTATTACAACCTAAACCTATCTTATGTGGTGTTATATACTACACATCTGAACCTGATGTTTAGGGATGTCTTACCCAACTATTTTATTCGGGCATATCGGGATGTGTATTATGAACACAAAGCTGAATCTTCTTGGATTTTCTTGAATCTTCATTGATTGACTAGATCCATACATGAAGTTTGACTTTGATATGCAAATGCATGTTGCAATATCAAGCTCTTACTTGATGTTATAGGTCTAGAGGGTAAAGGTATTCGTGTGAGGAAGTGACGAATTATGAAGATTTGAAGACAAGATGAAGATTCACTTGTAAAAGGAAGTAAAAATTGTGGGAAGCAACCACAACAATCTGAAGGAAGGACCAATCAAAACTCATTTTTATCCTTAATTAAGGAGTACTTCAACATGGAAGTATCATGAAAGTGAGAAAAATAGTGAATATGGAGCAGTAGATGTGGAGCGATATTCCTATGGAAGAAGGGAATGCAAGTGAAGTCACTTACAATACTATTTTTGTAGTGTCAACAAGTGGTTATCTTGCAAAATAAACCATAGAAGAAGGAAAATAGACAAGTGAAGTCGCAGCTGGTATTATAAGACTGCAGCTGATATAGGATAATCATGAAGAGAAAGTATGTAAAGTAAGGTATATCTTAACTAAAACTATGTAAGTAGCCACAGTTGGTAAGTAGATATTGACTAGAACCATAAAATAGCCACAGCTGGTATCCAATAAGCCACATACGAGTACTAGGTAGTCTGCGAGTTGGTACCGGATAGCCCACACACTGAACATTTCTTTACCCTAAAAAAAAGGGGACTCCGCAGCTAGTATTTCACAGCTGATATCTCGTGGTTGGTAAATATTTAGTCGGAGGATTCATAATGGATACCCACAACTGTGTGGATACACCGCAAAGAATTCTTCCTGAGACTTTAGAAAGGTACAAAATATAAACCAGACTTAAACCAACTTCTAACCTTGGAGTTTAATGATTAGAAGAAAGGAAGTTTGAAGATCATTAGTAAACTCCGAGGGGGAGAGGAAGGCTGAAGGAGAAGTATTAAGAAATTGTTTGGAGTATGATAGACGGAGAAAAAGGCCTGAACTGAGAGGAAGTCCGATCTTATTTTTATAAGGTTGTTGGGAAGTACCCATATAAGAGTACTCTCAGGAGGTTGTCAGACCAAAAGCCGAGGTTCATATCTCGAGGAAGTAAGGGTTAGACCCTAACTTGAGTGGGTAATTGATAATTACTCAGAAGTAAAAGACCTCAAGTAAGTCTAAGATAATGAAGTTGGATGAAGAAGTTATCGAGAGGCTAATCAAAGCCTAAGAAAACAAAAGACCGAAGGGTTTGACCATATCAAAACTAATGATTATTAGAAAGATTCCTTTCATGGAACCTAAAGAAACCAAAAGGAAGATAACTAGCAGAAACTAGAAGCCATGATTGGATGGACTAAATGAGTTTAATCCATTCGTAGGACTAAACAACCAGGACCATGCCTATCGTAATACCTTACCAAGTACCATTACTTTCGTTATGGTAGTAAGGGAAAACAATACCCT